>NC_052047.1:134108635-134424468 GCF_903992535.2 Arvicola amphibius
TGGGGAGTGAGAGGGGCCATGCTGCACCAGAGGTGCCAAACCGTGGAAGTCCCTGTGTCTCCTTGGCTTCTATGGGGTCTGGGAACAGGGTGGGGATCTGGTTCCATTTCAGTGTTGTTACAGCCAGGGACCTCAAAACAACCAAGCAACCTAACGGCACATCCATATCCCTGTGGGGTTCTTTCGGGGTGTTTTGGAGTATTGGCACTGCCCGAACTGAGTACCACACTGAGAGGCTTAAACAGCAGGAAGACATCCTCACATCTCTTTGGCCAGAATTACATGGAATCAAATCTGGTTTGTGTCCACTTGAAGCTTTCCTTTGTCTGCGGTCTGTCAAAGGCTAGACATAGACTTTAAACCAGAACTTGCCACAGGTTTTATGGGGAGGGACAAGAGACAATGGATTAGCACAGCCAATCGTGACTTCATGGAAATAGCCTCTTGGGGATAAAAAGGGTCCCCAAAGCTCATCTTGTCACTTTGCAATGCTGACTTCCAGGGTCCAGCGTGGCCTGTAGCCAGGCTTCGAGGGTGGACTTTCACTTCGTGGCAGGAGACCCTGGCTTGCTGCTCACCCTCTTCCGACCTCAATGACCTCATCTGTAAGATGGGAATGAGCCCTTCTCTGCAGGGTCATTGTGAGACAAGAGAGTGTACACAGCAAGGGCTTGGTCCAAAGGAGGTACAAGCTGGAAATTATCTGAGGGAGTTCAGACCTCAGATAAAACTTTGGGGAAGCAAACGCTATAACTTTACCCTACACAGCCTCCAAATACTATTTTTGATCTTGTTGGGTGGTTTGCTAATCGAGCATTTAAAAGAATTCTTTGGGGGAGTCTGGAGGGATATCTCAAACAGCAATGTGTTTGTCATGCAAGCATGAGTCCAGAGTTCAGATCCCCAGAACCCATGTCAAAGACATGGTGGATCAGCAGATGCTTGTAACCTCAGCCAGGACAAAATTGGTGATGGAGTCAGGCAGATCCTTGCAAAGCTGTTGGCCAGATAACCTATCCAACCTGGTGAGGCTCCAGCCCAATGACGTACCCTGCAATTTCAAATAAAATGTGGAAAGTGTCTGAGGAAGGAACACACCTACGTTGTTCTTTGATTTTCATGAATGCATTCATGTATGTATCTACATATACACATAAACACACACACCTATCCTTTGGGGCGATCCATGATGCTAGGATCAACCTTAACAATATACAGAATACAGGCCATTTGGGAAACATGATTGGACATCACATGGTGGGCTGGCTAGTTTTATGTCAACTCAACACAAGCTAAAGTCATCTGAGCGGAGGGAGCCTCAATTAAGACAATGTCTCCATAAGATCAGGATGTAGGCAAGCCTGTAGAGTGTTAATTCGTGATTGATGGGAGAGGGCCCAGCCCATTGTGGGCGATGCTATCTCTGGGTTGGTGGTCTTGGGTTCTATAAGTAAGTATATAGAACAAGACATGAGGAGCAAGCCAGTAAGCAGCACCCCTCCATGGCCTCTTCATTGGCTCCTGCCTCCAGGTTCCTGCCCGGTTTGGGTTTCTATCCTGACTTCCTTTGATGATGAACAGTCATATGGAAGTGTGAGCCAAATAAACCCTTTCTTCCTCAAATTACTTTTCAGACATGGCATTTTATCTGCAGCAATAGACACACGGCAACAGTGAGCCAGCATTTGGCTATTTCATTAAGTGTGACATGTCCATTTGGGGCTTTTGTCTCTTTTAATTCATCACTTCTAAAGCATAGATTTTTTTTTAAAGTGAATATTTCCCTTCTGCTCACATCTCCAGTTCCTCAGCTCCTCATGCAGTCTGTCAGTGAAATGAGGAGAAAGGTATCCCTGGTTCTCCACGGGGCTAAAGGATGAGGATGGAAAGATGGGGCAAAGGCAGTGGTCTCATGATGAGCTCACTGGAGATCCATCCGAAACAAAGAGTTTCAGTGGGAATGGCATAAAGCACCTGTCCGTTCTTCCCACTGACTCTAAGACCCATCACACAACTTCAGCCCAAAGACCCAAGCTAGGGAAACTAAATTGGCAGCAGAGTTATGCTCTATCCTTCTTGTCTCTGAGCCCTCTCCCAGGTGACCCACCAAGCTGAGAACCATCCAGAAGATGTCCCAGGTGGTGATCAGCTGCCGGAACCTAGCTGGTTACGGGCACTAGGCTTGCTACAACCCTTCTCCTTTCTGGATCTCAACCTTCTCATTTGACAGTGGCTGGAGGAGAAGTGATTTAGAGTCTCCAAACTCTCCATGCTCTCTCAAGTCTGACCAGTGGTGCTGTGAACACTTGGGAGAGAGGGGAGAGAGAGCAATCATAATTAGGGATAGTAGAGGAGACAGAGGAATTCTTACCGCCCTTGAAGGCTGGAGTATGCACCACTCAGGGAGTTCTATGGCTATGAGAAGATCTCGAAAAACTGAACTCTTGAACACACAGGATGTATCTCCCTTGCCCTCCTCAGGAGACAAAGATCACTTTCTGGTCTCTTGACTACTGCTATTGTCAGAGGTTAGCAGGACACCCATCCTAGGAATCGCTCTTCCTCCCTGGCAGACGCTCTGCTGGAGCTTTGCGGAATGTTTGCCAAGGTTATTTTTTTCTCAGCCCTCCCTCCCACATAGACTCCTTAGGAAGGCGGAACTGAATTTGAGGCAGAGCCAAACCAGACTCTCATGGATTAAAAGATCATAGAAACAAGCCCATCTGACTTCCCTACTCTACAGATAAGACACGCGGGCCTACAGAGTGTAAATACTTGTGGGGGTCAGAAGCAGAGGTGACAGCTTTAAATGCCTCCTTTATTGTTGAATGCCCCTATGAGCTTGGGGATACGAGGTCGTCATGTCTCCCAGCTTCACTACAGTAACCTGTGTGCACAGTTGGCAGAGCGCTTGGGAATCATTATTGCTTTCCTTGTTACCTGACAGGGTTCCATGCCCCTAACACGCGCCCACAGCACCCTCAGTGACACACTCCCATCTCTCCACAGGCTGGTGGAACTCTTCTCCACAGCACCCATTGGCTCCCACTGGGGCGTGCTGTCCAAGTGCTTGGCCTACAGCAAGGCCGCCTCTGACCCCTTCGTGTACTCCTTGCTGCGACACCAATACCGTCGGAGCTGCAAGGAGCTTCTGAACAGGATCTTCAACAGACGCTCCATCCGCTCCCACTCCGTGGGTCTCACAGGTGACTCTCACAGCCAGAACATTCTGCCGGTGTCGGAATGAAGGACCGCTCTCCTGCTGGGGCATTCTGAACGAGAGGACAGAGCAAAGGGAGGTGGGCTGGTCTCCTGGGTGGACGTTAACTGCCGCCATTGCCGGGTGATTGCAGTGATGTTGATGTCTGAACAAGTTCCAGGGCCCGCTTCTTGGCTTTTCCGGGGTAGATGTCAGACTGTTCCATCACCAAAGGATGGCCATGGGCCCAGGACTGGTCTTTCTTTCTGGGAGTGTTTTGAGCATTTAGACTCACCAAAGGCCTCCCAAAGAATGGTAGGCTAGTCACTGTCAAGGACACAGAGTGTTGGTGGCGGGTGTAGGGTATGGCACACACCTGTTTGCTAGCTACTGGTAATGGGGCTCCATGCTCCAAGGGACATTTCAGTGATGCTGAAAGTGAGGCTGGCTGTGGTCCTCTGGCCCATGTCTAATATGGCAACCCTTTCCACTTGGTAGTGGTGGCTGCTGTAACCCAAATATTATCCAGCTGGTGCCAACTACAGTATGCTCGGCTGATACCCTTGGGCTCTGCACTCAATGGAAAAGTGTTTAACAACCAGTTTGCTGCCTACCAGTTGTCCAAGGAATGGCAATTTAGATTCAACTTCTGCCCCTCTTCCATCAAACAAACTAATATTTGCGTGTATTGACAATCGTAGCATGAGAGTGGTCTCAATAGACAGGTAATAGATAACGCTAGATTCTCTGAAATCTGAGAAGGAAGTCACCTTCTTCTGATTTGCATGCCATAGTTTTGAGAGCCTGGTAAAGCAGGAAGAAGGTGTCCGGTCTGTCCTACCGCCCTACCTGGGATCTAAGCTGGTAGGAAGGACTCCCTCTTGTCTTAGACATCTCTCCCATCATCTCCTGTGAGGTGGATGCCCAGGAGCTGACTTGAAAAGGGAGGCAGTCTTCGTTTTCAGATACTGGGTTCCACTATCCTGGTGGTTCCTTACCCTCATTCTGCAATTCTGTCCTGGGAAAGCAGGGGCGGTCCAAGGTCACCACAAAAGTGCTTTGTGGCACTGATGAGAGAGTGTAGTTAGTATAGGATGCACTTCCAGTAATATACAAGCAGATCTGTTGGGAACCATTGTCTTGGCCTCATTAAAACCTAAGATAAGGACTGGAAAGATAGCTTAGCCAGTAAAGTGCTTATTATACAAGCATAAAGCCCCGAGTCTGACCCCAAGAATCCACACTGAAGACAAACTGGCGATGGTGGCATGCACCTATAATCCTAGCACTGGAGAAATGACCCTAAGAATCCACACTGAAGACAAACTGGCCATGGTGGCATGCACCTATAATTCTAGCATTGGAGAATCGAGAGAGGTCGCCCCCCCCCCCAGGTTCACTGGTCAGCCAAGATTTAGCTGAACTAGTGAGTTACAAGCCAATGATGGACCTCAAAAAGAAAAGAGCAATCTAGATGACAGCTGAGAAACAACACCTGAGGTTGACCTCTAACCCCCACAGAGCAGTGTGCATGTACACACACACACACACACACACACACACACAGTCCATGCCTTCTTCCTGTCTCATCATTACAGACTGACTTGAGAATGTTCAGAGTAGTTGTTGCTCTGCCCTGTAAGAGACTCCTCTGAGTGGGAAGGGTGGAGCGCCATCAAGTCAGAAGCATCTTTCCTTCCTTGAAACTTTACACAACCTAGCCTCGCAAGTACAAAGGGAACTCTCCACCTGGGACCAACCCGAAGAACGTTGGTTTTCCCTGCCAGGCAGCCCTGGTAGTTAAAGGCAGAGAAATGTCTATTTGTCTATTTGAAAAGCTAGCCTATCATTAACTCTTGGCAATTCATTTAGAAAACAACTCCACCAGGTCCAGTGTTGTCAGGCTTCAGAGTTCCAATGGAGACAGTTGTAACATCTAAAGAGGCTTTACTATCTCCCCGTTGCTGGGAGGGGTGTACTCGCACCTACCTTGTTGGGGAAAAAGAACCTGGGCTCCAGCTGGGACTCCTCAGGACACTTGTTTGGACTTTGTACCAACCTTATGGGGGAGTTGGTGAGGTACACCTTTCCCTCCTGTGACAAGAGATGTCACCCAGGTAGCTTGAATTTAGCCATGGTGAAAGTTCTAATACACACAGAATAACTAAGTGTTGTAAATCAGGCCTTTCCCCCAGAGCTGGTTGTCACCCATCTACCAGAACAACACTGCCACATATTTGTTTCTGGGACAAAACTGTCCTGGTTCAGAGTCCATTTGGTCCCATCTAGCATAAATCACCGCAATCACTGCTATAGCTCGGCTAGGGAAGAGCAGCTGCATCTACCCTCTGTTGTCCCAACACTCAAAGAGCTAGGGAAGTTCAAATCAAGCAGAGAGCCAAGATAGCATGCACCAAATAATCTCCCCCTTCACACAAATACTGCTAAAGTTTGGGCAAAATAGCAATGGTGACCCAGAGGGAGAGGTCAGCAGACAGGCAGAGGTGAGTAGGAACATCCTCTTCTCCCATGTTGGCTTGGAGGAAGAGTAACCCTATCAATCCTTTCTCTGCCTGCTCTGTGTCAGCAACATATTGCACCCTGAGTTGCACCAAGATCTCGTTGTCCCTTCCATAACTAAGAAGCAGGAACTGCCACCCACGACACCACTTATCCGGAAGGATGTATGCTGTAATTTTCACTATGCCTCTAAAACTGCTTACCATCTAATAAAACCCACTACATTGGCATCATACCACTGACAAGAACCCCAGATAAGCCCATTGATGGAGAGTTTTCATTATCACTTAGGCACGGGCTTGAAAACCCAAGGGAAGTGAGAAGGAAGCGGCTCCATTGGCAGTGAGCACCAGCCAATGCCTCGGCAATTGCCTCCCCATAAAAGTTTATAGCCAGTCTGCACATCTCTAAAACACACCCCCTGAGGTCACTGCTTCCACCTGAGTGATCTACCTCATTCTGGCAATTTAATTAATCAAACAACGTGTGATTTTCTCAGGTGTGAGGTATATGAAACAAGACTCCGTCCCCCCAAGGTGCAAGGTCTCAGTGACTTGCTTGACTCCCGCTGGTTCCCGGAGTCACCTTCACAGCACTTGGGCTTGAGGGCCACTGGACAGGTGAAACCATTTTGTGAAGCTTGGGAGTAGTGCTGACAGAGGAGAGGCTTCTTCCAGATCCCGAATCCACACAGAGGGCTCAGTTCCAGATCCAGAATCCGCTCAGAGGGCTTGCCTTTTATAATCTCTCTGCCCCAATCTGCCTTTTTCTTGCATCCCCTTCTAGGAGGTCAGGATCTCAGAAACCTGCGGCCCTTGGGCATACAGGATGCTTGCTGAATGGCACGCCATTGGTGTCCCGGTGTCTGGCTAGCTCACTTCCCATTGACAGTTGTCTGCCTTCAGCTGGGAGACAAACAGGGCTTGGTGACCTCCTTGGCTTGTTTCCTACTGTGTTTTCTTCCAGGGCTCAGCTCAGGCTCCTGTCACTCTGAGCAATAAAACTCTTGCCTTGCATTTGTGAGATACACTTTGTTTTGTTTTTCATGTGCCTCTCTCCTCGAGAGAAGGCAGACAGGGCAGGGCCACGCTTGTATGCTCACCGTCACTCTTTCCCAGGCTTAGAGGCAGGTAGTCATCAGCACTTGGCTGGGATGTGGCTGTTGGATGAACCCAGAGTTGGTGTGTTGTCAGGATTTGACCTTAACACAGGGTTAAGTCAGTTACCTGATTTTACTGAGGATATTCTTTTTTTTTCCTTTTTTCTTTTCCGTTTTTGTTTGTTTGTTTGTTTTGTTTGTTTGTTTTTCGAGACAGGGTTTCTCTGCAGCTTTGGAGCCAGTCCTGGAACTAGCTCTTCTAGACCAGGCTGGTCTTGAACTCACAGAGATCCTCCTGCCTCTGCCTCCTGAGTGCTGGGATTAAAGGAGTGCGCCACCACCGCCAGGTGAGGATATTCTTATGGTGCCAGAAACCTCTTGGATCAGCTCACATACTCCAGCCCATGAACACCATTGGGAAAGACCTGGAGACCTTCCTGAGAATCTGAGGGTCTGAATGGCTATTAAACTCCCCCATCCCCACTGTCACCAAGGGAGGTGCTTTGGTATGAACTCCTGAGTTCCCCCTTCAGAGGTGAATTCAGGCCAGATGGCAGGACTTGGGATTCTGTGATCTATATATTGGTGTCCAGGCAGCTGATTCAGGTGATAGCTCACCTTCAGAGACATTAAAGGATTAGTGTTTTAGGTGCTGAGGACTCCTTGTCAACCGGCATTTTCAAGAAACTTTGAAACTTCGGGTCATTAGCTCCATGAGCATCAGTAACGTGCAGCATCCCCTTCCCCCGCCCCACAACCCAAGTGAGGCTTCTGAGTCCCTGGACCCTTAGAATTCACATGGAGATGATGTGCAGAGCCTTTGGTGAGGAGAGGATTTGGAGCTCTGCTTTGTTCCTTCAGGCCCAGCAGATGAATCTGTGTGTGGAGCGGGAGCCTGCCGTGTAAGTTTCCCGCCCTTCCTGGCATCTCCCACTTCCACTCGGCCTTTTCCTGCCTTTCTTCAGGCACTGTTGTGTGGTAAAAGGCCTCTTCATCTCCTTCCCCATACACAGAGTGAAGTGCAGGAGCTGGACACTTTGGGCAATCAGCTTCCCAGGAGGGAGGAGCTATGGGTCCTAAGGAATGGAACTGTCCAACTTCAGTGATCTTGAATACAGTGAGGGCACAGCTGAAACTGAGGGTGGTTCCTGTCATCCTGACTCAGACATCAGAAGTCAAGGCCTGCTCAGAGGGGGGGGGGCAGGGAATGGGCCCCTGCAATGACGTGCTGAATGGTTGGTGGCAAAACTGGAGCTGAGCAAGAGTGACAGGCAGTTATGAATTATGTGGGAGTGCTCACCTGTCACCCCATAGTTCTGCAAGCCAGAGCCTCCTGTGCCAGCCCCCCGGGGAATATGAGTTCTACGTGGGCTTAGGTGAAGGGTGTTGCTCAGTGCTGTTAACCAGAGGCCCTGGAAGACTTTGCAGAGGCAGTGAACTTTGGGCCAGAACTGCCACGGCAAAGGGGTGAGACACAGGAGATATGGACCAGCCTGGGGAAGGTCCAGTAGGGCAGGGCTTAGTGTGCATTCAGAAACACTGGAAGGGAGGAGTGCTCAGAAATGGGCAGTAACTCCTGAGACACAGGGAATGCCATCTGTGGCCAACACAATGCACGCTCTTAAAATCAGAACAACATAGAAAAAGATGATAGGGAGAAAAATGGACAGATATTTAGCTATCCAAAAAGAGAAGAATGAAAAAGCAGGAGGAAAAAAAGGAAAAAAGGGAAGGAAGGATAGAGAGGGAAAAGGCGAACGGAACTGCATTCATTTTGAGGGGAGTGACACGTATTCATTTTAATTAAATATTTTATTTACTTATTTACTCACCACCTAGTCTGTCTCTCCACTCCTTTCCACCCCTCTCCCTCCCAACTTCGTGCACTCTTTTTTTTTTTCTTTTAACCACCGAGTTCTAATGGTGTCGCTGGTATGTGTGGGTGTGTAGGGCTGTCTTTCAGAGCAGGGCAATCCACCCAGAGACAGACCTCAGAAGAAAACTGATACTCCCAAAGCAGCCATCACTGCCAACAGCTCCTCAGCCAGAGAATGGGGCTTTGTAATCCCCTCCCTGATCCACATTGGGATTTTGATTGGCTTTAACTTATGCAGGAGAACGCAGCCACAGCCGCTGTGACTTCATGTGTACACTGAAGTCCTGTCATGACCAGAAGACATCTTTTGGCTGCACTCCTCCCAACCTCTGGCTCTGCTCATCTTTCTCCTTGCTCTTCACTGATGGTCCCTGAGCCTTGGCGGAGGAGGCATCATGTAGATGTCTTACACAGAAAGAGCGCTCAAAGATGAATACTCTTGGAGCCTCTTACATTCTGTAGTTTGACCCCCCATGGGTCTCTGTATTAAACTCCATTTACTGCAGAATAAAACTTTGCTGAGGGTTGAAAACTGCCCAACCTGAAGGTGCTGGGAGGTGAGATCCTGGAGGTCAATGTTTAATGATATCTATATATTTCTTTGAGAATTTTATATAATATGTTTTGATCCTAGTTACCCCAATTCCTCCCCTTAACATCTCCCAGTTCTGCTCCTACCTTCCTACCCCACCCCAAATTTGTGTCTACTTGGCTGTTCATATATTTCTAGGTGTGGAACATGGTCATCCTATCAGACAACATGTTTCAAAACTGACTCTCCCTCTTCCAGAAGGCAGAAACTGTCTGTACCTTCTTAGTTAGGGCTGAGGGCTCATGAGCCACTTCCTATCCCAGGATCGAACACTGGCTGGCTTGATTTCGTGCAGGCAGCCACAGCTGCTGTGAGAGCAAGCACTGTAGTTCTCTCATGGCCAGAAGACACGGCGATGTCAGTCTGGTCCTCCCCAGCCTCTGATTTTCAAATCTTTTAGTTCCCATGATGGGCCATGAGCCTTGGCGTGCGCGCACATGTGTGTGTGTGTGTGTGTGTGTGTGTTTGTGTGTGTGTGTGTTATTTAGATATCGTGTTTGTGACTAAGCACTCCACATTTATTTATTCTCTGCACTTTTTCTACAAACCATCATCCACTGCATAAAGAAACTTCTTTGATGAGGTCTACAAGCTGCACTCATCTATGAATAGCACAAATATATAGATTAAGAGGGCCGTTTAATGCTGTCTCCATTTATCAAAATAATAATATAACTATAAATAATATAAATCTTTAAAATAACACACACACACACACATACACACATACACACATGGAGCCTGTGAACTCCCCATCTGTGGATTCTTGGACAGATTTGCAGTACCAGGCATGTGTTTCTTCCTGTGCAGTAGACCTTAAATCCAACCAGAAAATGATTGGTTACCCCACAACATTTGTGACACTATTGTACACACCCATGGGCAAATCTTGCTATGTTTGTCTTTATTATAGTTATCAGGGCTCACAGATGGCTAAAACTGTTGATGACATTTTCTCCAACAGCCTACATAGCCCCTTCTATACTGTGAGAGCTAGCCAGCAATGGATGAAGCTTCCTGGTCAGTATTGATTTTACCATGTCCTGTGATTAATGTGTGCAGTATTTTCAGCAATAGGGTTCTATCATCAAGCTCTGGTAGGCAACCAAGCCAACATTCATTCCTACTGAGGGTGTTCATTCCTCTTTTGTTTGTTTGTTTGTTTAGATGTTTACTTACTTATTTGCTTATTTTTAAGACAGGTTATCCCAGCTGGCCTTGAACTCACCATATAGCCCACCCTGGTCTCAAACTTGCACCAGATCTTACAGTGATCAGCAATCACCCTGCCTCAGCCTCCTGGGTGCTGACATTGCAGGCATGAGCCACCACACAGCTACGATTAAGTCCCAGAAGACCAAATCCAGGTGCCTTCTCCCAGGGCACCTCCTCTGATGAGATCCTGAGAGGGGGCAAAGGAGTGTCTTCATTTTCTCTAGGTGAGCGTTACACAGTTAGCATCCGTGCTGGGTCTGAGGTATACTGCTGCCAATCCCCAGGAACAAATGAAGAACTGACACAGCATAGTGTACCATAACACAGTCGTGGTGCAAAGGCTGTCCTCACACTTATTAGACATTCCACACCCTCACCTTCCTTTGCAAGGAAGATGAATAGTTCATTCCTGCAATGTGTCATGTAAATACATACTTCACATTTAAAAGTCAAATGTGACTCGAACCAATAGCAGCAGGGTTCTGTTTTATCATGCACACCCACGTTTAGGGATTTTTTTTTTTAAGCAATTGATATTTTAGAGTCAAAAGCCTATGTGTACCCCTTGGATGTAGATGGTCTTAGGAACACCCATGTCCCCTCACACATGCCCAGTAAGTCTGCATCATCACCATCATATGCATTCCCTAGTACGGAAGTAGAGATCTTGTCGTGATGGTTTCAAAGGGCTTAGAATTCCTTTTTGGAGACAGGCAGTCCCAGGCTTCAGCTACACTCCACAGCACCCAACAAGAACAGGTTTAGGGTAGAGAGCAACAGAGGCCATCGCAATGACATTCCTGCAATGTGTCTGGGTGACTGGAACCAGATTGTAGTAATTGCTCAGGCTGGTTAAAATCCCTAACACCCAATCCCCAAATCCCCAGCCTCCCATTGCCTTCCTTTGGCTCCTCTGTTGCCAAACCTTTACTTGAATTATTAATAGTAACCAACCCGCCCTGCTTGAGAAAGCTTCAAATGCCAAGTTTCCTTGCAAACTGAAACGATTCCAAACCTCAACAATCCTGTTTTACAAGAAGTGTGTAAACACAATCTCTCCTGGAGCATAGGGGCATTCATGGGATCTGGTGTCCAGCCAATCCCATCCGGGTCCCCTGCAGGAAACCCAGTTGCTCTGAGTTGCAAGTAGCAAATCAAAAGGGTACCTCACCTTGGCCTCCCTGCCACCTGGGGCAGTTAACTCGATGCTGAATGAATTACATTCTTTGCTTAGGCACCTCTGGGAGGAGTTGAAACCTTGCATCTAAATGGAGACTTCTCATTTGGGGAGGATGCTCTTGGGTGGCTATAACTCTTCCTCTGGTGTTGTGTCCTGTGTAGTGGATGAGAACAGATGCTATCAGCTATGTCCATTCTTCTTCCCCAAGCAAGCACAGCAGAATGACCTTGCCCTGTATCCCGTAGAAGCAGCATCATTTCTTGCGGGTGAGAGGCGAGCTGGAGGAAAGCCCCTGCTAGCAGGCCATCTTGGAGGCTCCTGGGCACCAGGGCACCGACAATCAATGCGTTGCACCCCTGTGTTTTCATATATTTCCTTTGTTTTGCTATCCACAAAGGAAGATGAGGAGGCTCATGTCATTCATAGCTTGAGGCATCCAGAAAGTAGCCAGTGGATGACGTAAGGGTCCTCACGGCTGGGAAACGTCAGGTGTGTCCAGCAAGGCTGAGGCTAGACTCCTACAAGGGAATGCACTTTATATCTTTAACATTTCAAGAAAACTTTAAGATTTAGGAAAATAAAAGATATTTCTGGCAATGTTTGGTTGGGGTTCCCACGGTGTTGCGGTCCTCCCCAGGTCTTAGGGAGACGAATGGAAGCTCATGTGTTTGCAGAGTCAGTGCCCCTCCCACCAGTGCACATGCCCGTGTGTGCATACTACATACGGTGGAGGTTCCACACAAACAGCTGAACGCTGAGTGCCAAATGGAGCAAAAGTTTGGTGTCTTACGTCATTGTAGTTTTAACTTTGCTTTCTAATTTAATGAATGAAACTGTGACTCCATTTGTTCTTAAGTGAAGTATCACTACTCTCTCTCCCAATGTGGCGACACTTACCTTCCCTGTGACACACCTGCCAACAGCTGTATTCTACTGGAACGGGACTCGAGAGAGATTTGAATCCAAGGCCAACGCTGCCTGCTCTGTTTACAATGGCTTGTGTTTTGTGAATATATATCAAATGTTGTAATATATTTTTATGATAGAATTGATGGTTAATACAAGGGAAATATATAAATATATATATTGTGATTCTGTCCAATAAAGATACCTGTTATAAAATCTCACCTGTACTTGACTGACTTAGTGTGGACACATTGTTGTGTATAAGCTAATTGTCAGAAATGGTGGCACCAACGTTTGTCTTTCTTTTCTCCCTCGCCTTCTGAGACTACGTTCTCTTATCTACACCCTGTCACTGCCTCTGGCCTCATGCAGCTCTGAGTTTGAGACAGTCATCTTAAGGTGTGCAAGCTCACACAATCTGTGCCACATGCCCCCCAAACCACACCTGCCACGGGAGAGGTTTGTCCTCTACTACCTCCAAATGCAATGTGTACCAAATCATTCACTGTTGCCATAGCAGAGTACTTGAGGCTGGGCAATGTACCAAGAGCAGCACTGAACTCTGGGAAGCCCAAGATCGAGGGGCTGATGTCAGGCATGGTGGGAGACATCATATGGCGAGAAAGAAAGAATGTAAGAAACTGAACTTGAGGCTTCCGGATCCCCTTGTAGTTGGTGTTGATCCGGGCCTGAAGGTGGAGCCTCACTACTTAAGAGCCTCTCATTAGACCCTGCCTCCTGACACTCTTGCGCTGATGACTCAGTTTCCATCACTTGCTTGGGGGAGGGGAAGCAGATTCAAACCTCAGCACCATGCAACTTTTTACCTTTGGGCAGGCTCTCAGGGCTTTGCCAGTGATTCAGGAGCTGGGTTCCAAAGACAGAGTTCTGCAAGGGGAAGAAGCCACCCTCTTGCTGCCATATACATGGTACTGGGGTCTCAGCCAGGCCTACTTCCTAAGAGCTCCAGCTATAAGGTTTTCTCTTTTTATGCCGCAGAGAAGTGTTGCAGAGACTCAGGAGCTGGATCAGGAAGGAGTCTGTGTCTGCAGATGGAATGCCCAGGTCCACAGAGGCTATCCTCACCACCAAGGATCAGCCTTTGGGCCACTTCAGGAGCAAGGTGCTGAGTGAGGGTGTGGACCATCGCAGCCGCCTGAGCACCTGCTGTGGCCCAGATGCTGCATGCCGCACATCGGCCGCATTGCCTCTGTGACCCTGCATTCATTGTTCACGTGGAGATGGCATTCTCCCCACCCCCATCTTCCAGCAGAGAGCCTACAGATGTGGAGCAATATGTGCAAAGTGAAAGAGATGCTCCAGGAAGACTCTGGCTGGTCTGTCCCTTCTGCAGTTTTCCTCCAGGCAGGCTGGTGGGCTCCTCAGCATCCATAGCCCCACTATTCTTTATGTCTGTGGTCTCCCCTTAACCTTGGTTTTCTTTTCAAAGTTTTTGGTTACCTCTAGTGAGCCACGGTCCAAAAGTACCAAATGGAAAATTCCAGAGGTAAACAATTTACATGTTTGCAATTGCATATGGTTCTAAAAGAATGTTGAAATCTTATGACACCCTGCTCTGTCCCACCAGGATGTGACTCGGACCTTTACATGCACAGTGTCCCTCGATACCCACACACTACCTGCTCACAGCTGCTTAGAAGCCTCAATGGCTGTCACAGTATCCATGAGTGTTCAGGTAAGTCCTGTTACTTAATGTCAACCCAAAGCACAAGAATAGTGATGCTGGCCATGTGGATAAGACTAAGAAAGGCCACGGAGTGTTTCATTTAAGAAAAAAGAGGAAAGTCCTCAACGTAAGGACAGAAAAAAGTCATTTGCTGGTGCTAAGATCTAGTAGGAAGAAGGAAGCAATATCCTTGTGGGGTAATCACAAAGAAGAAAAGAGAAATGTCTGCTAATTTTGCCCCTGCATAAAAAACTACAGAAATGGTGAGCTTGGTGCCTATGAAGAAAACCTTAACTTCTCTGTATTTTCCGTGGCTTTGGGCACCCATTGGTGGAAATCTTGGAACAGACTCCCCCAGGATAAGGATAGATCACTGTCTTCTTAATTTTTCTAACTTCTGGTAAGCCTTATATGCATTTTCAAATTCTTTGACACTTTCATACATGCATAGAATGTATTTAGATCACATCCGCCCCCAACTCCCCTCCTCCGAGGTGCGTATTTAGAAGGGCCGTGTTCTAGCCTGGCTTCTGACTTATTTTATCTGCCTTTGTGTAAGACTCTTCTGTCTGTCAGCTCCAGTTTTTTCATCTTTAAAAATTAAGCTGTGATAAATTTTTAGACATGGAAATCAATTAAAAAGAGAACAGCCTTCAGAAATAGATAACACCTCTATGGTCAATCAACCCCCCCCCCCCTCCCACACACACAGGTGGTCAGCCAATCCCCTGATTGATGGAAGAATCTTGCATCAAATGGTGTGGAAAGAGCTGCATGCCCAGGCCCCTAAATAAGCGAACCTTGACCCAGCCTGCCCCACGCACTAGCTTCTCCTGAAACTCTCTCACACACACATGGAAAGTCAAAAGTTCAAGCTTCCTAGAAGAAAACACTGGAGGAAATCTCGACAACTTTGGGGCATGCAAAAATATGCCTTTGGGAAACAAAAAAAAATGATTGTAAGTGATGGACTGGCCTTCATCACGATGGGAAATGCCTGCTCCTGAAATACCACTAAGAAAATCAAAAAAGCAAGGGCAAAGTGGGACATTTGCAATTCCCATGTCTGGCCAAAAATTGCATCCATAATACATAAGAGAGATAGCCTTATGGAATGGGTAGAAGAAACAAGCATCACCAAAGAAAGGTTTGCAAATGACCAACGGCATACCGCAAAGTCTTGATATCAAGAATCATCAGGCAAATGGAAATTAAAATTGCAGTGAGTCACCACACCACCACACACCCGTGGGACAGGTCAGCCAACGGCTGTGGAATGATTGAAAGAAAGTCACACTCTGTGCTTGGGGACGCAAAGTGATCTGGTGTTTGTGTGCCTGTGTATGCTTATGTGGCTGTAAGAGCACAGGTACAAGGGTTACGTGTGTTTCTTGGGGTGCATATGTGACTATGGATACACAGGTAGAGGGGTTATGTGTGTTGCTGGGAGTGCACATGTGTCTAGCGGTGTATGTTTGGCTGGGAATGCATTTGTGTGTGGAGGACACAAACTGATGTTGAGTATCTCCTCGGTCATTCTCCACCTCATTTAAAAAGATTTTCCATTGCATTTAAATTTATTGTGTGTGTGGGCAAGCATAACTGATAGGAGTTGATTCTCTTCCTCCGCTATGTGGATCCCAGGGATCAAACTCAGGTCATCCCATCCATGCTGAGGGGCAAGCACATTTACCCACCCAACCATCTCGCTGGCCCTCCATCTCGGTTTTTGAGACAGGGAACCTTCCTGTCTCCATGACCCTCCTAGGTGCGGGGTTACATGCTCAGCTTCTTTGTGGGTGCTGAGTATCGGCTCTCAGGTTCTCACACTTGCACAATGAGCACTTTACCCACTAAGCCATCCCCCTAGTTCCAGCAATTTCTCTGAACAGTCAGCATACACTTACAAAAATGCAACTGCAAGTCTTCCCCCAAGAGAAATGAAGATATGTCTGAAGAGTGACCTGTGCCTGGGTCTTCACAGCAGCTTTGCTCGTCAAAACCCAAAGCTGGAAACAGCCCAAATACCCAACACCCTAATAAACATCTGCCATAGTCTCTCGTTTTTTCCATTTACATGAAAATAACCAAAAATGATAGAAAGTTGTCATGAGGTTTGGGGTGACAGATGTCTCAGAGGAATATTGCAATATTTGGGGGATCAATACAAGAGCACCTGCTTAACAGCACCATTGCTTGCTTAGTGTGGGACGTCTGTCGGAGCTCATTTGACTCGTTCACACTTAGGATGGCGCTGTTTGTCTGATCACATTTAGGATGGCATTCGTTGCTGATAGACACATTTCCATTGAACAGAGAGTCTCATGAAGGAAGCCGCCTGTCCCTGAGACTTCTTTTAGCTCCAGGAAATCTTGACAAACTCCCAGAATTACCTTCTCTCATCAAAAAATCTTCATTTTTTAGAACTGTTAAAAAATTTTCCCCAAAGAAAGAATCCTTCATGCTAACAAGTCTTCCTTTGGATCAGGGGGCGGGGGTCTGTAAACTTTTATGGGCCTTGGGCTGTTAGTAGTCTATAATACCAATAAATTCCTCCAAATAACTTTTTTGGAAGTAAAACAGTTAAAAGCTCAAAAGAACCAAATTGTGTTTATAAAATATACCTGCTAAAACATTCTCAAAGTTGCTGTAAAGTGATATAGATTGTTTCACTAAAAGACAAGACCCAATGACAATATGAATACTATTATGACATTCAACTACATTTCAAATATCTGCAGAAATAGTAAGGTGACACATGATTTCTATAGTTTCCACTGTTATTAAGGCCACAGCTTAGCTAATATTCCGATAGTCTGTTCTTCAGTATAAATGAGGGTAATGCCAAGTCTCCGTCACAGGTTAGTGAGAATGGAGGTATGACCTTCCATCGACTTCACAGATTGAGCTATGTCTGTGGAACCCCGTTAGAAACACACTCATGCCCTGCAGGCCTTGTGTGAGGAGCTAAGTCAGACTTCTACCAGTTCATCCTGAGCTTGTCCCCTCACCCGCATGAGGGCGGTGAGGTGAAGGAAGCTTAGAACCAGAAGTCTTGGAGACAAGAAGGCACCGAGAGCCATTCCTGCTGGGAAATGGAGCCCCACCTCCAACCATTAGGATGGGGAGGAGCCACCTGGAAATGTTTTAAGGGCCACCAGAGCTTATTTTCCCTCCAGATGTCTCTGTAGATGGGCTTCCCAGAATGGTATCTCTTGGGTTCCTGAGACTGGACAGCTCAGCCTATGGCTGAGGGAAGATAAAACAGGTGTGTTGGCAAGCTGGACTGGTCATGAGCTTGTCCTGACTGTGTACAGTCCCAGGGTCAGAATGAGCACAGGGCAGACCCTCCATCCTCCACTACCACACACTGAGCAGGTTGCATGGAGATAGCAGGGTAGGAACCCAGTCTCCAAAGTCCCCATGAGTGGCCCCATCAGGTAATTGGTTAAAATAACAACAAGTTACTACTGCACACCATTGAAACAAATAA
This sequence comes from Arvicola amphibius, assembly GCF_903992535.2. Classification (NCBI taxonomy): domain Eukaryota; kingdom Metazoa; phylum Chordata; class Mammalia; order Rodentia; family Cricetidae; genus Arvicola; species Arvicola amphibius. The sequence goes on from NC_052047.1 coordinate 134,126,403, forward strand.
TGGAAAGATATAGAACAACAGAAAGTCATTCATATGGGGTGCTCACTATATGGTGTTTCAGGAAGTTCAATAGTGTGTGTGTGCATGTAGTGTGTGTCTGTCTGCATGTCTCTGTGTGTGTGTATGTGTTTGTCAGTCTTTCTCTATATGCACTTGTGTGTGTGTGCATGTGTGTATTTGTGTGTGTGTGTGTATGTGTGTGTTGACACTGCTCTGGGTCTTTACTGCCAAATAGGTGAACCTCCATAGAGCTCCATGTTCCATTTCTGGGTATTTTGCTCTTTGACTGGCCAGAATCATCTAGAGAAGGAGACACAGAGGGTGTCTACTGGCTGAAAGTCCCCATGATGTCGCACTGAGTGGAGATTACAGGAGGGAGAAGGGGATGTCATTCAGAGGAGTGGCTCTTATTCTATCAGACCAACTCAGTGGTGGCTGTCTATGAAATATGAGGGTCAGACAGTAGTAGCAGAGCTGGTCCCCAGCTGGTACACCATTGGGACACACAGGTAGCTAGAGATAAAGTGTACCTCTGATGTCATCCCTTCCCTTCCCTCCCCTCCCCTCCCCTCCCCTCTCCTCCCCTTCCATTCCCTTCCTTTCCCTTCCCTTGTAACCTATGCTGGCATGTAAATATAGCCAAGGCTAACCATGAACTTCTGATCCTCCTTCCTCTACCTCTGGAATGCTAGGATTACAGGTATGTGCCGTACACAGTTTATGCAGTACTAGGGGCCAAATCCAAGACTTAGTACTTGCTAGGCAAGTACTATACCAAGTGATGTAAGCCCTATCCCCAGACTCCAGCCTATTTTAATAGGCAGGAGAATGTGTCTCAGACAAAAGAATGGGCTCTGATCATTAACTTGAGTTGGTAGATGGTGGGATCATATGCTAGCTCTGGGGACAGCAGCTTCCAGACTGACTCTACCTCAGAGTCACCTAGACAGTTCATTCAAACAGGGTCTCTTGATACTTCTCTTACACCTTTGAGACCAGTGTCTCTGCAGAGGGGCCTGGCATTTGCATGGCTGGTAACAACTCAAGAACGGTTCTCATATGCATCTCAAAAAAAGGTTGGATGGGGACCTTAGGGGGCTACCCTGGACTCTGAGCTATGATCAGATGGGGATGGGGGAATCAGGCAGAACGTCTGCTACAAAGGAGACTCTAAAGTCTTCTGCTAAAGGAGACTCTGTCTTCTGCTCTTTTTGTTGGCACCATCTGGAAAGGAGGATGGGAAATGGGAGGTTGGGAGGGCAGATGGGTCTTAGCAGAGCTAGGACCAAGCAGAAGGTGACCACAAGCCAGGAGCAGGGGTGGGAGAGTAGTAGGGGAGGGGGCTATGTGGGGACTTCCTATTTCCCTCTGAGAGTCTGCACCATTGGGACCCAGGTGGCCAAGTGTCAATGCTGGGCTTCCAGTTTGATGACTTAGTCAACATATAAGTTGGGTGTCGGTGATCTCCCTGTATCAGTCTGCTCACTGACTTGGTCAGGTGCCAGGCTCTGCTTTCAGGGTGTCTGCAGAGATTTTTCCCTCTGTCCCCTTTCACCCCATCATGTTCCCCCTGTGCCCACACCTTCTTGTTTTACCCTTCCGAAAAGAAGGGAGTACAGTTATTGGGGAACAGGCTTTGCACTCTTAGGGGTTGCTTCAGTCTAGAAAGAGTCGGCTGTAGTCATGGGGAGTGGGAGACTGGGACTGATGGCTGCCTGACAGCTGATAGCCAGCACTGGCTGATGATCCTTGAAACACTGGCCACCGTCCTTATCTGTTTTCCCCACTATTGTATTCTGTTGTCTTCCTTGTGACAGTCTTGCTTGGAAGCTCCTGCATTTACTTACAAGCTTATATGCTCCATCTTCTGGTTTTTTTCTCCCACCCCCATTCTCCTCCCCACGTCCTAAGTACTCAACACAGCACCAGGTACTCAGCAGGTACCTCTCTCAGCCAATTCCTGCTACTAACAACACCGTGGGAATGGAACTTTGATAATAGATTTTTCTGTCACCTCTCAAGTTCCTGTAGACATTAGACATCACAGAGAACGCTCCTTTCTAAATCAAAATATTCATTATGATCCATGCTGTTTGCAATTTCCTCCGTCTGAGTCATTACCCTGGGGTGTGCCTTGGGAGGAAATCAGTCCTCTCCTGGGAATGCCATGGTGTGATAGCTGAGATCAGAGCCCTGCTCTACCCTTGGTGACCTTGGTGGTGTACTTGTCCGCTGATCCCAATCAAGAAGCTTTCTCAATCTGCTAGAGCAGCTAGGGTCACCAGCCTGGATGACATCAAGATGGATGTAAGAAGCTCCAGGACTCCATCACAATTCCCCAGACATGTGTGGACTGCATCAAGCGATTCGGAAAGCTGGGCGCCCTTCAGGCACGCAAACACCAGGAGATAAAACGAAGATCTCCCTGTTTGACATTCCCCCCACCCCTGTTTATCTCATTAAAACCAAATAGCTGTGCGGTGCTGAAGTTTGTTCCTGGACTCATTAGGTGCCTCCTCATAATTGTGGGTTTGAAAGCAAGCTCGAGGCACGGCCTCTCAGGGAAATTAAGCTCAAAGAGCAAGGGAAGAAGAAAATGCGTAGGAGCTGGATAATTGCACGCCCGTGTCTCTGGCAGTGGGCTCAGACACACTGAGCAGCATATGGGATCTGGCGTGAAGGGAAGACTGAAATGAAGCTCAGTTCAAACAAATGGTGAACAAAATAAGCCAGGGGGACATTTGTGGACGAGCCTCTAGCTATTCGTTTGGCGACTTTACCCAATAATTGGCTCCGCTTCCCTCCAGTCTCTGACAGCACTCACCGGCATCCACCTCCTCTGAGAGGGGAAGAACTGTTTGCAACTGCTCTCTGTGATGTGGGTCAGTGGACCCCAGCCAGGGGACAGTTTCCCTCTACTCTCCCATCCCATATCTTCCCACAAGATGCCCTGCTCTTTGATCAAGCCACCTGCAAACCTGCCCTAGACACATAGGGCTCCTAATGCCACACTATCCTTTAAAAGGTAGTAGATTTTGATTATTTAACTATAAATTCATTTTTTATGAGTCACTCTGGTAGGAGAAGAAAAGCCACAGGCTTCAGGATCAGAAGGATGTTTGATGATTAATTGTGCCTTCCTAAAGATGTCTTGCAACACCATCACATAACTTTGCCAGAATGGTTAAGTTAATCAACCGAAGATAGGACAGCATCCTGTATGGTGTAATTAGCACCTCGGTTACCATCTTTAGGGTTCTTGAAAGATGAACAGGGTGGGTGGGTAAAGATGGCTCAGCAGGTAGAGTTGCATGATAGATATCATGTAGTTGACCCTACATGGTAGAAGAGAATCAATTCTCACAAGACATCCTCTGGCCTCCACACGCATGAAATATACACCCAGTGACCATGCAAGCACGCACATACTGAGAGAGAAGAGAGCAATAACAATGTAATAAAAATTATTTTTAAAAGACAGACAAAGGAACAGGCTAGTCAGAGAAAGAGATGTGACAACTAGAGCCAATCAGGAGGAACCTGATGGTGCGGACTGCTGGCCATGACAGAGAAAGGGCCAGAAGCCAACGACACAAGTGACCTACGGAAGCTGCTAAGAGCAGTAACTGGAAATCACTTCCAAAGCCTTCTAAGGAGCACAGCCCTCAGGCAGACACCCTAGTTTTAGCTCAAGGAAGCTCAGTTTGGACTTCTGAGCAACAGGACCAGAGGATGAAATCTGCACTGACTTAAAGGGGTGTGTTGCAGCAGCACAAAACGTTAGTATACAGATGAATGCACTCTTCTGCATCCTGGTATAGAAATCCAATATCCTTGCCACAAAATGGGAGAAAACTGGCCTAGCACTACATCACGAAGATCTTAGAGATTGGATGACTGCAAAGTGGTTGAGGTCAAATGGAAGGTTCAGAGCTGAGGTTTTTTATGAGAGATAAAACAACTAGGGTAAAAATAAGAGTGGCCCTGGGGTCAGCAGGCCACACAGAAATTGCTAGTGTACTTCAGTGCCAAAGAATCCCAGGAAACATGAACTGGTCTGTGCCCTAGTTGGGAAAAGAGTAGAGGACACACAGCTCCCCTGAGCTGAACCCACACAGAAAGCTGGCGCTATTCTGTTGGATATAAATTGACAATAAGTCTCAAAACTAGCAAGGAATCTAGATCCCTTTCTGGCCAGCCTGCACTGTACCAAATCATTATGAGAACTCATGAAAAATGTTATGGGCAATGTAAGGAGCCCGTGTCTTTCTGTCTTGTTCATCACTGCAAATGCTTGGGAACTCGCGGGGATGGCTTAAGCACACCATGGCACAGTTGGGCACTGAAAGGCCACGCAGCTTTTTAAAGGATCTGGTAGGGTATGGTGGCCTGATTAGGATTGCTCTCTAGAGTTTATGGCCAGTTTAAAAAGAAAATCATGGGCATGGGGCTGGAGAGAGAGTTCTGTGGGTAAACTGTGTGCCACATACGCAAGAGGACCTGAATTCTATTCTCACATAAAAAGCTGGGCATGGGGGCACATGCTTGTAATCGCAGTGCCAGGGAGGTGAAGGCTGGCAGATCCCTGGCGCTAACTGGACAGCCAGTCTAATCCAGTTGTTGAGTCCCTGGTCCCAGAGAGAGACTTTGTCTTACAAAACAAAAATCAGGATGGGGCCGGGCGGTGGTGGCGCACGCCTTTAATCCCAGCACTCGGGAGGCAGAGGCAGGTGGATCTCTGTGAGTTCGAGACCAGCCTGGTCTACAAGAGCTAGTTCCAGGACAGGCTCCAAAGCCACAGAGAAACCCTGTCTCGAAAAACCAAAAAAAAAAAAAAAAATCAGGATGGGGCGGGGTGGTGGTGGCGCACGCCTTTAATCCCAGCACTCTGGAGGCAGAGGCAGGCGGATCTCTGTAAGTTCGAGACCAGCCTGGTCTACAAGAGCTAGTTCCAGGACAGGCTCCAAAGCTGCAGAGAAACCCTGTCTCGAAAAACCAAAAAAAAAAAAAAAAAAAAAAAAAAAAAAAAAATCAGGATGGGTATCTCCTGAGAAATGATATCTGAAGTTCACCGCTGGTCTCCCCATATGTCTGCATTTGCAAACATATGTGCAAACACACACACATAGAATGCATACACATTTGCACACATACATGCAGATGCTGTGCAACCCAGAATTACTTTAAGAAGATGTGCATGCAAGTTGTCATATGGACGGTACTAGAAGGATGACTTGGGGCATCAGCAGTCATATGTTCTTCACTGTGCATTGAAGAAAATAGATGTATGGAGGGAGGAAGCCAAGATGTCAGACAGTTTGCACTTGGGTTGTTGAAGGCATTGTGTTATTTGATTTGCAAATCAATGTTCAAAGACCAAAGCTGAACACACAGTGGCATTTAGACTAGAAATGTGGAGATATTCCAACCCTACATAGTGCATAAGCAAGCCACGCAGTCCGTGAGATCTCTGTGGCTGAGGCTAGACACATCTTTCTTGTGTGACCACAATGGGGGCTGCTCTTTTGGAAGATTTAGTAATAAAGTCTCATATTACAATTCTATGTGAAAACTGCAATTCTACAGTTGCCACCACAGATGCCACCACAGGCCCGACAAATCAAAACAGAGAATCTGAGCTCTATTCTGGCCCCAACTACATGCATCTCAACCAGGTCTTCTATAACATCTCACAGCCCCCTTAGAACTTATGATTTCTCATTACAAACAAAACAGTGTATTTTACCAATGCCTCAGGTCCCCTGAGAGCTGATCTTTGTAGCCCCCTAAACACCTCCGACCCTCCCATTCCTCTGTAGACCCAAAGTCCATGTTCAGCCCATCCATCAAAGACCCCTTCTCCTTTTCCTTTTCTTCCTCTTCTTCTTCCTCCTCCTTCTCCTCTTTCTTTAATAAATCACCTATTCTAATTAATTCACAAATAAAGCGGCTCACTGCTGGTTTAATGAGGGCACTTACGCACTTGCCAGGCATAAACTCGACTCCTCTTACCGAATTATGCAGCTAGAATGGCCATTCTGAAGCCATGTAGCTTTGTTTATAGCTTTATACTTTCCCTACCGGTTACATCTTTTTGCACTTAGATACCACAAAAAGGAAATAAATATGGCCAAGTTGAAGTTGGAAAATGCTAGCTTTATATCCTTTGCATGACTCACGAGTCCTCTTGCCTGTATTCGGTCCTTCTTAATCACCTGATATCACCATCTCTTGGTTTCCTTTGTAAATATTCTACTGTCCCGGTACTCACACCTTTTTACTTATGTACATGTATACATCAGCGGTTAGGATCCACTTATGAGGATCCAAACTCTCTGAGTTTGGGTTGCCTTGCTTAATACTATACTTTCCAAGTCCATCCATTGCCATGTAAATTTCTGCTTCCTTTTGCCATTATGACTGAATAATATTCCATTTTGTATATGTACCACATTTTCAATATCCAGTCTTCTGTTGATGAACATCTTGATTGATTCCATTTCCTTGCTGTCGTAAACAGAGCAGCAATCACAGTGGATGTGCAATTATCTATGTGCTAGAATATGGAGTTCTATGGGTATGAGCCCAGGAGCAGAATAGCTAAAGACCCTCCCTTAGAAAGTACTTGTTGTTAGGAGACAATGACAATTACCTTTAGGGGTGATTAGGCCACAAGGATGGCTATCTTGTGGGTGGGATTGGCACCTTTGCAAGAGAGAGACACTAAAGAGCCCTCTTTCCTCTTCCAACAGCTAAGGACACAGGCGGACGATCATTGATGAACCAGGAAACAGCCTTCAGCAGACACCATGTCTACCAGAGCCTTGGCTTTGGACTTCTCTGACCCCCGTCTCTGAGAGATACATTTCTTTGTTTTACAGGCAGTCCATTTTAGGAGAACTTCATTGTGAAACCCAAAAAGCCATTCTGCCTGCTTACTGGCGTGGATGTACCGGAAGCACACTGACACGTCACCATGCATCTCGATGGTCCTTGGCTATTACTTATTTTCTTTGATTTAATACACTGGCGCACTGGTTACTTACTGCAAGGTGTCTTCTAGGCTCCAGGCAGTCAGTCAGCTATCCCATCATAGAAGTCACATAGGGTACTCAGAATAGTGGTTATGCTTCCGAGAGAAGGCCATTCACCTGTGCATTTATAAAAAAGCATTTGCATTGCTATTAAGATGAGGTACGAGGGCCTAGGGAGATGCTTCCATGGTTAAGGATGTGCATTTGGCTTTCAGAACCCACCTTAGATGGCTCACAACCACTTAGAACTCTAGCTACACTTTTTTCTGGCACCCTTGACACATTTTCCCACATGCAGAACACATACATACCTGGAGGCACACACACAAAATAAAAATAAATAAAAAAATTTTTAAAGATAAGACTTGGAAACGATAAAGCTTAAAGATAAGCTTGTCAGTAGGGGATATTCAAACTGGGGTGGATCACGAGTGGGAATCTCGTTAACTTTAGAGACCCAGAATGTGGCAGTAAGAATTATGAGTCCATGTGGGGGACTCACTTGGTTGGAACAGCTGTGGGGCACTCAGGTTGGGAAGTCCAGTGGGCCATTGGCTGGGTGATTTTGATAAAGGAAAGAGAACTTGAGGATGGAGACGAGGATCTAGGGATGATGAAGATTTAGAAGGGGAGTGACCAAGACCATCCAGGTTGAGAATCTACTTGTCAATCAAGTGAGGGGGTCCTGGGAGCAGGTGGAAAGAGAAGAATGGGCACAGAAGACGTAGGAGGAAAACCAGGGGGCACAGTAATTACTTAGCCTCATGAAGAAGTCTCAAGAAGGAGAAAACATGTCAGAAAAGGTCATCTAGGTAAGAGCACTAAGATGACCTTGGCTAGAGCACTCTCAAGTCAAATGTAAAGATGACAATGAGAACCAGGAACGGCGGGGCCTCACCAGGCGGTGAGATTCAGAGGCTCGTGGAAGACTAAGCAACGCTAACAAAAAGAAGAGGTTTAGGTCTCCCAGACAAAGACTCTTCTTCCAGCACCCCACCTTTCTCTATGTGTGTACATGTGTGTATGTGTCTATATGTGTGTCCACGTGTCTCTTTTGTGAGTCCCTTGGCTTTAAGATTGTGCCTTGAATGATCCAAAAGAGAAAACCATAAAGTACTCCACATTCATCAGGGCTCTTCAGAGAAATAACATCTATATATTAAGACATTTATTTTTAAAAGTCTGGTGCATGAGCTTGTGGGAACCCGAGCTAGAAACCCACTGAACTCTTCTGCTCCAGGGGACCTCTGATTTCTTTTTAAGGCCCTTGACAGTTTAGATGTCCCCACCCCACCCCCATCCCATGCTTGTGGGTAACATCTCCTTGACTGAAAGTCATCTGATAGCAGACATTCACTACATATGTAAATACCTTCCCAATAGCTCTCTAAGACTGGGGCTTGATTGAACAGCTGGCAGCTCTGGCCTGGCAAAGTTAACACATAAACCATCACGCACACTAAAGTGTTCTACTCAAGCAGGCAAGTGGACAGGCTGTCATGTCTGATGAAATATACAACTGATGAAGTGCTTGCCTTGCAAGCACAGACTCATGAATCCCACCCCCTGAACCCATATATAAAACACGCTGGGTGTGGTGGCATGCACTCTCCTGATCCCCAGTGCTAGGGAAGCAGACACAGGCAGATCATTGGGACTCATTGGCAGGCTAACTTAACCTGCTGGGTGAGTCTCAAGCGGACAGTACCTGAGGGAGAACAGTGGACATTGTCCTCTGACCCTCACATTCTCACATGTATACACACACAAGTGTGTACAACCAGCACACGCCTCCCACACCCAGAGGAGGGGGAGGGACGTGGAAGTCCTCCTTGCCCCTCCATAAGTCAATGAGAAACAAGAGAGAAACAATAGCCTCACTTCTCGTATGGTTTCAACTCCTTAGAATTCACCCCACTTGGCCTATAAACGTCTTCCAAAGAAGCGTCGTGTTATTTATCTAACAGTTGTAATCTCAGAGTGACTTTTTCCATAACGTGTTAGCAAGCAGGCGGCTTTTCAGGGAGCTGATAAAGTGCTCCCTCCCACTCTCTGTTCTCAGGGTGGATTTGACAAGACTAAATTTGTCCAGCCTGAGAGAGTATCCTCCACCTTAGCAGCTTAAACAGATGTTTCCAGGGCCACACGTCAGTCAGCGCAGCCAATGTGAGAGGCTGCTGAGTGGCCCACCTGGGCAACCCTTCTTCCCAAAGGACTGAATGGGGGCTGACTCCCTGCTGGGAGGTCTCCTGCTGCGGATCAAGACTCAGCAGCTGGAGGGGGAAGAGGTATTGTGGTAGTGGACTGGCTACTCCAGCTCCCAATAGCAGTTATTCTTTACCCGGCTTATAAAATTGGTAGGTCCATGGCAACCAGCACCCAAAGAAAGTGTGCTTGTGGCTCTACCTGGATATGGACCCATGCTTCTGAACCCAAACCGTGAGACTACTGGACATGGAAAATTGGCTAGTCTTGGTTAACCAAGAGCTCCTTCTACTTATTTGGACAACCAATGGGTGGACCTAATTCACCTGCCTCTCCCTGTTCTGTTTGTGTGAGAAGTAGTTACTATGTCTGTAGCCCAGGCTGGCCTTGAACTTACAGCCCTCCTGCTTGTGCCTCCTGTGAGTGCTGGGATCCCTGAACTAACATGCCTGCCTTTGCCTACTTCTTCCTTTGTATACTCTCGTCTCACTGTCAAGATCAACTCCTTGGATCCTGCTGCAAAGAAAGGGTTGTGCTTTTTGAGATAAAACAGCGCTCTGCTATGGGACTCCACAAAACTCCATTCTCAATGAAGCTGGATGCTTCTTTGTCTTCAACTTCTGAAAGTTATCATTTCTGCCATTGTTAGTGCAGATGATACTTCAAAGCAGTGTCAGCAGCACTGTGCCAGTCACCCATAAACATCACATAATCAAATCAGGTATTTGGAAATAGAATTATAGTTGCAGAATTCTAAATATAGCATTTCTGCTCGCTGCTACTTCAAACGATGTTGCCGTTGAGTCAGCGACTAAGAGTTTGCATTGAATGCGCCGATAATGAGGCTTATCCATGACTGCATCGTTTGTCTCTTAACACATTGTAATTGTTATAAAGACATTTTGAATTAATAGTTTTCCTTCATAGTCTTATATCCATCATTTTGTATAGGGAAGTAGATGGTGCCGAGAAATCCACAACGGAGAGCAGAAGCTAAACCTCTGCCCTGGATCAATGCCTTTCAAATTGCAAGAACGATCCAGGTAGCCATGGGCCATGAAATCCATTGAATGGATTGTGAGTATTTTGCTTTAAGGCATGATGAATAAGATAGAACCCAGAAGAGCATGTCTAATGCGCTATGGGAACATTGAACTCATATGGCTGTGTGATCTGTGATTTCTCAGTGTGCTTTGGTTGAGATATTTAGGTAGAGCCACAGCCCTGGGCAGCCAGGTGTGTCAGGATGGAAACCCTGCTATGGTTTGCTTTTGTCTCTAGTACTTAAGGCAATGTTTAAAGTTAATAGATAACCATCAAATACCATATAATAGAGAAATGAAAAGGGAAGGGGAAGAACATTCACATGATACACAGCTCCACTGAAAATGATTATAAAGGCGTCAAGAAATGCAGCTGAGTACTCAATCAGGGCTGCAGCGTGTGCCTGAGGGAATCTCAAAAAAGAACCAGATAAACCTCCTGAAGTTCTGTCTAATTAATGACTTTTTGAAGTTTTGGCAAGAACACGTGTCTACGATGTTATGCACATGTTTTCCGGGTGTGTGATGCTTCCACAGACCCCAAGGAGCATTGGAAGACAAACTCCATATGGCCTTTGCCACAGAGAGCTCTCCGGACTCAGTGGGAGAAGAACCAAGCCAATATGGGGTAGAGTTTGCCACAAGTCACCAGGATGCAGACAGTGGTCACTGGTCACAGGGACGCTTCCCTGACTGGGTGAATCAGAGGGTGGGAAATCCTGTAAGAATCTCTGCTGTAATGGCATCCACCCTCCCAGCTCACCTGATCCTGGCAACTGGAAGCACAGCTCATCTTTTCCTTTCAATCTTATACTGTAAACCCGTCTTGAGCTTTCAGACATTCAAAATATCTAGACTCATCTTGGCATTTTCTATTTGGCTAATTCAATATATTTTTTATCTTCTTTCTTCCTAGAGTTATTTTCTTCTTCTTGAGACATATCCAACAAGAATTCTCTATTGAGGATGCCCCCTGCTTGTGGTGCTGACAGAACAGAGACTAGAGTGAGGGATTTGGAGGTAGACAGAGGTGGCCTTCTTGGCAAGAGAGCTAAGTGGCCTCCCCAGCATAGACTTCTCTGAGTCTCAAAGTCATGTGTTCCAGTTCCTGAACTATGTCTGCCTTCTCCATGGACTGTTAGCTTGCATCATTAGGCACAAGGTAGTACATCTTAAGCAAGAGTATGTATAACTCTGCCAGGCAGGTACTATGTGCTCAGCTAAAAACTTCACAAACAACAGAAATTGGTTACAGAAATAGGTAGAGAATATACACTAGAGATACACAAATACCTGTTCACTTTCTTCTCCACTTCCAACCACAAGAGAAACCCAGCACCAAGAACATCTCCTTACCCCTAACAGAAATGCTCCGGTCCCACGAAGCCGCAGTCACATCGCCTACCTTGACTTCTGTGGCAGGACAAGTTCTTGCACCTGAGTCATTTGCAACCAGATGACTGAAAATGCGATGTGTGTGGCCTCTAAGACTGTCTGTCAGTCCCTGCCAGCTGCCAAGTGGCCCAGTCAGCTTTGCCTCAAATCCCTCTTCATGGGAGGATCATGACAGGCAGCCTAGTGACACCTAGACTGTCTCCCCCGGGGATTGCTCTTACACCATACTAGGTATGCGTGGTGGCTTTTCATGGTTTCCAGGGGGTACGTTGTCTCTCGTTGGAGAAGATGAGCCTGCACATGTGTCTGTAAAATGTCAAGCTTTTAACACGTACAAACATCTGTGTACACACATCCACGAGGAGGGAGGGAGGGAGGCGAGGAGGAAGGGGTATATCTCACAGAAGATCCCCTCTCTACCCAACCGCAAAGGGAAAGTGTGGAGGCTTTGAAAGCTGCATCTGTCTTCATCCAGGTCTCCATGGAAACCTTGAAACTAGACATGAAGCCCAGCTGAGTTATTTGTCTCCTCAATGAACAGTCATAAAAGAACCAAGTCCCCAGGGCTCTGAGTTAATAAGATAAGGACTTCTCAAATAGACAAGTACAACACTCCTCTGCCCAATACCACACCCGGCTATACCAGGGACACTCCCTTCACATGGCCAAATGTACTTATATGAACAGATAGCCACGCTGGGACCAGCTATGGGCTCATTTCTGCAAAGGGAGGATATCTGTGAATTCTGCACGCTACTCTCTGATAATGATAATTTAAAAAATAGCAATGGCCACCACCAGTAATTGAATACTTATTTGGGAACAGGGTAAGAGAATTTTCTTCAAATCATCCCTATAATGTGTGTAACCTCCTAATCTTTTTTGTAGGGACATAAACATCCTGAGCTTCCTGAACCCACTCAGTTCTTGCTGATACAGAGTCCCTTTGCCCTTCTTCTGGCCAGTGAGATTTCATATTCCCTTCTACACACAGCGTGAGTAATATTCAATAGAACCTGACTTTCTCCTAGCTCCTAGGGCGGGCAGTGAAGGTGGCCCAAATGCTCACTGGTGCCCTATTGGCTGTAGTCATTTTATCTTACTGACGATACTTAGGCCAACTTAGTCCTATGCAGAAGCCCAGACCATTGGCATAAACAGGCAGGGTTTTACACCAGAATCACTGAGTAAGATGACAGTTTCTTTTGCTTGTTTGCTCTGAGAGATGGCGCCTTACTGCTGGCATCTACCTCGTTTACTTACTTCTCTTAAGTAAGTACATCCTGCCTCAGCCTCCTGAGTAGCTGGGACTACAGGCATATGTAGGCATATCTCATTTAGGACGTAGATTCCAGACTACCAGTAATTTGTTGGGGTTGGCAACTGTTCTATGACCAGCCTCTCCGGGACCTGGTGGTTTAAAGCAAGAACAATGTCATGATTCCTTCTGACTTTTGTACTTTAACTGGGATCAACCAGGACACTCCCTGCGATGATGGTGGGGCTTCCGCCCAGCAGAGCCAGCATCTGATGATGGATGTTGGCTGGTAGGGCAACTGGCAAGGTCTTTGTCTTCTATAGGACTTCTCAAATATGGCCAGTGAGCTCTAAAAATGAACCTTAGCAAGTCACTCAGAAATGTCACTCACACAAAATCCTATGGTGCTTGCCTTTATCACTCACATGTGGATAGCCACCGTTCACTCCATTCTGTCACTGAATATTATTCCAGGGTATGGATGTACACCAATTTTTAAAATTAAATGCATTTTAACTGATGCCCGAAAGTATAAACATTGCACAGGAATACTGTGTTTATTGTAGTATTTTTGAAATCTACCCACTTGTTTGATGAACACTCAGGTGCTTTCCAGTTGGAGTCTGTTACAAACGAGGCTTCTGGGGATCTATTCATCCACGGGCAAAGCTTCCTTAATATAAACCTTATGAGTGGAATCGCTATTCACTTCTTCAGGGTTATCCCCCCATGAGTGGAATCACTGGGTTACTTAGTGAACCTGGGTTTTAATATTGAAGAAATACCACACTGTTTTCCAAAGTTATTAAGCACTTTACCTTCCCACTAACTGTACGTAAGAATCATTCTTCTCCATGTGATGGCTGCTCTTGGTTGTCAGTTTGACTGGATTTGGAATCAACTAAAACACAAGGTACTTGCTGAGAGTTCATCTATCCTGTGGCTGCAGCACACCTTTGCTGACATTAGAATCAGCTTCTCTGGACTTCTAGCGTGGAGAGAAGACAGGCAGCTCTCCAAGAATCCTCCAGGTTCTCAGCACTAGATTGGAATGGCTGAGCAACTAATGGATTCTCAGTCCCTCTAGTGTGAAGCAGTCATTGCCCAAGTACCCAGACCATATCATGTAAGGCAACCTAATAAACCCCCCTTTTAACATATATAACAAAATAGATGGATGGATAGATAGATAGATAGATAGATAGATAGATAGATAGATAGATAGATAGACAGAGAGACAGAGGGATAGACAGATAGACAATAGAATCAGTTTTGTTTCCTGGAGACCCTTGACTAATGTATCTCACACAACATTTGATATGGTTGCCTAATTTTATTGTGGTTGTTCCCATAGGTGTGATGTGCATCTCACTGTGGCTTTAGTTTCTACTTCCCTGATTACTGACGGTGCTGGTTGTATTTTCACATGATTTTTTTTTTCACAAAGCTCATTCAAGGTCCTGTTCATTCTTTAATTGGAACCATCAGAACATTGTGCCTCAGCTCCTGAGAAACTGGAATTACAGGTGTACACCACCATGCCTGGCTTAGGATGTGCTTGTTAGACTCCAAGTAACTCATTCGAGTTAACTATTGATCTGTGGAGGTAACTATTGATCCATAACACAGCACTCCAAGATTCAGTGGATCAAATGTAATTCATTGGAGTTGACTATTGATCTGTAACACACCACTCTAAGATTCAGTGGCTTGTTACAATGTTGTGATTTCTCACGAGTTTAACTGGAATCAGCCAGGACCCTCCCTTTAGTTTCCTTAATTATTTTTAGGAATTTTCTTCTATATCTGAATACAAATCCTTTATTAGATCAATCCTTTGCAAAGGTTCACTCCCAGCATTGTACCATAGAAACAACGCCAAAAATCTAAATGCACAAAAGTTAAAGGGGAAAGTGTTTATGACCTTGGGTGAGACAAATATGTCTTTGATACAAACCCAAAGGCACAATTCACAAGGCAGCATGAGGATAAGCTGAATGGCATCAGATTTTTCTTTTCTTTCTTTCTTTTTTTTTTTTTTTTTTTTTTGGTTTTTCAAGACAGGGTTTCTCTGCAGCTTTTTTTTTTTTTTTTTAGAGCCTGTCCTGGACCTAGCTCTTGTAGACCAGGCTGGCCTCGAACTCACAGAGATCTGCCTGCCTCTGCCTCCCGAGTGCTGGGATTAAAGGCATGCGCCACCACCACCCGGCTATGGCATCAGATTTTGATGAGTATGTGGAATACCACCAGGATAAAGCAAGGATTCAAGCCCAAGGCCTGAATCCAAATCACATGTCCATAAACAATCTCACTCTAGCATTACCAACAGAGCATTCTGAGGCCTGATCTCCCTTTTAGAAAATAGGAACTGAGAGGCTGGAGAGATGGCTCAGTGGTTCAGAGCACTCTCTGCTCATTCAGAGGATTCAGATTTGGTTCCCAGCACCCACATGGTGGCTCACAGCTGTCTGCAACTCCAGCTGAAGGGGATCCAGTGCCTTCTTCTGTCCTCCAAGGACACCAGGCATACATGTGGTGCATATACTTATACATGGGCACACCACCACACACAGGAAATGAAAATAAATAAATCTTTTTAGAAAATAAAGTGAAGGAAACAAGAGCCATCTATTAATACAGCTCCGGTAATACAGAGTGGAATACTCTGAAGAGTTTCTGAAACCCAGAAAGAGTAGAAGGAGATGCAATGCCAATACTAAGAGCTCCACTGGTCTGCTCAAGTCTGTCATCCAAGGTCTATGAAGAATACCCACCTCCACTCCAGAGAAGAAAATTACAGACTCTGTTTGGAGAAGCATTTCCAGCAGAACCCTCTAAAGAAAGGTCTTCCTCCCCAGCTGTTGGAGGTGCTCAAAGCACCAGGCTGCGAACACCATCAGGTAGGACTTGGTGGAATGGAATTTGCTCACGTGAAATCAAGTCAAGGCTTCCAGGACTGATGTTTGGGGGAAATCAGTACCACCATCCCACATAACTGTTGCCTGAATCCAGGCTGTGGGTTTTCTTGTTTATTTAGGAATTTCTGTATAAAACTGCTCTTTGCAATGTCAAGATGACTCTGCCCTGGGCTGGCGTCAGGGCAGGCTGAATGGAATATGGGCTTGAGAAACAGTGAAGGAGCTCGACAATCCCAGAGACCGGTCAGGTTAGTGAGTCTCCTCTGTCCATTATTGACCTCTCTTCAGAGCCCAAGCCAATGGATCTCCTCTATCCATCGCCAACCTCTCTCTAGAGCCCCAGGACAACACCTGGGGTATACTGGCCCCAAATATCTGTCCCAGGCATCTCTGAATCCAAAGGGACTGTGGTAAGAATGTCCCTAGTGCCAGACACAGAGTCCACATTTGGTTAGGACAAGGGCCATGACTTTCTGTTAGTGTCTGCAGGTTGGCCGCTGAGGAGACAGGCTGGTCAGAACAAAGCTTAGTGTACTTCACCCATGAGCTTCTCCACACAGCTGCTGCACAGGGGGAAAGAGGAGGAGAAGAAAGAGAAAGAAGGCCGGGCGGTGGTGGCGCGCGCCTTTAATCCCAGCACTCGGGAGGCAGAGGCAGACGGATCTCTGTGAGTTCGAGGCCAGCCTGGTCTACAAGAGCTAGTTCCAGGACAGGCTCCAAAGCCACAGAGAAACTCTTTCTCGAAAAACCAAAAAAAAAAAAAAAAAGAAAGAAAGAAAGAGAAAGAAGAGGGGAGGAAGAAGAGAAGGGAGTGAAAGGGGAGAGAGGGTGAGAGAGGAGAGAAAGGGTAAGAAAGGGGAGAGAGGGTGAGAAAGGGGAGGGGAGGAACAGGAGAAGAAGAGGGAGGAGAGAGAAGGAATAGGAGGGGAGGAAAGAATAGAGGAAGAGGCAATGAGTGGGGGAGAAGAAGCGGAAGTGGGGAGAGGAGAAAGAAAAGGTAGGAAGGGAAGGAGATAGTGGCAGATGCAGGGATAACAAGGTCTAGTTCAGCACTGGGAAAATTCTGAAAGGAAAAAAGGGAGCAGTTTGGGGGTCTCATGGGAGAAGGTGGAAGAAGAGAAGGAAAATCAAATATTGTCTGGAAACTTGAGCATGCCGCGGATAAATGGAAGTGATGGAAGTGTAATAGTCCTTAAGGGTGTGCGGGAGCTATTACTTTACACTCCTCTGTCTTCATGGACCACTGAGACTGAAATGACTGTTGCACCAGCTCTGTTAAACTTCCTGTAGATTTGCTTTTCACAGGAAAGGATTCACAGTGGTTAATAAGCGATTTGCACGTCAAGTCCTTTGCAAACACTGTCATATCTAACACTGTAACATCCCTGGAGTAGTAGTGTTCCCTCCTGTTGAAGGATGAAAACATTTAGGCTCATGGGGCTTGGGACTGTAGGCTAACTAAGTGTTGAGTCCCAATTCAAATTAAGCCTTCCCATGCACCATAGAGAGGTTTAAATAGTGGGGGTAAAGTAGCTGGTATGCACCCTGTGGTCCCCAAGGTCCTGGATACCCAGCTCTGGTTAGCTCTGAAAGAAGGGACCACTGGGTGTAGGGAGACCAGAGGAGGATGGTGGATAGGGATGCAGGTGAGGGGTACGGTGGCTCGGTGTTGGTAGGAAAGAGGTTCAGTAATATAGCATGGGGGAGGGGGGTTCTGTTCCCTGGTTGTGCTGTGGATGTCTCTCTTGAGGGGCAGATAGTCATGGGGTCTTGCTGGATCCCATTTGCCTAAAGGCCAGCCCAGGTTATGGGGGTCACCTATGTCTCAGCAACAGGTCTACCCTACTCTCAGGAAAGCTCAGGGCATGCATTCCAGGGTAGACCAGTGTGCTCCATACTCCAGACATCCTCTTCATAGGATCCCCTCAACTTCAGCTCTTTGTTGCAAATAAATGTGGTACCCAGACTGTTTTCCATCACCACACACACACACACACACACACACACACACACACACACACACACACGGCCCAGCAGCTCTAAAGGAGAAGGAGCTGCAAATCAACCTGCTTTGAATTTCCCAATATTTCCGTGGGCACCATGAGGTGTGCCTCCAGTGCAGTCCCCAGAAACCATGTTCGGTCAGCATCAGTTAGGAGAGAAGAGAGAGACTAGTAGGCTGGCAGGTAGACAGAGGAGGACCACTGACCCGCCTCATTTCCAGGACCAGACTGTTTCCCTTTACTAGGTCCTTGAGCTCAGTCTCATTCAGACCCAAATAAATAATCCAATTTTCTCAATGCCCCCAGCCTGGGATGGAGTCATCTTGACATTGAGAACTGCAGTTTTACTGAGAGCTTCCTAACGAAGCAAGAAAACCAACAGCCTGTGTTCTAAGGGGAGACCCACTTTGCTACACGGTCAAGGGTTACTGTGTATCCTCTCATTTTTGCAGATTGGGGGGGACCACCAAGCCACCAGCACAGAGGGTCATGACGGGACTTGGAAAACAAACGCTAATAAGACATACCCATGGACTGAAGCCACATGTTTGCAACATCTGTGTCCTCTGAGAATGGTTCATTCACACATCAGTCTCCTAGCCCCATTACCCTCACCCCCTCACCATAGTGCTTCCTTTGAGGCTATGAAATATCAAATATCAAAGGATCTTCTCCGGGGTTATGGAATCAGCAGGGATAAGTAGGGTCTGGCTGCTCCTGGGTGCTCTAGTTCAGACTCAGTCAACACTCTCTGCAATAAGTAGTAGCTCCAGACACAGCGTACAGACATGGGGTACCCTGGACACAGAGTACAGACGTGGGGTGTCCCAGACACAGAGTACAGACATGGGGTGCCCTGGACACAGAGTACAGACGTGGGGTGTGTAAAGATTTTTTTTGGCCTGAAAAACCTCTCTACCGATGCAATAATCAAAATCAGACCAAATCAAACCGAAATAGGAAAAGCCCAGGTTTAATGGATGCCAGTGCTCCCGGGTGGCCCTGCGAGAAAAAATAGAGAGGAGGGGAAGGAGAACCAGAAAAACCACATGTTTATTATCTGGGGGACAGTTTAAATAGCCTGTGGGAGTGTTTTTGACCCTCTCTGGAAAGGGGTCACCATTTGGTAGGCTTTCTCAGAGATGGAGTTTGGACTGTGACAATTTCCAGGGGAGGGGGCTTGGGATGGACACTAGGAGCTGGGGTGATGCTTCCAACCAAACAGGGCATCCCTGACACAGTGTACAGACATGGGGGTGCCCCGGACTCAAGTACAGACATGGGGTGCCCCTGACACAGAGAACAGACATGGGGTGCCCTGGACAAAGAGTCCAGACTTTGGGTGCCCCGGACACAGAGTACAGACATGGGGTGCCCCGGACACAGAGAACAGACATGGGGGTGCCCCAGACACAGAGAACAGATGTGGGGTGCTCTGGACACAGAGAACAGACATGGGGTGTCCTGGACACAGAGTCCAGACTTTGGGTGCTCCAGACACAGAGTACAGACATGGGGTGCCCCTGACACAGAGTACAGACATGGGGGTGCCCCAGACACTGAGTACAGACATTGGGTGCCCCAGACACAGAGTACAGACATGGGGTGCCCCTGACACAGAGAACAGACATCTGCTCACATCAGCAGAGAGACTCATCTGCTCCAGTGCTTGTGGATTCAAACTCACCAGACTCAGAGACTGTGAAGAGGCACAGAGGATGCTAATGTGCTGCGTTTTTTATCTAATTAACTTACAAGAGCTCGGTGCATCTGCGTCCAGATCACCCTGTTCCTGCTCCTAGTGAAGCACACACTCATTCAGCCCCGTGCTACCAGTGACACAGCTGTCAGTCAAACAGCAAGAATCCTGGCTTTTCAGAGCCCAGTCCTTCTCTGCATCCCAGCAGCCACCTATCTTCTCCTGGGAAAACCTCGTTTGTTCGTGTGTGTGTGTGTGTGTGTGTGTGTGTGTGTGTGTGTGTGTGTGTGTGTGATATGCATGGATGGTGTGCACATGTGTAAATGTTTCCTTATAGAACTTAGGACCACCAACCCAGAATACGGCACCACCCACAATGGGCTGGACCCTCCCCCATCAGTCACTAATTAAGAAAATGCCTTACAGGCTTGCCGATAGCCCAACCTTAATGAGGCCTGTTTTTCAATTGAAGATCCTTCCTCTCAGATGACTCTAGCTTGTGTCAAGTTGACATAAAAGTAGCCAGTGCACCATCTGAATGGCCATCCCCATCTGGGCCCTTCTCCCTTAGAATCACTTCTAGTGCCAGGGACTGCAGCTTGACCACAATCTTCTACCTCCTCTCATCCCGAGCTCAGGGGACTGTCTTTCCACTGGCCTCCCTGCCAGGAGATGAAAACCAGAATAAGCAGCAGGAAGTCTCTCATCAGTGCTTGTGTTTTCTCCCCCTTTTACTGAGAGGAAGAAAAAGAAAGCTCAAGATGTGCAGACTACCATCCTTCCTCTTCGGGATCAGTACACAGTGGGGGTGATGAACAAGGGTGAACATAATGAGGCTTTATTTGACGTCTGTTGAGACAAGTGTGTCTTATTCCACCCAAGGTTAATTGAAGATGTCAGAGTCGGCCTGGCTCCAAACCTCCAGCGCTCCTATCTTTCTGTGCTGATGTGTTGGAGGCTGACTCGGGCAGTCACCAAGCTACGATTCCAGAAGTTTAAACAACGATGCCTCTTGCAGCCCAGAGCATCTGATGTGGCTGTGTGCTTATTTGTCTTGTCTCTTCATCGGCGAGTGCGTCTAACAGGGAAGGGAAAAGTGACGGGATGGAAAATTAGCAGAGTTTGTGTGATCAGAGGTCACAAGCTGAATCCAGACAGAGGCATTGTTTGAATTCAAGTTAGTGACTAGCGTACATGTCACCCCCGGATCCTGAGTGGTAGCTTTGCTGGAGAACTCAGCTGACCTTGACACTGTGTGGTGAGTTTGTTTTGCTAGATACACAAGTGTGGAAAGTCCAGAGTGAAAGCATATGGAGCCGATGACATCCCGTGGGTGAGCATGTGTTCTTGACATGAGCATAGCCATGTCAAGGACTCCAATGCCTCAGACTCGTGCGCACTGGCAAAACCTTCCCCAGCTTAGGCTCAGAGGACTGGCCAAGTCTTCCTCCAGTCCCTGTGTGAATGTTGACAGTATGCACAGAAAGCATTGACCACAGAGTTTCCTTGTCCTGGATGTTTACAACCTGACATTGCTCCCCTCCAGAGAGCCAGCTAACCCGTGCAGTACATAATAAATGTGCTGAGGTTCTGGCTTGTTGCAGGTGGAGGTACTCCATCAGAGCCCGCACAGCCCACCTGGTCCCAACGTTTCTCAACATATTTCCGAGCATCTGTTCTTTCTTCATTCCCTTGTGGCCTCAGTTCGATCAAGTCCAAAGCCATGTAGACGCGGCACAGAGGGACTGGTTGGTGTCTTTCCCCAGTATTAAGAGTTTATTTAGTAACAATAAATCCGCAGCCTGAGTCAGTTTCATTGGATGGTGTTTGCCAAGTGGTCCCAGTGTCCCTCATTTCCATCACTGCAAGGAAGCCTGGGAGTGGGGGAGCTTAGACCAAGGTATAGTCATGAAAGCAGAGAAAAGAGAATGCTGACTTTTTCCCCTTTTTTCAGCACAGGACCTCAGCCACATTCAAGGCAGGTCTTTTCTCCTCGCTTAAACCTCTACAGAAAAGTGCTCTTCATTAATGCCCCGGGTGTTTCTTAATCCAATCAAGTAGACAGAGGAAATTAACATCACAAGTAGGGGGCTGAGAGCAGTCAAGGGATGCTGAGGAAGGAGGCCCTGGAGAAGTCTCACAGTCTCCTGCCTACAGCTATCTATCACCTAATAAATGTTAAATACAGAACTCTTGTCAAAACCAAGAATGAAGATCCGCCTCTGGCATTTCTGCCGAGGGATGATTGGTGGCAGTCCTTAAATACATAATCTGATCCTGTTAATTTCTCAGGTGGTTGATGCATGTCCACAAGAGCATGTCATTTCCTCACAGGACACAGATATTGTCAACAACTGTTTTCTTTCCCACAGAAGGTGCATTTCCGCTCCCGATAGATAGTAGTTCTCCTACTTCTTTCTGTGTGGGAAACACAACACCATGTAGGGGGCTGCACTGTGAGCTCTGCAAAGCTCAGCTAATTATGTGCTGCAGGTTGTTCACCAATACAGGCCAAACCCACTGTGTTGGTGACACCAGGAGGCGTCATTTAGAAAGCTCAGCGCACCTTCAAATCCTCTTCCAACATAGAGAGAAATAGCATACTCATCCGCAAGAAGTCTAAGCGATTAATGAAATGAAAGCATATGTTCTTGGGGTGCTAATGATGATGATTTCTGTTCCCTTCAACTCAAAATGAGGAAGAGGCAGGTGGATTTTGCTGCAGACATTTGAGAGCTGAGCAGAACCTTGTCCAAAGAGGAGATTCTGCAATGTGTCAGCAGCACCCTGGTGTGTCTGGTTAAAGCTCAAAGAAATACGGCCTCAAGGAAGGGTGAGATGGGTGGGGAAGATCAATGCCAGCTCTGTCATGACCTTGGCCTGAGCCCTGTCAAATGAGAGGGAGGAAGGATCAGGTTGAAAACACAGGAGTCTGCGTCCAGCTTCCATGTCATGTAAGCAGTGACCGGGGGAGTTAAACATGTTTAAGTTGAGGCTTAGCATCTCCACAGAAACCCACAGCGTGGAGTCTCCATGAGCAAGTTACAACACGTGTATCCCTGCCCTGTCCAGGCCTGCATCAGCAACTCTCACCTGCACTGGTACCTCTGATAGCCCCTCCTGGCCTCAGTCTTTCTTGGGTCAATTATGTTACTCCTGCAACTTTAAAGTCTCTTTACTCAAATGTGGAACAAACAAGTTGGAAAATGGCGAACCGTCCTTGGCTTAGTAGCACCCTAACTGACCAGCCACACCTGTGGGCTAATTTAATTAAGTGGTCCTTAAGCACATGTGGATACTGGGTCCTGCCAGTCTAGCCAAAATTTACAGCAAAGGGGAGTACTTTTCCCTCGGGACATATTATTGATGACCCCTCACCTCCTGATCCCACCATCTTCCAGACATTGTAAATGCTTGAGGCTCTCCCCCAGCCTCTTACTTCTCTTGAAAGCAACTTTCTTGAGCTTCCACCACAGGTCCCTCCTGAATGACTGTTACCCGAAGCAACTGATCACAGTCCTACACTTGGCAAGAACTCCCTGCTCTTCACTTCCTCTGCCTGTAATCCAGTGCTTGAGGGGGACAAGATGGAATGATAGAACTACATCTGTGGTCGACATTTATACCCACATTGCAGAAAGGAATGTGTGCATGCATGTGATTGACAGCTTAGCACATACGCATGGTTAGTGATTTGCTTGCTGTTCTGTTACCACCACCCCACCAACCGAGGTGCCCCCTAGAGGAGAACAGGGTTGATTCTGGCAGATACTAACAAGACTCAGAGTTTCCAGGCGTGAACACAGACATGACACAGCGAGAGATGAGTGCAAGAAATGATGACCAGAGGAACACGGCAAACACGAGTCTCAGAGATGTGGCTGATCAGAGATATGGCTGATCAGAGGAGCAAGACTGAACTCTGAGGTGACTGACCCACCTTTGCTTCCCCTCAGCCCTTCTCCCCGCATAATCTCCTGTCTGGAGGTGAGATGGGAAGTAACTTTTCAGGTGTCAAGTCTCTGCCTCCTCAACCGGATCTCTGAACAAATCACAACTTGAAGGTTCTATTCCAAATCCGTTCACTGGTCCCTACGGTGATGGGCAGTACCGACTCCTGGATCTCATGTTACGTGCAGTTTGGGGACTCTCTAGTAACTCACTGAGTTAGTCTGTAGAATTCAAAGGTTGCCTGGCCAGGAGGATGCTGGAATTTGGGCTGGGAAAGCCCCAAGCAGCTGTCACTCACGCCTAACAAACTGATTGGCTATAACTCCTGATTTGGCTTCTGTTCTACTTGGCTCCCTTTCCTGAGTTGTGGCTTCAGAATTAAAGGTGTGTTTTCCTGTTTTCTGTTCTGCCTGGTTTATCTCAGAGCTCTAGCTTTTAGAGTGGATACCATAACCTTCATTTCTTGAACATTTTTGGGCATGTTCTGAAATTCTGGTCTAATTAACTCATGCCTCTGGGGAAAGAAAAGGAACCCGTTTGCTGTCCTCTCTATTTCATCAGAGGAGCAGACGCCTTTTGTATCCCAAACTATAACTCCGGATTAGGTGCCAGAGAACGACCAGTCCTCTGTTCTCTCCTTTGTGCCTTTGCGTATACTAAAAGGCTTTCTAGCCAAGGTCACTGGAGCTTCCGTGACCTTGTCTAGATTTTGCTAGACTATAGCATACTATAGTTCTCAGACTTGTGTGGGACGCAGAAGAAATGTGTAAAATTGCCTTTTTAAAAAAATTCCAGGAAGGTGAGCAACCATGGGGGGAGTTGGGAGGACCTTGGACTCAACATAGTGTAGAGAACTCTGATGGCTGTTTGGCCTCGAGAGGGAGGGAGTGGAGGTGTGGGTGGAGGGGAGGGGAGGGAAGGGGAAGGAGGAGGGGAGGAGATGGCAATTTTTAATAAAAAATAAATAAAAAAAGAAAGAAATAAAAAAAAATTCCAAGGGACAATAAAATCTGCCCGGGGCCTCGCATCAGACAAAAACCTTTCTAGTGTGTGTATGTTGACAGGTGATCTTAATGTATTACATTATGTTGTGAATGTTATTTGGGTTCAGCTCTCTCTTAATAAGAGAGTAGATTTGTTTATCTGCTGCCCTGTCTCATGATATTAGGAAAAGAAATAAAGTAAAAAGGAACTAACAAGTGGGAGACAAGTAGATGTAAAATCATATAAAGATGAGTATATATTTTATAAGGAAAATTAAGGGGAAGGAGAAATTATTGTTTTATAAAGAAAGATGTCCATGTAATAAAACAAGGGTTTGTTATAACAATTAAGGGCTGGATTTTTCCAAACTGGAAGAGGAAAACTGAGGGCAAAACCAGGGAGCATAATCACACTACGGATAGCATAAGTCACAGAAAGTTTGTGGAAGACAAAAATTAACAGTGGCATATGTATGTAATTAAAGGTTATTAATTAAATTCCTAAGGTCAAAATTCAGTACACAGATATAAAGCTAGAAGCTAATTCTCTATTTAAAACAAAGAGGTTATCTTAAGGTATTAACTTACTCTTGATAACATTTACAACAAGGTTTAAAATAAGTTTGATCAAGATAATTACTTGGCTTTTTTTTTCCTCTAAGTTATCAGGACTTTAACTGCCTGGGAAATGGAGTCAAAAAGTCAAGTACACGCTTATGGAAAGGTCAAAGGTCAAGTGCTAGGCTGTCTATGAAGTCCTAGCTGTGGCTGTTCCAGGTCTCTGTCATCCACAGTTTAGGTCCTTCCCTTTGTGATCCTGGTGGGTGTGGTTTGTGTCCTCCCTGTTAAACACTGCTGTCTGTTAACATATGGACACCTCTTATTTCCTTAAAACCAAACCTAGAGAGCTTGATTGGCACTAAATCCTATACATTTGCCACTTACTTCCCCACCAATGTAACCAGATCTGGGCAACCTGGACATAGCTCATCCCGGTGACTAGGGATAATCAGGATAGAACCAGCAATCTCTTCAGAGAAGACAAGTGGGGTTGGGGGCAGGGGAGTTGTTAGGATTGAGACAGACTCGCGTCTGGTATGGTGCCACATGTTCTGAATCTCAGCACTTGGGAGACTGAAGCAGGAGGATGATGAGTTTGAGAGTGCACTGGGCTCCATAATGAACCCTGTCTCCAAACCAGCAACACTTGGACCAGCCCTTTCTCCTGTCCTAAGACGAAGTGGTTAAAAAAGTGGTTCTTACCTGAGGCCTCCTGATACTTCCTCAATGCTTTCTAACACTTGTTCCCGGTGTTCTGTCTATGATATTTGTTCTAGAAACAGGCATAGTTCATACAGTTCCATATCAAGGCTTAACTGCTTGCTGTTGCTAAATGTGCTCTGATGTATACAATCATATGTTGGAGAATTGCCTTACAGATTAAAAAAAAAACTATGCCATTAATCAACCAGGTACATGGAGGCAGACCACAGTCCTTCATATGATATAGACCTTACAGATGCCGGAGTTACTGCTGACAATGGAGAATAATTGCAGAGAGAAGGGATGGATAACGGTGCTCACATGTCCTGCACTAAACAGGCACCCTCTACTCCGTGTTCTAGAATAAAAGCCCACATATACATGTTATTAGTAGCTTAGTATGCCCACATGGTTAAATGATTTGTCTTGAGCTAACACCCACCCACCCAACCCAACCCAGATGCCCCTGGAACATAGCACAAACTAACTAGTCTCAGTGTTGCAAGAAATGTCTGAGCCCAGGCATTCACAGAAGGAGGGGGGAGTGCAAGATAAGACCAGACCTCCTGAGATTTAGGATGGGGCTGAGCTTCGGAGCAACTGGCTCTTTTGGTCCACCTACTTTCAGCTCATAGAATATAGCATTGCTCACTATAGATGAGGGCTAAGGCCATGCGGGTGGTAACCTGCTGCTTTCTCCGACAGCTAGCTCCTTAAATAAAGAATAACCTAAAGATTCAATTCCCATCTCTGCTCATTGGCCTCTTTGGTGACAAGCAGCACAACCTCTGATATTCTAGAAATAATTTCTTTTACATACTTGTAGCATACCTACTGGGGCTGAAACTAATGATGGGAGAGATTCCAAAGGATGTCCCTAAGGACAGAGTCCTCTCCTGTTCCCACCCTTGCTACTGCCCTCAGCATGATGCTTGGTAAGCAGCGGGGTTTACTAAAGAGCTTGTTAAGTGAATGAATTAGTGAACCAGGGTTCTGCCTGATCAATGGCCCATTCAGTTCTTGCTTCTTGAATACGGGAGATTTCATGCCGATTTCTCACAGCCTTACTGTTTCGGGGGGTGAGAAGAGAGACATTAGGGGGTCTTCATAGTCCAAGAGTTGTTGTCATGATGGACTCAGAACATCTGCCATTCCATCATCACCTGCTTGGAGCATGTCCCAGGTGCTCATGGGACATGGTGCCTCCGTCTTCTGGGCCCCTGATACCGGTTTCACTTTCACATTCTGCTGCCAGAGTCTGCCTCACCCCAAGTACTCTGTGTTGCTCACTTTTCATACCCAGCTCTTCTAGGAACCCCTCTTCCCAGGAGTCAGAGCGTGCAGGGAGTTAGGCATCCAGGGACAGAGCGCAAGAAGCAGGGGGTCCCATGCTCTCACTACCTTCTTTCTGTCTTTCCCTGGACGACAGCTGGACAACTCTCTGACCTCTAGTCTTCTTAAACATCCCTGTGGCATGATTGATGGCTACTCATGTCAGAGACGTTATCTCTATCCCTGCCACTGTTCTTCATCCCTCAGCTCCGATTCAGTGACCATCACCCCCAAATAAGCTCCCAGCACTCCCAGTTCTCATTGAGACTTGACTTTTGGGAACAGGTCACTGAACTCATCGTACTCCAAATCCCAACCGGAAAACTTGGCAAGTATCAATCCTTTCCCTGAGTGCTAGTTTCTCGGACCTTCTGTTTTCCACCCTCTTCTCACCAGGAGGCAGGGGATTTTCCCACACGAGAGCCCCAGCGGCATCAGTGTGACCACAGCAGAACCTCAAGGCTTTTATTTTCCCCACAAAAATTCGTTGACAAGAAACAAATGTTTTAAGTATTCTGTAACATGCTTAGCTCAGGCCACAAGAAATCTTTTTCTAGAAGTTTCCAGAACCTTACATGCTTATTGTTGGGGTCAATTTCTGTGCAAAGTCCTCTAGCTCTAACGTGTCCCAGCCATAAGAGGAGTTATTAGGCTTTTTCCATTGAAGGCCTACCCTTTTTCCACCTGCCTAGCTCCCTCGCACCCTCCAAGAGCTGAGGTATTCCTCAGAATTCCTCCAAGGGCCAGAATTCCAGGTAACCATTGGTTCCTGTTTCTATCTTATGCAATGAATCAGGAACCTAAGTTGGGGCTTGTGTATCCCACACCCTAGGAGCCCTCATTGAACACTTCTGAAATTGTGGACATCAACGTGAAGAAAGGGGTGGCTTGTGACCAGGAAAACTCTCCTTGGCTCAACTATTCTAAAATGGCCAGGACTCACACACCGTGTCATTCATTCCTTCAGTGTCTACAGAGGGACCTGGGCAGCAGCAGGATGGGCCTCAGGCATTTTTCCACCTCAGACCTTGCAAACGTGAAGACTAACAGCATCCTGATTAGCTTCTGCAAGATCCCAATTGCACCAGCAACCCAGGGTTTGCTCTCAGCAGATACAGCCTGAGATAGACAGTGTCTATGAAATCCAAGCCAGCGCTGCAGGGGAAGGAAGGCGGAGAGCCAGGACACTGGAGGGAAGCCGCTCTGTATCGAAGAAGCCATGTGCCGTTATCTGGAGCTGTGAACCCTAAGCAAACATGGTCAGGAGCCAGCGCTGAGCTAAGGCAGTCGGTTTGCCTGCTCCACGATAAAAGGGATTGGGGTTGGGTAAAAGCCAGCACAGCTCCTCCGGTGCAGCCCGTCCTGGTAGGGCAGTGAATTAGCCACCACCATCTCCAACCACCTCCTCCTCATCTGCACAGCAGGAAGGGAGGAATCATGGGGAGGGACAAATAAAATGATGCTGGGCAAAGTGCTGTGTAAATGTAAAGAATGCATTTACCCAGCGGGCCTTAAATAAATGGAGCTGCGGTTACCAAAGCAAGAGGGTCCCTCCTGGCTGCAGGCTTGTTCACAGTTAGCCAGGGATAGGGAGAGACATGGGGTGGACTCAAATCTATCGCCAGAGGCAGAGAGCAAGCTACTCAGCCAGGGCTTGTTTGAGCAAGGGGGTCACCCACCGTCACTTCTGTTCTGGAGTATCCTAAAGACAAAAAAGGATGGTCAGCTGGTCTCAGAGTAGGCTGCTGGTACCCAGGTATGGCAAGGTGTAGAGAGCCAAGCAGAGCTTCCTTGGAGAATATTAGACTGTCTCTGATTGGTTCTAAATTCCAGAAACTATTTTGTGAAGTTCTTTGTGTGCTAATCAACTAGACAGGATAAGCAACGTTTGGAACCTGAGTTTTCATTCCCTATAAAAGCAGAATTGTGGTTCCGTAGGCTGAGGGCTGCCTTGCAAAGGTGCGAGGATAGTAGTATCCAATGCTGCAGCAACAGCCACATTCCAGGACACGGAACACTCCCACCATACTGCGTTAGCAAAGGCCACTGCCCTGTGGGCTGTGTCAGCTCAGAAACAGCAGAGAACGAGACTGGGCAAAGGGCCTCCATGTAGGTCGGAACACAGAAACCCCAGTTGCGAATGTCTCAGTGAGCATGGCGTTTCAGTCACAGTCCAGCATTGCAGCTTCGGGTTTCAAATCCCCGAGGAGGAGAAAATGAGAAAATGGACTAGTGTGCTCCAGGGTTGGACATGCTGACCTTTGCATTATGGTCACTGGGACACAGACATTCTGCAGCATGTAACGTTAGATGTCGCGCCGCATGTAACATTAAACCCCCACAACCCTAAGCCAGGATGGTTGGAGCATCCAGAGGAAGGCAGCTGGGGACTGATGTGACAGCCTTCTGGTGTCTCCAGGCTCCAGGCTCTGCCATCCTTCAAGCTTGGTTCCCCTCTAAATTAATCATCACCGAACCATTTCTCCAGCCCCTGGATGTCTGGGAGCTGCCCCGCCCCATACAAACTAATTCCATGATACTAGTTGTGCATCTGTGATGGCTAATCTCAGTTGTTGACTTGACTACATCTGGAATCAGCTAAAATCCAAGCTGTCGGGCATGCCAACACACACGTGCATGCACACACACATTTTTAAAATTAAAAATGTAAATATTTAGGAGGCAAGCTGCTGGGCACAGCTCTGGTGGGTGTAGTGTGGCAGCTGTCTCAGGCTCCAGCCCCGATAACCTCGCTGCCAGGATGGACTGCGTCAGAACAAGGGTTTCCTTTCCTTAAATTGTTTCTGCTAAAGTCTCAGCAACAAGTCAAGTGCCGAACAGAGTGACAACCAGATCCACAGGAATGCCTTCAATCCCTGCTATATCATGTCCATAAAGGGCCCAGAAAGCAGCCAAATAAAGACATAGAAAGGATGGGGTTGGGAAAGATCCTGAGTGTTTGCACCTTGGTGTGCTCTCCAGCCCAGAAGCTTGCTAGCCCTGTATTAGGGGGTTTGGGGAGGAGGCTTCACCATGTAGATGTGAGTGATTACAACAGTCTTCCTTATCTGCAATTTGCTTTCCATGATCTGTACTGAGGTCAACCAGCATCTATAAATATTACATGGAAAATTCTAGACATAAACAATTCATACATCTTAAGCAAGTTTTTATTATATTTGCCCTGTTACAATTTTTCTATTATCATATCTGTTATTATTAATCTTCCCACGCTTAATTCAAATTGAATTACCTTATAAGTAAGTATTTAGAGAAACCCCATAGAATGTGCAGGATATGGCATGCTCTTTGGTTACAAATATGCAGTGTGAAGGTGTATTAATTCAACCTGCAGTCCCTTGTTCTTCCTTGGTGATGGTCTGGAGGTGAGAGTCCTAAGCTATTATAATGAATTTGCCTCGTGGTGATCAGCACCATCCAGGAACTACCTCATCAGACTAGAATAGCTCTTACCGTCCGGAAGGTTTCAAGGAATTAGGAACACCATGCCAGGATGCAAGGACAGAGACCACTTTTTTGAATGCACCCAAGTCCTGTTTTTAACAGATTAGGGGCATGTGCAGTAGAACCTTGGAAGCAGGTCTCAGGCTAAGGATTGGCATGGAAAGAATTCACTGGGAAGTGAGTTCCAGAGACCTTGGATCAGGGAAGAAAGACGCCAATAAGCACTGACGCCATGCAAGTCCTACTGAAGGTGACATTGACTCAGCCCCACTGGAGTTCTAGAAACAGTACCCAGGTGAGGCCTGACCCAGAAGCAATGAAGGTAAAACAGTCACTATTGATGTCACCCTCCTCAATTTTAATGCTCCAGGCAACAGTGCTTTCTGATCATGGGTTGATGAGCCCCAAAGGCGGGGTCCCCCTTGGAACTGGAGAGGTGCAGCTTGCCTTGCTTGGGAAGGAGAATTCACCTTTGAATGCTCTTCTGTTTGTCCCTCTGCCACCTGAACAAACACAGGAATTCCGTGCCTCCTGGGAAGAGTAGCCGATCTGCCGTAAGGACCTGTGACAGTTTGTGACTGGCATCTAGAACTCGGAGTTATTAATTATCTGTGAGAGCATGGCAATATCTCTGGGCGCCTGCAACCGGGGAGCACCATGCCTTTTATTGCTTATTTGGTTTTGTGGCTGGAGATTGAACACAGGAGCCTGGCTCATGCCAGCTAGGCAAGCTAGGCAAGCACTCTCCCGCTGAGCTCCTCCCCCACCCCCAGACACTCCTCATTCTCACTGAATGTTTCCCTAAAGTCAGAGGTTATTAAGAAATTACTTTTTAAAACTCTCTTAAATTTAAGAAGCTACATTCTGGTTGGTATAGAGGCACACACTTATAGAGATTAAATTTTCATGGAAAAAGGGCATTAACTTTTGAGCACGTTAGCTCATTTATAAGTGTTTTAGGAATGCCTATAATTAAGGTAAGTCTTCGGCAAATGAGACCAGTTTAATCATTCGGATTTAATGAAAGCAGTCACATTTTCTCTAATTAATGCTATAAATAATATGAACTACGTTTTATTCTACTATATATGCTTTCTCTAAACTTGGTCAGTCTTACTCATTATATAAGACAATGTTACTCATAGTGAATGTTGACAGTTATAAAAAATACATAAATTTTGCATTTAAGTAAATGGAATCATTATTGCAAGAAACTCTATATTCCAACAGCAAGTATGACTTGTAGTATGTTGGGTTGAACATTATTGCCAAGATCTTTGAGTTAAAAACCCTTGGGTTGATAATAAATTGCATTATGGATGATTGGGACTGCTCCTTAGTTACTTGTTCTTGTGATTAACTACTCCAACAAACACAAGAGGGAACAGGCTGATCTCAGAGGATAGCCCAGCAAGTTAGGGAAGCAAGTGCTTGAAATAGCTGGTGGCATCATGGCCACAGTCAGTCAGGAAGTGGAAGTCAAGAATGTGCGCTACTGCTGGCCTCCCCTTCTTTATCTTATATGGTCCAGGGATCCCTTCCCAGGGAACAAATGGTCCCGCCCACAGCCAATGTGCATCTTCCCATGTTAATAAACGTAATCAAGCTAATTCCTCACAGACATGGCAGGAGGCCCATCTCCAGGTCATTCTAGATTTTCTCTAGTAGAAACACTAATCATCACGCATGCCCAGTGCTCTCCTTAGTACAAAATGAGATGTTGACTATCACATATGGTTTTGAATACATAGGTATTTGATTCCAGTTTTATTTGCTTTGTATCTTATTAATGAGCATGTATGTTTTCACTACTGTGAGATGGTCTATAAGGGAGGAGGCAATATGGTGTTAGCAAGTGGTCAAGTAAAAAGCTGGCATTCTTAGGTAAATGGCTGATGTGTCACACGAAGTCACCATGAGCTATTAGAACCCGGTAGCAACTCAATCCATGGAGCTGGATTCCTCACCAGTTCTGATTGGTCTTGTGGGCCTGTTGGATTCACAGTGAGTGGTTGATTTTCAGTCCATGTTGGAAAGCCAAAGAAGCTGGAGTCTGACATCAGCAAGGGACAACAGCATCCACCCTAGAGGCTACTAGCAAAAAAGGACAATAAGGGAGGTGGAGATGCTTTCTCCTTGAATCTCTTTATGGCTGAACCCCTGATCAGAAGATGTGGTCCATGCTTGGAGGGAGCTCTCTTCATCAGTTAATCCTTTCTAGAAATACGCTCCTGCACCTATGTCACGGCTTATCTCTTAGTTGATTCCTAATACCGTCAAGATAATAACTGAGATTAATCAGCACCACAACCGTTCATTTTAAACCTTTATGAGATATAATCTGTATAAATCACTTATTTAAAGTACAAAAATTCATTAGCTTATTTTTTTAATCACCGCAATAATTTTTGGAATATATACCTCCCCTCAAACCCATGCCTTTCTTAGCTTGTGTCTAATCCAGTTCCCCTGTTCCTCAGCCCTAGGCAACCACTTACCTATCTTGTTTCCATGAAATACTTCATAGAAACAGACTCAGGCAACATGTGGCTTCTTACGGCCTGTTTCTTTCACTTAGCGTGGTGTTTTCAAGGTTCATCCATACTATAAAGGTGTCAGCCCATCATTTTTCATCAGCATATAATATTCCACTGTGGTTAGATCACCTTTTGTTTTCCTCCTCACCATGATGAACATTTGGTTGTTTCCTCCCCCTGCCCTTTGGAATCACACTACAGCAAATATTCATGAGTAGGTTTTGTGTCAACAAGCTTTCAGCTCCGTCAGGTACTCCTAGGTTGGAGCAGAACCGCTGGATCCCTCAGCAGCTCCATGACTAACTCTCAAGAACTGCTGTGTGTGTGTGTGTGTGTGTGTGTGTGTGTGTGTGTGTGCGTGCGTGTGCGTGTGTGTACATGAGAGGGGGTACATGTACCACGGCATGCATGTGGAGGTCAGAAGACAACCTTCAGGAGTCGGTCCTTTCCTTCCACCATGTGGTCCCTGAGATTAAACTCATGGCACCAGCCTGGGCAACAGGCACCTATACCAGCTGTGCCATCTCACCAGTCCATGAGTAAAGACTCTTGAAGAGATAGTGGCTAAAACCAAATGACAGATTTCCATTTTCTGAAGTCACATGTTCATAATTTGCTAACTGAAAAACAAGACACCATGTGGCCGTGGCTAGTCCAATTTCACAGGTCCACTGAGCATGTGCGACAGGAAAGGTGTGGGGCCAATGACACTGCACCTCCCCTTGGGCAACCAGATCTCTTAGTTCTGAGGCCAGCATTCCTCCTGTGCTGTCAATACTCTTCCGAAAGACTAAGAACAAGTGAGACCCAGAGACTGTGGAATCCCGGACACAGAGATTGAGAGAAAGAAAGAGGAGGAGTAGGCCAGGAGGTGGCATTTGAGACGGGCCTGGAGAGAGATCGGGAAGGTTTTCAGCAGTGGGAAGAGATGTGTATGAAGAAGTCCATAAGCTGGGCAGTGGTGGCACATGCCTTTAATCCCAGCACTCGGGAGGCAAAGGCAGGCGGATCTCTGTGAGTTCGAGACCAGCCTGGTCTATAAGAGCTAGTTCCAGGACAGGCTCTAAAGCTGCAGAGAAACCCTGTCTTGAAAAACCAAAAAAAAAAAAAAAAAGAAGTCCATGCTAAGACCTTAAACAAGACCCAGGAACTAATCAAGTCAAAACAAGGAAGAGTGCAATGAGAACCTGAGACAGGAGTGGTGTTCTAAGCTTCAGGGTTGACAACAGCTGACTTGCATATAAGGAGACCAAAGAGATTGGCCTCCTACAGAAAAGAGTTGGGAGAGCCGGGCGGTGGTGGCGCACGCCTTTAATCCCAGCACTCGGGAGGCAGAGGCAGGCGGATTTCTGTGAGTTCGAGGCCAGCCTGGTCTACAAGAGCTAGTTCCAGGACAGGCTCTGAAAAAGCTGCAGAGAAACCCTGTCTTGAAAAAAAAAAAAGAGTTGGGAGAGCCTGAGAGCCTGACAGAGGCTCAGCCAGAGCGAGACCCTGCTGGGAGGTGAGGGCTGGACTGAGAAATGCATGAACCGAGGGCCGTGCAGCCTGCAGATCTCAGAGCTGAACACTGAAGTGGTCTGGGGTGCCAAAATCTGGCTTCCAGCTCAGGCACCAACAACTCTAAAGTCTCCCGAGCAGATATGCAACTCCCCACCTTTCTGAACTACAAAGACAAATGCTTTTGAGCACTGCCTGCCATATCTGAGGCTGTGAGCCTTCCTGTGATGGGCTTTGTGACAGCCTCCAGCCACCAATAGCGATAGAAGTCAAATTTAAGTTCATTTGGATCTATAAAATACTAGAAAGCTCATTCCTAACCACACATGTTAGTGAGAACTACATTCAATGGCACAGAATAAGTTATTCCCACCAGTCCAGAGAGTTCTACTGGACAACACAGGCTTACAATAGAAGTTAATTATGTCCCAACCCGAGGGTCATATCCAGCTACCTGCCTGTCTGGGTAGTTTTCTGAACCACAGTTGTGCCCACACTGCTTGACCTGAGCTACCTCAACATGGATGGTTACCGCTTGTTAAGCGTGGGATATTGACAGTCTGACCTTTGTCAGAAAAGCTAGCTGCCCCAGCCCCATGCTGATGCTGTATGCTGGTGAGGCTCTTTGTGTAAAGACCTCCACTGGCATCTCCAGCGTGTCCAAGCATATGTCTCTTCCAGGAGGAAGCAGAGAGTGGACAGTTGTCAGCAGCGGGAGCTCAGATTTACAGAGGTTCAGGAAGCTCATCCAGAATAGTCACATCCTGAATGGTCACCTCTTTGAAGGTGACTGGACTCAGAGAGACAGTGGCATGGTAACCATGCTGGCGGGAATGAAGCTAAACTAATGACGGTTGTGCCCCTCCCTTTGGCTGTCAAACGATTGAGATAATGGTGTTCAAGGAACTGGGATTTCCCTAGGAATCTCTTGCCAGGGTTGGTCAGACAAGGAACTTGTCCCAGGAAGAAATTTTACACAGTTCTGACTACCTTACAGGATGTATCAACTGGAGCAGAGAGAAGTCCATGCTGGACGGGGCTGCACCTTGCCCGGGACTCTCTGTGCTGGCCTCTTGCTCTCTATTTAATGATGGTACTGGTGGGAGGGTTTGGGGCTCTTTATTTTTTCCCAGGTAGGATCACACTAAATATTTCTTCTTCTCTTTGCCTTTCACTGTTTCTTGTCTTTTTCCTGGAATATTGAGGACAAGTAGCAGAACCCAGCCAGCTGAGTCTCACCTGAGAACTGTGGTTACAGAGGCACTGGGTGCTGCATACCCACATGGAAAAACCACACAAGAGGCCCTTACCATTTGCTTCATTTTTTTTAATTTTTTTATTCTCCCCAAGTCAAAGAGGCAGCAGGATGAACAGAGATGAGACACACTGTTCCCTCACACGATCTTTCAAAAACCTCTTCCAAACTGATGTGTTTCAGATAATCCTAAGCTTGCTTTCTTTTCTTCATCAGAGTCGACTGGAAAGACGTGGCCTTCCATATGCTAACCATAACTCTCCTCCTGATGGGGGCCAACTTAGAGTTCTCATACCCAGGAGACAGAGAAACCCTGGGTTGGCCTCCCTAAAGCTCTCTCCCAGGATGCCCAGGCTGACTGCTCTGGCCTCCTTAGCAAGCCTGGTCCCCTGGCTCTCCCAACCCCAGAGCTAATAGAGCAGCAGAGTGTTTAGGGGCTCTCTGGGAATCCAGCTTGTATGCAACAAGCCCCTCAAGGTCTGCAGCCCAACGACCACTCTTGGCTGCTTTCCACTTCTGTTCCCTCTTATGAAGACAAGCTTTGTTGGAAAAGGGAACAGAGCTGACTCAGGACTCGGTGATGCTCACTTGGTAATAAATGCCTCTATTGTCAACTGAAAGTAGAATGTGTCTATAGCGGCTTGGATTGTCCCCTGGGGCCAGAGAGGATGGATTTTCTTAGGCTGCCTGAGAGCATCTCAAACGATAACATCTGGGACAAAGGTTTCCCCGCGTGCTGCAGTGTCAACTGTGCCATTTGTAAATGCACTAGTGAACTCGGATGTCACGCGAACAGGGGAAGCCCCGGTTTCCCTTCCCCCTTCCCGTATAGCCAGTGGGTATGTGCCTTTTTCAGCTTGACTCACTGAATTTCCTCACTCCCACCAGCCTTTCTCCAAGGTATTGGGATAAATGAGAACAAAGGAAAGAAAATACCCTAAGTTGCCGGCCCTCCCCTTTGGAACCAGCCAAGCCATGTCGGTATGCTCCGGGGTGTCTCTTGAATTACAGTCAAAACAACAGTCACAGCTTGCTACATAGTTACTAATGGAGTGGATTTCATTTGCACAGTCTGGGGTGTGTCTCAAGTATCCCAGAGGGTCACCCACGTTGCCGCCTTTTTCGTCCCCGCAGCTTCAGGCGCCTGGCAGGTAGGCTGACAGGCTGCTTCCCAAATGTCTCCATGATTTCTCTTATCCTAGCCAGGTTCGTCTTGCTGAGTATGAAGTCACACCGAGTGGCCCCCATGTCGTAGCCAACCATGCAGTTCTTGGAGGAAGAGACGAAACCCTCTGCCTTTGCAGTGACCACGTATTCGCCAGGGTTCAGTAGGCGCCAGTAATCCCCGTCGCTGGCTGGGAAAAAAGAAAGCAGGGCACCTCAGAGAAGATCCTTTGTAGCACAAGTATTCCCAGCTTCAGCGCATGACCAGCCTAGCAGAGAGGGCCCTGAGCTCCCGTGCTCAAGTGCTTACAGCACGCAAAAGCCAAGATTTTTTTCTCCTTGGCAGCTGCCTTTAATGTTTCAACAGGAAAGGGCAGGAGGTGTGGGCTTCCACAGCTCAGGAGCAGAGCTGGAGATGAGACCTCGGGTAGTTTTTCCTATGTGATAGTACAGGGCATTCGTTCTAAATGTGAACTCACAGACATTATGCCCTTGCCACAAAACAGCATTTTGCAAAGTCAGCAACTCACAGCTTCCTGGCTTCCCTCTGCATAGCCATGAATACAGAAGAATTACTTCTAAAAGAGGAGAGATTCTTAAAAGTTCAGTAACAGACTGCCCAGCAAATGGCCCTGGTGCCTGCACACTGCTCTAGCCCTCATTCTGTGGCCATGGAGAGAACAGTTACACAGGAACAGTTACACAGGGACTCAAGGCAGGGCAGGGACGCAGCAATGCAGTAAAAGGCCCATGAACACTAGCAAGCTGCAGGCTGAGGAGGAGCCCTGATACCCAGTTCTACCGCTGGTCACTTACCCGTGGGTTTCTTCCTGAGCTTCCTATGGGTCAGAACAACATCAGGCAATGGCGAACTCTGGGCTTAACTAATTCTCCATTGAGACCAACTAAGCTCACTTTCTCATGAAGGCATGCCTGCTGGCTTCTTTTTTTCTATTTTATTTATTTATTTATTTATTTATTTATTTATTTATTTATTATTTGTTTATTTTCGTTTTTCCAGATAAGGTTTCTCTGTGTAGCTTTTGAGCCTGTCCTGACACTTGCTTTGTAGATCAGGCTGGCCTCCAACTCACAGAGATCCGCCTGCCTCTGCCTTCTGAGTGCTGGGGTTAAAGCCGCGCTGGCTTGGTATCCACTCATCTCCTTTCAGCCACTCTATTCACCGACCATACTCAAAGGAGTGATGCTGAGATTCAGTTACAGATGGATTACATGACAAGACATAGGCACTAATGGATGCTATATCTTCACATAGAGGCTATGGCAGGAGCAGAGGACCACTCCTACTCTCAAAGACACTGTATTTTAGAAGGAGAGTTGGCAGGGCAGAGGACATGTGGAAGACACAGTTTGCTCAACATGGCTCAAGAAACTCAAGGATGCAGAGATCCTTAAAAGGAGAATTACATGCCAGGCTGACTGGCCGACATGATACCTGGAACCGCTAGCTGAAATAGCTCTGTCTATATATCTCCCTATCTATGTAAGTAGTGAACTCAGATCTCTGCATGCCAGACAAGCTCCACCATTGCGCTATACCCCAGCCCTATGTAGAGTCTCTTATTTGATGGAAAACCTGCATTCCCACTAAAGGAATAACTGAGGACCTTTGGGGAGCTCTCTCTCTCTCTCTGTATGTGTGTGTTGACATGCATGCGTATGTGAAGGGGCTCATGCATGTATGTGTGTACATGCAGAGGCCAGGGGTTGAGTCTAGTGTCTTCCTTGATTGCTTGTAGGGTCTCTTGCTGCAGCTAGAACTCAACAGTTTGGCTATTCTAGCTATTCAGCTTACCCCAGGGATCCCCTATCTCTTATTCCTGAGCATTAGGATTATAGGAGACTCAGCTAAACTGAGTCTCCAGCATTTACATGGATGTTGGGATGCGAACTCTGGTCCAAATCCTTGTGCGGCAAGTGTTTTATCTACTGGATCATCTCTGCTCCTTTTCTTGACTCTGAACAGACGCTTTGTGATTCTGTTCTCTCCTTTGGCTCTCCTTGCCTTTCTTGCCTGTCTCTGTATCCATTTCTTTCTTGGCACTGGTTACTATCTGTAATTTTTTTTTCTCCCTAACCATCAATTGCAGGTCTCCTGCACCAGAAAGCATACTCAGTGGTCAGGGACATCTTTGCCACCGTGGCTGTAGTTCTTGGCAAACACTCAGTGCCCAATGAGACAAGCCAAAAGGAAGAAGGAAATGATGGTGATCATGTTCATATCACAGAGTCAGAAAAGGAAATATTCAGTCTGTAATCTAGACATTTCCACTTCTGAAACATGGATGTCCTGCTTTCCCCTCTGCCTGGCAGATCTCTCAGAAGCTCATGGACAATGTTTTCCCACTTTATACCTGAGGCTCTTGTTATTTCTACTTCTTCCCCAATGATACTTATTCTACAGCCATGCATTGGAGGACAGAGAGGGAGCCATGTCCTGAGTTCTGTCCCATCAAACAACTGATCTAGTGTTCTGGAGTAAACACTTCATGTAGCCACCATGCATGGTTAAAACTGTGAAAGCTGCTTGTCACTTATGGGGTGAAAGGGGCACCCCAAGCCTAATAAGTGTTCATTCATTAGCCACTCAAATTGATATTTTCCAAGTAATGACAGCATGTGCAAGTCTAACCCAAATGTGCTTTTAAAAACTCTTTCTAGCTCCCTGCCTGTGGGATTCTGCTTAATGCCTCTGTTTACATTATGCAAACTTCTCCTGAAATGAAACTTGTCGGATCGTATAAGCCTCAGACAAAAATCAAGGCAGATTCAGCACTTCTGGGGAGCATGAAAGGAAGGAGGCCCGTAAAGAGCCGTGTGAGGAATATGGAAGGCATCTGCCCAGAGCAAACACTGGAAAATTATTTATAGGAGGAAGTGAGGGGATGAGATGCATTTCCTACTAGCTCGTCCAAACTGTCTGCCTGATTACAGGGGCTTGAAATTCAGAGCCCATTAAGCAAAGCATTCTCATCTAGGCTTATAGTGCCCCAGGGCCTTTTTTACCTCCTACTGTGTAAAGCCCCTGTGTTTTCCTACATTGCCCAACAGGCACTAAATAGTGTAAGGGATGGTCAGGGCTCCTTTAAGAAGTACTCTCTGAAAGGAGCGTTTAAGCAGTATTTAAAACACAGATCCCACATAGAACCAGAACAAATGACCCCCTCTTTCATTCATAAGGATCACTAATCCTGCTTGATCTCTGGCAAATTATGGGGACTTGGTCCATGTCTATTGAATTGACGAACGGATGGATGGATGGATGGATGGATGGATGGATGGATGGATGGATGGGCAGATGGATGGATGGATGGATGGATGGGCAGATGAATGGATGGATGGATTTGCAGATGTATGTATGTATGTATGTATGTATGTATGTATGTACAGACCGATGGATGAATGAATGTATATATGGGTGTTTATAAGGAGCTATTGGGTACAAATTTCCATATAATACTAGTAAAACCTTATGGACAATATCTGTAATATCTAGGACAAGTGGCAGAAATCCCACAGAGAGAAGCATTTTGGTGACTAAGGGGAAAGAACAATGATATCACACACCAGTCCCTAACTTCTCAGAAGCTTCCATTGCAATTGGAGTTTTGATCATTGCTCCAAACTATCCCGAGAAAGGGGCAAGGAGAAGCCAAAAAGCCAAAAATCCAGGCTGAAAAACCCCATTTTCAGGGATCTCTTGGGGAGCTGGAAGAAGATGCTGATTCAATCCTAAATAAGAAGTTTCTACATGAGTGCCCCATGCTAACCAACTGTGCCACTGGTGCTCTGGTGAAAAAGTTTCTGAAATGCCAATCGTGAGAGAAGCCCAAGCAACACATTGCAAGGAGCAGGTATTGCTTACTGAAGCAATTTATGCACATTCATAGATACCTGTCCGGATGTCATGGTTAACCCCTTCGACGGAGATGATGGCATTTGGGATCCCTTTTCCATGCAAATCTCTCACGATGCCTTTGATGCCCCGATGAACCTAGGGCAAATGTGAGACACAGTGTGTCACCAGCCAGCTCTAGGCAGCAACAGCACAAGGAAATAGGCAGTGCAAGTAACAACAGTCCAGCCCTCACCTAGAGCATTCCAAGTGCCACATCTAGTTTAGTACGCACCTGGCTCTGCATGGACTTTGTAGAATGTCTTGTGGCCCATGAGCCAGAAAGTTTCCCATTGGAATTAAAATCCTCCCGAGATGAAAACATATGGAGGTCTGAGAGTTTTATTAAAATATCCCCACTAGGGCTAGGGATGTAGTACTACAGATACTACAGATGTACAATGCCTGCCCAGCGTGCATGAGGTGCTGGGTTCCAGCCCTAAGCACTGAAAAATTAAAGCAAAAAAATCCGTGGAAACTAGAATTTGATTTTTCTTTTAATTGATTTATTTTATTTTTAGACAAAGTCTCATCATGCAGCCCCAGTTGGCCTGGAATTTTCTATAGAGAATCGACAGGCCTTGAACTCAAGACATCCTCCTACTTCTGCCTCCCAAGTTTTGGGATCAAAGGCTTGTACCACTAGCTTGAAACATAATTTTTATCAGGCAAGCTTGTTTTGAATTTTCCTAGGTTCCATGAATTTAACAACAAAGGAGTTAGAGACAAAGGAACCAGGGGCCATCAGAAAATGACTGCTTTGGAAGCTGGGAAGGGGTGGCACATGCTTTTAATCCCAGCACTCAGGAGGCAAGAGGCAGGTGGATCTCTGTGAAATCAAGACCAGCCTGGTCTGCAGAATGAGTTCTAGGCTGTTATACAAAGAAACCCTGTCTTGACAACCCAAAAAGAAAAGGAAAGAAAAGGACTGCTTTGTCTAGAGCCCATCTACTGACCATGTCACACACCAGCCAGAACCTGTGCCTCAGTCTATCTGTCTGTAGGATAATGCAACAATCCACGATGGCTAAGCAACTTTCCAATGAGAGTGTGGGCATATTATCTACAAGGGCAACTTTGACTAACTCAGACCACAACTTTAAAACTGTGTTTTCACAATCCAGGCCTTCCCTCCTTTCCTTTTACAAAGGAAAACTAGCCTTTCCCATGAGGTTCCAGGGCTGAAGCAGAAGGTGGACTCACAGCTTCTCAAGATGAAGAAACTGGTTTCTACCCTCTGTGCCAGGAATCCTCCTAGGACCCTTGTAGGGCAGACTCAGCTGTAAGATCCAGATGCCAGCTACAATCATCTGTGCAGGGGTGCAGTCAAAGCACCAGAAAGTTGGTGCCTGTGCCAACCACAGTCATTTGTGCAGGGGTACAGCCACAGCACCAGGAAGCTGGTACCCAGTGTCAGCTACAGTCATCTGTGCAGAGGTGCAGCTACAGCACCAGGAAGCTGGAGCCTAGTGTCAGCTACAGTCATCTGTGCAGGGGTGCAGCCACAGCAATGGGAAGCTGGTATCTAGTGTCAGCCATCATCTGTGCAGGGGTGCAGCTGCAGTACCGGGAAGCTGGTACCCAAACATTGGCAGCAAGCATCACCCGACCTTCCCATGACTACGATTCTCACAGCTGCATCCTGTTTCCTAGCTAGCTCCTCTCCTCCCAGCCACGTGCCCAGCATACCTGTTCCATGAACACAATCAGAGACTCCCGGTTATTCTCCCATTCCTCGGGCAGCTCACTCTCGTGCGGGTATTTATCACAGCCCACATAGATGGACAGCTCAAAGCAGTTTGTGTGGAGGTAGCTGAAATCATTCAGACCTGCCAAGTCAACCAGACATTTGAACTAACTTAGGCTTCGAATTGCATGGGGCGGTGGCAAGATTGTTCAAGAACATTTAGAGGTCTTTAACTGAACAGGGAGGCAATAAAAATCTACTATAGATAAACACGGAAAGCCAAATGTGCCAGAAAAGCCATCATTAATTACCACAATGGACTAAGTATTTAATTCTCTGTATTTGGAAGCTATACGGGTCTCAGACGAGAGCTTGAATAGTTCCCTATTTCAGTTCATTAACACAGCTATTCGAGTCACAACTTATCCTGTCTGCATGGTCTTTTCTGTGTATCTGTCTTCCTGTACCTCTCCTGTGCCTCTCCATAAGCTGCGTCCTACAGGTCACTGCCTCCTCCCCACAAGCTCGGCCATAGCTCAGTCTCACAAATAAGACAAGTGAGGCTGCTATCAGTAAAATGTGGATACAGGATTCATGTGTCTACAAAGGACCACGGTCTAGGTTGGAGCCATTGCTCTTGCCTCCAACACTGTGGCTGTTTGGTAGCTGCCTGGCTATCCCGCCTACACAGGGAGCCCCAAAGCAGCAGACCAGCATTCTGCCATTCTGGAGTATGACTGTCCCCATATGAGCTTTCTGGGGCCACTGTTACATATGACCACATCCTGACTTAAATCAGACACTCCTTCCCATGGGCTGAGAATCCTCAGGGTATGTGTGCTCCCTGCAGAGCCTTCTTGGAGCCCCCTCCCTGTCTGTATGACTTTGCTGGTCCAGGCATTTCTTATGTCAATAGCTTGATTCTACAGCCTTCTATATTTGCTTTTTCCTCCTTGGGTCCATTTAAGGACACTACTCACTGACATAGGGCACATCCAGTGACAGAGAAGAAACATCTCCAGGCCCTTCATCTTCTAAGACTGTCTTCCCAGTAAAGTAACAGTTACAGGGGCAAAGCAATTACAAAAGAGTCATGCTGTTTAGGGGATCTTTCTCAAGTCACTACACTATCCAGTATTATCATGAGGGTCCCACAGCATAAAGTAGCCCAACTCTTGGGGTGGGTGGGATCTACGGATTGGACCTAAGATATTATCCATGCTCAGCACTGAGCCCTCGAGACGACTGAGCTTCTCCCTCCCTCTCCCTTCTCGACATCTCCACCTCTGAACAGGAGATTTCAGTAGGAAAAGCACCTTTTCCGGGCGCGGGGAGATCCTCTAAGGGGCCCTCCCTGCTCTCTGAGGGTCAGTTCTAGAAGGTGGAAGCTGGGGAAATAGGCTCTGTGTGGACCGAGGAACGTGTTCTCCATGCGCTTTCCCAGCTCAGCCCTCATACCGTCTTTCTCCCTTCCTGCCCTCTGTGAAGGGTCTTTCGCTTTAAAGTCAGACTTTGGGGTATTAACCCACTGTGCCACCCTGACGACTTA
Organism: Arvicola amphibius; assembly: GCF_903992535.2. Taxonomy (NCBI): domain Eukaryota; kingdom Metazoa; phylum Chordata; class Mammalia; order Rodentia; family Cricetidae; genus Arvicola; species Arvicola amphibius. The sequence goes on from NC_052047.1 coordinate 134,170,557, forward strand.
ACCTTTAGCAGCTGAGCTCTCTCTACTTGGTTCCAGACTCCAGACACTTGAATTTCAGCAACGAGTAAACCAGGGACTGAAGGGACACGATGGGGCTGTATTCAGGGACACGATGGGGTTGTATTCAGGGACATGATGGGGTTGTATTCGGGGACACGATGGGACTGTATGCAGGGACATGGTGGGGCTGTATGCAGAGACACGGTGGGACTGTATGCAGGGACATGTTGGGGCTGTATTCAGGGACATGATGGGACTGTATTCAGGGACACGGTGGGGCTGTATTCAGGGACACGGTGGGACTGCATGCAGGGACATGGTGGTATGAAGGGACATGGTGGTATGCAGGGACATGGTGGGACTGTATTCAGGGACATGGTGGGACTGTATGCAGGGACATGGTGGGACTATATGCAGGGAGCCCTTTACGAGGACAGGCCAACTCTACATCGACTCATCTATCAACCTACAGCGAGGAATTACTGAGGACATCTGGGAGCAGAGCCACCTAGTGTAGGTCTTGACTCTTAGAAGGGATTGGCTTCCTTTAAACATAAAGGTGTCATTAGCCTCACATTCTTAGGCTCTGCGAGTACTAAAATAGTTGTGATAACTAAAACTGTGGGATTTTTCTTTCTTCTTTCTTTGTTCAAGAATCTTTGAAGTACTAGAAGAAGCCTAAGACATGCTGGAAGCCAAAGGCATGCTGGCAAACTGATAAGAAATTTCAGCCTGGAGCGGCTTGGGCCCATCCATCTCTGTCGTTGACATCCTGCTCTTCAAGCGAGGCCTTGCTCAGAGTGTTCCACACAGAAGGGCTTCGACAGTGAACGATGTGTCTTTTACACCCGTCCAGAGCACCTGTGGAGCAGGATCTGCCACACTGCCTGAGAGTTCTTCCAAACCTTCAGCCCTGGCAAGAGGCATCCTTTCCAACCCTCTCTGTGACTGAGGTCATTCCTACTGCCCACAGCACCCGTTCTTCTAGGGACTGGTAGTGTAAGACTGCAGCCAAGAAGAGAGCGTCCCCAAGTCACTTTGGAGTTCAAAAGCACGGGCCGCCCACACTAGACACTTTGAACCGCACCAAGCCTCATCGTAACTGCCCCACCCCCACCCCTGCACACTCACTGATGCCTGCAGTGCAGGGTAATGAGTGAGAAAAAAAACAGAAAGGAGAGACTCGGGGGGAGGGGACGAAATTAGAGATCAGATTCCTTTAATCTACAAAGAATGGACTCTTCAGAGTCCGTCACAGAAGAATGATGGAAAAGAATCAAGCGAGCCTGTGGCTTTGCTACAAAGTCTCCGAAATAAGGGCAAGCAGAATTGGGCGAGCAAAGCGCCCAGTGCTGCCTACACTAGCTTGCTTTCATGATGTCACTATTAACAGGACACTGTCACACTCAACTGTGTCGGTTCGCAACTTACAGCAGAAAAAAAAAACAAAAACAAAAACAAAATAATAGCTTTTACTCAGAGATTCCTGTAGATATGTCTTTAGGGCTAAACCTGAACTTTTTTTTTTTTTAAATGCTTTCTTAATCAATAGGAAATGTCCCCGATAAACAAGAAACCAGTGTTTCTTTTGTAATGGGCATAGTGCAAAGTCGTTGCAGAGAAAGAATTATCTCCACTTGGATTGCTGCCAAGACAGAAACGGCATCCTTTTTGATATGTTTTGAAGTGACTGTGGGAACAATTATCTCTATTTTTGTTTTCTTTTCCAAGAGAAAAGTATACTTGGCAAGTATTCGAAGACTAAATTTATAGTAAAGTAAAAAACCATGGAACTTAGTATGTGGAATGGAGAACAGGGTAGGCTCAGGACATCACGGGGTCTTTTAGTTCCCTTGGAAGGTGCTGTGTTAAATATTCTGACAAAGCGCAACTGGGAGGGTACTGTCTGGCTTCCAATTCCAGGCCACAGTCCAAACAGAGCAAGGAGCGCAGAGTGACTCGTCATCGCCACAGTCAAGGGCAGAGAGAAATGAATGCATAAGCATGCATATCGACTTGCTTGGCTATGCTCAGCTCAAATTTCCAGAGACATCTACCTAGGGGAGGGTGCTGTCCACAGTGGGCTGGGCCTCCCCACATCCATTAATGATCCATCCCCCACACATGTCCACAGGCCGACCCCATATAGATAAGCCCTCACAGTAACCTGAGGCATTGCTTTCCTCCCATAGGAACCACAGGGCTCTCTGACTGTTGCCAAGTGATTTGGGGGTCTCTTGGGGAAGCCTCTCCAGGCCCATGTGCAGGTTGGACACAACGGGCGTTGACATATATCATTGGTGACAACTGGGTGGCTAGCCAGTGGACAGCAGATCTACATAACTATTATCACCACATGGAGATCTCAGGACCCAACTCAGTCACGTGAGCCAAGATGAGGTTCCCAGTCTTGGACAGTCCCCCAGATCCTGGTAACTGAGCACAAAGCCCTTGCTCTGGCACCACTGTGCCCTGCCGCTTTCTCGCATCTGCAGTCCCGTGAAATCTGAGTATCTCAGTGGCGAATGGCAAGACCTAACACATCCCACCTCTATCCGTCTCTTGCTTGGGCAGAGTCCCGGCCATCTCCAGGCATTCTCGTTCGTTAAAAATGAGTAAGCCCCACCCACCTCTGAGAACCCAGTAAGGGTTAAAGACTAGTCTTTGGGGAGTTCTGAGTGCCAATGCTTTGGAAGCCACTGACGGCAGTCAGACCGAACATAACCATGAGAGGGTATATGATAGCTCATCGCTTGTCAGCTTTACTACGTCTGGAATCGTCTAAAACCCAAGCAACTGGGCACACCTGTGATGGATTTTCTTGACTGGATCATTTGAGGTGGGAAGACCCACCATGAATCTGGTCCATACGTTCTGATGGGAGGCCACATAGAAGGACACGGAAGAGGGAAGCTTTTGCTTTTTGCCTGCCTGCCCTCACTCTCACTGACACGTGCATCTATCCTACTGCGGAAGCATCCCTCCACTGGTACTAGAACCTACTTCAGGATTCCAACACAGACTGAAGATCAGGAGCTCTCTGGGAATTCCTGGGAACGCAGTACCAGATTGGGACTGAACAGCTACTAGATTCTTGACCTTTATGTCAGGAGAAAGAGCTACTCAGACTACAGCCTGTAACCAACTCTAGTATATCTATATCTATATCTATACCTATATCTATATCTTCATCCTATCAGTTCTGTTCTCTTAGAGAACACTGACTAATCTGTAGAGGGCATATAGAGGAGGGACCTGAGAGTTAACTCTGGACTAAAATCTTGATTGTTAATATTACCAACTTGGCAGGACCTACAAACTAAGAGAAACACCCCTGACCATGTCTCTGAGGGATTCTCTAGACCAGGTCAATTAAGGTGAGAAGACCTTGGATATCACCACATCATAGACTGGATTACTGGGCTGAACAAGAAGGAAAAAGATAACTGAATATCTGTATCCATTGGTCTCTACTTCCTGACTATGGGTGCAATGTAACCTTGCCTCACATTCCTGCCATAATGGACTGCATCCTCTTCTGTGAGTCAATGACCCTCTAACACACAAATACACACACACACACACACCACTACCACCGCTACCACCACACACACATACACACATATCCCCCCACATACACACACACCACACATACACACATACTCCCAGCACACACACATACACACACCCCAATACACACACACACCACATACACACATACTCCCAGCACACACACACATACACACACCCCAATACACACACACACCACATACACACTTACCCCCAGTACACACACACACACACACACACACATCATACACATACCTCCCTACACACACACCCCCACACACACACAGTTGCTTTTTATATTTTGTCACTGCCACAGGAAGAGTAACTAAAGCACCATCCATGGCCATTGGGGACATGATGCTAGACTGGCAGATCTTAGACTTACTTCCAGCCACCGTGTGCCAGGAAGCCCCATTGACAGTGCCCTCCTCCTTCTGAAAGTCTTCTGTGTGGCATACTCGCCTCCTGGCATCTGTCATGAGGCGGTGAGTGGAGGCATAGGAGTATGCCAGCCAGCGGAACACGTGATCATCAGGTGTTGGGGTGTGCTCCTGCATCTTCCACAGGGACCGCACCATGTCATAGGGGTATGCCACCACTAGCTCACCCCCCTGTAGGTTGCCTCCCAGCACAAAGGGGATCTTCTCCATCCAGGCAATGACAGCTCTGGTCTCCATGGCCACCTGGGAGTATACAAATTTAACAAAGAGAAGGAATTTGCTTCATTGCCCTAGCTTTCAAAAAAAAAAAAAAAAAAAAAGGAAATGTTTTTTTTTTTTTAAATCAGGAATTTTGTGGAATAATATTAGCAATATTCAGAATCTCAAGCTGTGTCCTGGGAAAACTGGACTTTTTAGAAGCGATGGATAAAAAAGGGATGGCCAGGGAAATGCCCAGTTTCCACAGCAAGATATTCTAGTAAATACTGAAGAGGGGTTAAGTGATATCATTTTGTGATTCTAGTGAACTCCTGGGTTAGGAGTCTTCACCCACAGCGACAGACAGCATGAGAAAGACACACAAGTTAGCTGTTGTCTCCAGATGAAAGTCACGCACCCCAAAACCCACAAAGCTGAATCTCACCGGGCCTCTAGCTGAGGCATCAGCTGACTCTTTCTGCAAAGGGCCAGATGGTGAATATTTGGGGCTTTGTGGACCAGGCAGGCTCTGTCACAGCTACTCAACTATGCTCCTGTAGCAAAGAAACACCAGGCACAAAATGCAGATGTGTGCCAACTGAGGCCACTTGGGAAAGCAGGCCCGCGTGGGCTGTAGTTTGTGGATGTCTGCTCTGTCTAGTCTCTGTCCGTCTTAAAGTCACTCTCTGTTTCCATAAGATGGAGAAGGACGTACACGCATCAGAGGAACACAGCCCTGGCTCCCAGAGGCAGGGAGGGCAGCTGCTCATACACAACCAAGGGTGATGTGAAGACATAGGCAGGACAGGGAAGGAGAGGAAATAATAGAGGGCAGTTTGTTCAAAGATGTAAAATGACTTTAAAACAATAGAAAGGAATGGGCCTCCTTTGAATCAAGATCTGATCAAATGGGAGAGGGGTAAAGTGAGGTGAGAGCAATGAATGGGGAGAGGGGAGTTCACTGATTGGTGGAAGGAATGAAGTGGGGGACAGTAGTGGTGCTCCCCTTTAATCCCAGCACTCAGGAGGCAGAAGCAAATGGACCTCTGTGAATTCAAGGCCAACCTAGTCTCTAAAAACGAGGACAGCCTGTCAAGTTCCAGGACAGCCCATTACACAGAGAAACCCTGTCTCAAAAAAAGCAAAGCAAAACAAAACAAACAAACAAACAAACAAAAAACGGGAACTCTGATATATACCTTGCAATATCAAGAAAAAAAAAACTTATTTGGGGCGAAGGAGGACTGCGTGGGTAAAACTGCTTGCCTGGCAAGCCTAAGGACTGGAGTTCAGGCCTCAGAACTCACTTAAAATCCAGATGTGGTAAAGGAGCCCCCTGGAGTTTAGAGACGCCTGTTGAAATGTTTACAAATGAGACGACACGATGATGACACGGTGTCAGCTTTTGTTAGAGTGGGGAGAGATGCCCGGGTGGAGGAAGCATGCGTCGGCACACGTCAACGCTGACACGAGTACTCGCGAGCCCTCTGTTTCCCCCTTTACTTTCGTACTTTGACTTTTTATGGGGAAAAGTTATAGAAGAAGGAAATGACAGCGCTAGAAGATCAAATTGAAAGGTTGACGTGGTTTAATATAGGCATGTAAATCAAGTCGGATTGTAATAAATTACGATTGTCACGCAAAGATAATTTCGGTAAGATAAAGTTGGATGACAACAGAGGGACACAGGAAGTCACTTATTGTGCAGACAGAAATGCCGACTCGGGGGTACAATGTGCTTGCCAGGCTTCATTAACCTTGATTCTGGCGTTTAAGCACACCAGAGGCCCTGAGTCAGGTTAATTACGGAACACATCTCATTGCACAGAATCAATACCTGTTCCATGCTGGGAACGCACAGTCCAACAACCCAAGACCCAAGTCTCAGGTGCAGGTGCTGTGACCGGGGTGATTTCAGCCCCGCACACACCCCATTGCTTCCCATCTTAAATGAGCTGGCTCTTATCCTCCCTCAGTCTTGTTTAAACTGCACATGTGAAGATATCAAATTTCCTGTTTAGTTTTACTTGTCTTTCTCAGTTTGTTTGTTTTTTTTTTTAACCCAGTTTCTGCTCCTATGATTCATTCTCGATTTTGATGAACGCTATTTCTCCGTCTTTTCCACTTTACAATGAAGAGACTGTTTATCTACATAGGCGAAAATGGACATTAAGTAGTCAGTCTTTTGCTGTAAGGAGGCGTGTGCTTTGAACTCTCTGGGGCTATGTTCTGGTACACACATCACCAAAAGGCAAATGGCCACATGTCACCAGGACTCCATCTTGTATATATCATCAGAAGTGACGGTGTTTATACACCTAGCAGTTAGTGAAAGCCGAAGATCATTTCATGGGAGGACAATTGACATGGATGCGGGTAATGATAGTAACAAATCCATGCATTTTGGGGGTGGCTATTTTGATTCTTTACAACTCTGTAGTTATAAAGAAATTCAATCAAATGACTCCACAAAGAATTTCCACAATACAGCTTGAAAGGCAGTTACGACCTAGGGCTATTGCTTCTGCTGGAGAAGGTGAGACAGGAGAGATAGCCTTGTCTCAATCCTCCACGCCACACCCTCTGCAGATACCAGCAGACAGTCTTTGGCCCTCCTCTGCCCTACAAATGAGAGGGTTTTTTTTTTTTCACTCACTGTGGCATTTTCAGACAGATACCAGTCAGGGATGGCAATGTAGTGGTTGGGCACTTTCCTTGGGGCGTTCTGCCGGTCCTCGGCTTCCCAGAGCAATGAGTTTAAATCTGGAAAGTTGTTGTTGATATCAATCCCATCATGGGTCCAGCGTCCCAGGGACCAGCCTCCCAACTCGGAGCCCTAGAAAAGATCCAGAAGGTAAAGAGTTCTCAGATGCAGTGGAGAATCGGGGATGTGCAATGTGTCTGGGTCTCCTGTGTGCATCTCCAAATCTTTGAATGCTCTTGGCTCCAGAAAAGAAATCACAGGAGATTATAGAAAAACCTGCTACTAACGTCTGATAAGCCACAGACAACATAGCTACCTCACTCCAAAGATGGACACCCAGGGGACCACTCATGCCATATGCCCAAGCTCAAAAGCCTTAGTCCTCTTCTTGTACCTCTCCCTTGCCCCTTCTACCACTGCTTGGCTGAGCCTCTGAAAAGGAAGAGCCTGGAACTGCAACATTGCAATATCACTTACTATCCATGCAGTACCAATGTGTGCCCTGCCCGGAATCCTGGCTGGGTTTTGTTGTTGTTTGTTTGTGTTTTGTTTTTTTTACTCATTGCTCTTTGGCTCTTTGGGGGCCTGCAACCCAGCTCCCAAATAAATACACAGAGTCTTATTCTTTCTTACCAATGCCCAGCTTTAGCTTAGCTTATTTCTAGCCAGCTTTTCTTAAATTATCCAGACTACCTTTTGCCTTCCGGCTTTTATCTTTCTGTATTTCTGTGTATCTTTCTTTCTTTATTACTCCGCTGCTGTTTGTGTAGCTGGGTGGCTGGCCCCTGTTGTCCTCCTCTCCTTCTCCTTTTCCTTGTTTCTCTCTCTTCTCTCACATTCTTCTCCTATTTATTCTGTCTGGCAGCCCCACCTATTTCTTTCTCCTGCCTCACTATTGGCCGTTCAGCTCTTTATTAGACCAATTAGGTGTTTTAGATAGGCAAAGTAACACAACTTCACAGTTAAATAAATGCAGCATAAAAGAATACGGCATATTCTTGCATTACTAAACAAATATTCCACAGCATAAATGAATGTAACACATCTTAAAATAAAATAATATTCTACAACACCTGACTTTGGAGTTAGTGTAGTATCTATGGCCATATCATCCTGATTGTGCTCAATCTTGTCTGATCTTAGAGGCTAAGCATTGGTTGGGCCTGGTTAGTAGTCAGATGGGAGTTATCGTTATGACTAATCAAGTATTTGTGCCAGAACCGACAAACACAACTAAATGCTACACTTTAAAACTCACATTTGAAAGGCACCTCTACTTAGTGCTCTATTTTATCCCAAATACTGTGAAATATCATTATTGATTCATGACATGATTTAATGCAATTATATACATATATTATAAACATCTGTGGTATTACCAATTCCATATGAAAATTAGAACACAAAGTATAAGGAATATCTCAGAATCATCCAGACAGTTATCATTAGGGGACAGGTGAGAATATTAGAGATAATAACCAAGGCTAGCACATGCCTCGGAAGTGCTCAGCCAACCCGAGGTGCCACTGCCAAGAGGTGCACTGCTGCACACTGGGTGTATAACAATGGCATAACGTGTGTGGATGCTCTCCAGCTGTGGACATACACCTCTTGGTCTCAATTCCTGCTTTGCATCCCTTAGAAACCTTGGAGATTGGAAGAAACAATCGGAAAGAAGGCAAAACAGCTCCTGTAGGCAAAGGCTGCAGACACAGGCTCCCACCTTCAGCAAAGAAGGCAACAGTGGCTGGGGAGATAGCTCAGTCAGGAAAGTACTTGCTGAGCAATCGTGAATCTAGATTTCCCCAGCACCCAAGTAAAAAAAAAAACTAGGTGCAACGTCTGCGCCTATAATCCCAGCACTAGAGAGTGGAGAAAGCTAGATCCCTAGTGCATGAGGGCCTGATGGTCTCGCTGAATCAGTAAGGTCCAAGTTCAGCTATAGACCTGTATCAAGAACTGAAGTGGGGAAGCTATTGAGGCCAACCTCAGAGCCTCCCTGTGCACATAGACACACACGTACATGCACATGCACACCTACAACATATATCACTTACATACATATCAAAAACAAGAGGGGCAGAAGAGACAGAGAGAGAGAGAGAGAGAGAGAGAGAGAGAGAGAGAGAGAGAGAGAGAGAGAGAGAGAGAGAGAAAGAGAGGCAGACAGACAGACAGACGACAGACAGACAGAGAGGCAGGCAGAATCAGATTCCTGGGAACTGCGCTAAGCACACCCCGGAGCTGGGATCTCATACTGCTTGCATCTGGAGTCTGGAAGACACTTACTCCTTCGCAGGCCTTCTCATAGCCATCAGGATTGAGGGAGGGTAGAATGTGGATCCGTGTCTCTTCCACCAAGCGGACGATGCGCATGTTCTGCGCCAAGTACTCCTGGCAGAGGAACTGAAGCAGCAGCAGCAGCAGCTCACGGCCGAGGACCTCATTGCCATGGGCCCCTGCGATGTAGTGGAACTCGGGCTCACCTTGACAAAGAAAGAGAGGCACAGGCTCCTGCAGGCGTCTACACAGACCCTGGCAAGGTTTCGAATGGCACAAACACCTTGCAGCCATGGGTTTTTTTTTTCTTTCAAATAAACCCCCCAAATTGTATTGGGATAATTATTTTAAACTCAAGTGCTCAAGCATGTAAGAAGAGCACAGACAACAAGCCTGAACAACTAGAGCCATGGGGTGTGTGTTCTCACTTAGCAAGGACTACCAAATGCCTCGGTACTGGTGATTACGAACTAAACACAAAGCACAGTCATTGCTCTTCTCTTTGATTGTGTAGTTTCTCTTGGGGATTTTCTTGCTATGTTTTACAAGGAGCCAAAGATGAACGGATACACGAAGAAAATGGTCTTAAAGGAGTCAGCTAGGACACATGTTGGTGAGTGGTCTGGATATTCTCTCCTCCAAAACTCAGCTTGTTAATGAGAGGAATTCAAGTTCAAGTCAAGAATCTGTGATAGCATGAAGAGGTGTGGCCTTTAGAAGGGGATGAGGGGTTATCATCCTCAGAGAATGTAGCCTTCCACAGCCCTGTATCGTGCAAGGGTCAGCAGAAAGCAGGCCATCACCAGCCAGGCTGCAGATGTGCTAGCGTCTATCATGAACCTCCCAGGTTCCACAATTGTGAGAAATAAATTCCTGCTGTTTATAAGATGCAGTCTTGTCTATTTTGTTATAGCAGCTAAACAGATTAGAATATCCATGCTGGGAATGGCTGGTCACACTTCTTTTTCTTCCTCGTCAAGAGGTTCTATGTGGGGAAACATGATTTTATCTACAAGTAAGGCCTTTGCCCCCTGAAAGAAACTCCTGAGGTAAACTCCCGAGACAGGAAACATGGAGGAATGATAAATATACCTTTTGCACCATATCTTGTGCACCTAAATTTCAGAGGATTTTGAGAGCCTCTCCAGTTTTACCAACAAGAAAACTGAAGGTCCACCCAGCATGCAGGGACTTGGAGTAGTGATGGCTGAATAGGAAACAGCTGAAGGCAGGCTACATTTAAAGACAACATAGACATTCTTCAAAAAGAAGGGAGCCTGCAGTAGAGCATGTAGAAGGCATATTTGTAGTCAAAACATTTATGAAACTGTCTCTTTACCCAAGATAATGAGAAGCTAAGTGCAATATTAAGGTAGGCAATTCTATGTCCCATGCTGTGGTGTATAGGTCTCCCTTTCATCTGTATGTTTCTCTATAGGAATGCGGCAATATCAGGAATTGATCTCCATGTCTCCAAAATTTCAACTGCCAGATTCTGTCTCTATACTAATATTAATTTCTCAATAAAATTGGTGTGTTATATAATAAAAAACCAAGGAAGGAAGGAAGGAAGGAAGGAAGGAAGGAAGGAAGGAAGGAAGGAAAAAAAGTAGGAAAGGGAGCCCTGTAATTTCAGTCATTCATGAATCAGAGAGCCCAGAATGTTCTCCTTTCTTTTTTTCTTTTTTGAGACCGGGTTTCTCTGTAGCTTTGGAGCCTGTCCTGGAACTAGCTCTTGTAGACCAGGCTGGCCCCGAACTCACAGAGATCCACCTGCCTCTGCCTCCCAAGTGCTGGGTATTAAAGGCCTGTGCCACCATTGCCCGGCTGAGGAATCTGTCTTCTATCCAGCCATTTTCTCCTTTGTCTTGTGATTGGCCTCAGAAGCAGAGAGCACAATTGCATGTGGTCCCTGTGCAGCACAGGTGGCTGCTTCTAGCTCAGGGAGCTGTGCAGCTTTTCTAAGATATGAGGAAAACAGAACCAAAATCTGCTTCGTGGTGGGATAGGTGATTCATGCCCTGAATCACAAATGCTCTCATGTAGAATGTGGGGAGATGCCTTCAAATTAGAAGCTACTGAAGATAGGGCGCCATCATCTTGGTTGGGAAGCTGGCATAGTTAGCACCAGCTTCCAATCTGACTCAAACCTAGAGTCACCTAGGAAGAGAGAACCTTGGCTGAAAAGATACCCACATCAAACTGGTCTTGAGATTATTTCTTTTTTAATTGATTTTTATTGAGCTCTACATTTTCCTCTGTTCTCCTCCCTGCCTCTCCCCTCCCCTTTAGCCCTCTCCCAAGGTCCCCATGCTCCCAGTTTACTCAGGAGATCTTGTCTTTTTCTACTTACCATGTAGATTAGATCCATATATGTCTCTCCTAGGGTCCTCATTGTTGTTTAGGTTTTCTGGGGTTGTGATTTGTGGGCTGGTTCTCTTTGCTTTGTGTTTAAAAAGCCACTTATGACAATTATCACGTGTACTCATTCATAAATGAGGTTATTTCTTAACCACTAATTGATATAGGAGGGCCCAGCCCGTTGTAGGTGTACCACCCCTAGACAGGCGCTGCTGGACTATATTTAAAAGGTAGTTGAGAAAGGCCTTAAGCAAAAATTCTTCCTTGGCCTTTGCATTAGTTCCTGCCCCCAATTCCTGCTTGAACTCCTTTCCTAGTTTCCCTTGCCGGTGAGCTAATACCTGTAAGTCCAGACAGATCCTTTCCTCCCAAGCTGCTTTTGGTTATGGCACTTCTTACAGCAACAGAAACAAAGACAGAAATCTGTCTCACCAACTTCATGCTCCCCAGGGTGGTCAGAGATCTCTACAGCATACAGCTTCAGGCCCTGGTGGCTTTTACCAATGTTGTAAATTCTGGTGATGTTGGGGCACATCTCATTCACAACCTTCATCAACTGAAAGACAAGATAAATGAAAGGTTTTGAATGCTGATAACTGCAGGCTTAAAAAAAAAGGACAAAAAGCAGTGCTCCCCAAAAGACAGCTATTTCCACAGCCTCTCACCTCAGCACCCCCACCATCCCACAGCTGTTGCTATACCTCTGTCTAGAACACCCTCTCTGGCCTCCTATTTCCCAGAACCTATCCTTTGACCATCTCCTCTAAGGAGAAGCTCCTGGCCATTGTCTGCCCTGGCCTGGTACTCTTAGGACACTTGATTATATTATAGTGATAGCGTCTTGCTACATACTTGCTACATACATGTCTGTGTCCCTCAGCTGGAATCTAATCAATGCAATAGCATTAAAAGGCAAAGCATTGAGTCCAGCAAGCCCTTGCTGCCAACCTGAGTTCCATCTCTGGAACCCACATACAGGAAGGAGAAAACCAACTCCCACAAGGTGTCTTGATCTCAGCAAGTGCAGGGATGCCTGCAAGTGCCCATATCCTAACACACCTAATAAATAAATGTAACAAATAGTATTTTTTTTATAAAAAGAAGTGAAAAATTAGGTGGTAATTATGTCATGTGGGTGGGGACTTTGTAAACACGACTAGAAGCCTTTAAAAGAAACAACGGACTTGTGTATGGAGCAGCACAAAGGCCACACACATGTATGAACTAGTGGGTGATACCACATCTGCCAGCACCTTGAGCTTGCTTTTGTAGTGGCCTATAGAACTACAAACAAGGCATTTCTGTGGTCTGCTAGTCCACAGACAGCTCCAGCAGAGTAAGGCATCTTCCTGGGTTGGGATTTTCACTCGCTCAGATGTGATATGTGTTTGTCACCCCCTGGTTGTTGTCACCACCTCCTTGGCTGCAGTCAGCCTCTTCCTGGTTGTGGTCATGACATTCTCCCTGTGATTTCTGTCTTTCTGAACCAGTCTCCTTGGAGATCAAATTGTGCAAATATGGAGTATTTGATATTAAGTTTTCATAATCACTGCACACCTGAAGAAGGTGTCCCTGCCCTTCTGGAGCTAGAGGTACAACAGGAAGGAGGCACTAGATGATGCAGTTCATGAATGCTAAGGAAAGACTTCATGTGGTGGCCACAGACACAAACCTCATGGGCCAGGAGGTGGGCTAGACTGAGGAAGGAACCCACATACCATGGTCTAGAGTTTAAGATCAGCTCGTTAATGAACAGCCTTGGTCTATGAGAATGGTGTGAGCTATCAGGGGATGTAGTAAAGGGTCTTTAGTAGGAGAACAGCTGGGGGATGGAGGACCAGTGGCATCCTCCCCTCAGAAGTTGCCTGCCTCGCATCCCTGACCAGTGCTGTGAGCACTGATTGGCTGGGTGAAAGGTGTTCTTGCAATCCCCAGGGCACCAGAACCTGGTGTAAAGAACACTGTATTCCCTCTATGTTTGCTGAGGACCCCGGTCTCCTCTTTGTTTACTGAGGACCCCACTCTCCCCTGTGTTCACTGAGGACCCCGCTCTCCACCAGGCACCATACAGTGAAGACTGGAAGGTCTAGAGGATCATTTCAGGGCCATGTGTTAAGGACAGAAGGGACACTCTGGCAGAACAGAGGAAGAACACCCTGGCAATGGTGGTGGGCAGGCAGCATCCATTGGAAGGGCTCTGCTACTCTGAAATACAAGCTAGAACTGCAAGTGTCCCTTTCTCCTGCTGCAGTGTAAACGATGGCCATAGTCCACTGGCCTCGAGGCCCTGTATGCTCGTCCCTCCTGGTGCGGTCATACTGACAAGGATCTTAGCAGGGCCTGGTTGGCAAGGAAGCCACTGTCTCAGGTTCAGGCCAAAGATTATTTCTTCAGGAATAAGACCTAGGTAGTCCATTACCAAGTGGCAACAAATTTAAGCTTCAAGCACAGACTGGCTTCCTTCTCTGTTACCCTCGACCTTTAGAGCAACCAGCACCAGAGGTCACAGCCTCCACACTGGAGGTAGACAAATGTCTTCCCCTGGATGCACACTTAGCAATGGAGACAAGCCTCTTGGGCTACAAAACCTCAGGAGCCACCTTCTTCTTTGTATTCTGTCCTCCACTAGAGCATTTTTTCCCGACCCTGTTTTCTCTGCAGTGGTTGGTGTTAAATGAAGTGTGTTGCTTGGTCATTGTACTAAAATAAACATTCCCTCATAAGAACATGAAAATTTGAAGAATACTAACCTTTAGGAAGGCCATTTATAATTTTCCCTCCAGAGTAGCACTCTGGAATACCCTGAAGAATATCTTGGGTCGCCACCATCCCCACGAAGGAGGACATGGGAGTTGATCCACCTGCTCTTCCCAACAAGGCTATCATGAGCATCATCAGGGATGAACTCCTCTACTTAAGTATAACTCCTTCTTGTGAGAGACTGTAACTAATTGGTCCTGAAAATAATTAGAGATTCTTTTTATGTTACCCAGATCAGTGATGGCTAATCTTGATGGTCAGCTCAGCATACCTGGGAAACGGTCTTCAACTGCAGAACTGACTTCATAAGCTTGGCCTGCGGGCATATCTATGGGATACTTTCTTTATTGCTATTTTATGCATGAGAACCCAGCTATTCCTGGGCAGATGATCCTGAGCTGTATAAGACAGCTGAGAAGCCAGGAGAAGCAAGCCAGTAAGCAACGTTCCTCTTCAGTTTCTGCTGCAGTTCCTGCCTCCGGGTTTTTGCCCTGACTTCTCTGAATGATGAACTTTAGTCAAACAAACTCTTGCCTCTTCAGGTTGCTTTTGGTCATAGCATTTAGCACAGCAATGGAAACCAAGCTAGAATAAGGCCTTTGTGGTAACCGCATTGGTCCTGATGACAAACAGAGTAAGGAGTAGGATTTCCTCAGGAATCAGAGCACACATCCTAAAAAGGCTGAAGAAATGGGTTCTGTAGGTCTGAAACATTTACATTATAATATATATTATAGTGTAAAATTATAATATATATTGTGGTGCATGTGGGTCCTCACAGCGTAACCCCCTCCCCCTGGAAAAATAGTATCTGTTAAAATCTGATATAATAAGGGGAAAGTGAATAAGGAAAGGATGTCAGGACGGCTCCTTGAAGTGGGAGGGGAAGTGACAGTAGAGGACCGCAGGGCAGCTGGGCTCATTCACCCCTGAAATGGGAACGCATATCACCTTCCTAGTACCCATCGAAGTTTGGGCTCCTCTCTTTCCCTCCTTTGCTGAAGAAGATAGAATAATGAGGTGATCTTCTAGTAATCCAATTTTCGGTAATATATCTGAAGGAAACTGTTCATAAAGCTAAAAGTATCATGATGACACTGGTTGTGGCGTGCTTCCTACTTCAGCAAAGTCATTAAAATCTGGGAGATTTTCAGACGCTTCAGAGCAGGGGGAAAGCTGCTAAACCACAATGCAGCCCCTCACCAGCCCATGTGGCAGCACTGGAGACAGTAGGGGTGAGGGGTGGAGAGATGCTAGGAACCAACACTAACTGAGAGATGTGGGACAAAGACAGAGCTATGTTCTAATCACAGTCGTGTAGAACCTATGGAGACAAGTCCAAGCACTGGAGAGAGAGAAGCATGTTGCTGTAGCTTCAGTGTATGTGTTCCCTGAATTCACAAGGTGGAATCCAAGGCTCAGTTCCATAATGTGTAGGGGTAAGGGCTTTTCTAGGAGGTGAGTAAGTCACAGAGGCTCTGCCCTTGTCAGTGGAATGAGTATCCTTATAAAGGGACAGGAGAAAACTAGGTAGGGCTTTGCCCTTCCATCTTTCACATGATGGCCCAGAAACAAGGCACCGTATGTCAGGGGTGTCCTTTGTATGCAGGCCTAGTAGAGCGGCCATTGTGTGAAGCTGTGAAGTTGGGGCTTGGATTGCCATGGAGACCCCAATATGTTAGAGATGCCAGAGTCATGGGCTACCTGCTGCAGAGAGTTGCTAACTGGGAGTGGAACCAGTCCAAGAGAAAGAAGTGTGTTGCAGTCAAAAAAGCTGAAAGGAGTTGGAGATCTGAAGAGTGCTTTGACATCAGACAGAGATGTAGAGTTTGGAGTTTGCCCAGCTGGTTTTTGCTCTTGCTTTGGTCCAGTACAGCCTAACTCTGCTCCCTTCCCTATGTTTTGGAATGATAATGTATATCCTGTGCCATTATTTGTTGAGAAAGTATGTGATCTGCTTTTATATTTTAGTTTTATAAGGGGTTATAGTTATAAAATTGCATGAATCTCAGAAGAGACTTTGAACTTTAAATTTAAATAAGTTTGAGATTGTTAGAGACTATGAGGTCTTTTGAAGTTGCACCGAATGCATTTTTGCACTATGATATGGCTACAAGTCTTTGGGGGCCAGGGACTAGAATGTATTGGTTTGAAAGAAAATGGTTCCCAAAAGGAGTGGCACTTTTAGGAGGTGTGGCCTTGCTGGAGGAAGTGTGTCACTGCGGAGGTGGGCTTTGAGGTCTCCCTATGCACAAGCTACACCCAGTGAGACAGACCACATTCCTGCTGCCTGCAAGTCAAGATGTAGGACACTCTGCTACCTCCCCAGCACTGTCTGCCAGCACACCACCATGTCACACCATGATGGAAATGGACGAAACCTCTGAAAATATAAACCACCACAAACATTTTTTTTTTTTATTTTCTAAGAGTTGCTGTGGTCAAGGCGTCTCTTCACAGCAATAGAAACCGTAACTAAGACAGGTCAAAACTTTGGTTGCCTGGACTTTCACACCTACTCTCTTGTTCTGGCTTCCGCCGCCATCACCTGTCCTCACACTCAGGGTGACCATACACCCTGACTGGCAGGCTCAGCTAACTCCCTGGCCATCCTGTACATCAGTACTGCCAGCTAGCTGCCCTGCAACTCCTATCTCACCCCTTAACTGCTACCTACCTGCATCATATTAAATAACAACACAATCTGTATCCCCTGAACATCTGGGACCTAGGCATATCATGACTCAAACCAAAGTTACACTTTCCCAGGAAACCAATGTCTTTTCTAACTGAGAAAATGTTCCCAATGAGAACATGTCACACCTTACTTCAAATATACCTTAACAGATGGCTCAGGTCAACTACCCACCTCAGAAATACCTCTCCCCTCACACCCCACCCCAAAAGTTCCTTTCCTAGGGCCTGTAGTGGGGCTCACCAACCTTCCCTCTACATAGGAAGGAATGCAGCTCACTCAGGACCTGGGTTCTTTCCTAGTACCCACCCGATACACCTACTCCACCCCTTTGTTATTGCTGGCCTCTTTGTCTGAATAAGAAGATCAAGCTTCTTCCCTCTCTGTCTACTGGCATCTGCCAGAAATCCAGATATCACCCGGTCCAGCTATAACCAAAGCTTCCTCCAGCCACAGGCAAACAAATCCATCTGTCCCATCCCATCTGTCATGGCGACAATTAAGCACATGTAGAATAATTTTCATATTACAGACTGACGATAAGTGGCAGGGTTATTGCCCCCATCATGGCAAGGGAAGGAGATGAAAATGCACATTTAAACAAGTAACCAGAAAGTTATAAATACATACACTAAGAAGACCTCCAATGTTCTCTTGTCATCATCCTCTTTGCCTTAAATAGGAATGTTTGGATCATCTTCATCTTCCTCTCCGCCTTCGCCATCTCTTGCCCCCTCCCTCTGTCTGGAATAGGAGCCATGTAACTCGGTGCTCTACAGGCGTATGCTGCACAGAGCCACACACGTTCTCACTGCTATCTTCTTACAGTGGGATGAGCATCTCCACGTGTCTTGCTGCCTTCTCATTTTATCGTTGGCTAGAAAAGTCTCTCTCAGTAGCAGGCGAAGCCAACTCTTTTTCCTGAGCTAGAAATATTTCTATAGCCACCTAGAAGGCTCCATCTGGGGAAAGGGATAACAATTCTGTCTTCTACTCCAACCCCAAGAACCAACAATCTACATGGCAATGGCTTCTGGCCCGACTCACTGGGGCTGAGAAACACTCCCTGGACAGTTTCCAACTCAGAGATTTGGGACAGTGGGACTTCAGATGGGGCCCAAGGTGGCTGCGCTGGTGACCCTGAGTCCTCTTGGCTCTAGCCTCTCCTGAGTGGTAGTCATCATGATCACCTCACGCATAAAGCACATACGACCAACTCTCCCAAGAGGACCCCAGTGATGCCCCCGGGACAACTATTTCAAGGTCTCAGCACCCAGGGACTCTAAGCCTTCAGCTCACTTTATGTATACTTGAAGTTCATTGCACCAACTGAAATGCTAGCAGTCTCCCTTCTGGACTTGATGAGATGCCTTAAAACACCCATCAAGCAAGGCTGGGTTAACCTGCCAGTGCTCCCGAAGACAGAACGGTGGGAAGACTCATAAAAATACCCCGAGAAAGTGGAGCAGCAGGCATGAGTCACAAACCTCACGTCCAAGCACATTATCTCTGTTTCTGAAGAGCAAGACAGTAAGAGGAGTTCTTTAGCACATCCCACCTCTACGTCTGTGCTGACAGGTGTCTGGAAGCCGCGCGTAGCTCAAATAAAACGACAGTGAGACAAGCCAGGCATGTTCATTCCATGGAATTGAAGCTCAGCCTAATGACTCCAATCTCAGAAACATCTCTCGCCTTCGTCCTGAGCGGCTGGCTCCTTCCTTCAGCCCACAAGCCCTCCCTCTGAGCTACATTAACTAGCCTTTGGCGAGTCCTTACGTGCCCATGTAATCACGAGGTTATTTCTGCCCGTTATGTCTTCAAACAGATTCTGGAATAGCTAAGACTCTTTGGTTTGCCCATGCCTTCTCGAACTTTCTAGTGCATTGCAGTAGAGCGCTGTCCTCTGGACATACCTGTCACGATCGTCCTCAACAGAGCGGCTTGACAGTACACTTGCAAGAGACCCTCAAGAACCAGCCCAATGACTGTTGTCCTCCCCTCACTGAAGGAATGATCAGGGTCATTGGATTGTCACCTGAGAGCCCAGCCATTCCCTCCTGTACCTGCTCGTCAGCTGAACATAATTCTGTTCTAGCTGCAAGCAGCCTTGTGATCTCGAAGGTGCTAGGGTGTATAGAAAGTAGGAGGGTAAGTGAAGTCGGGGAAGGACTCTATGCGCAGCTATGGGGAAGTTGGTATTCATTCTGGGCTGAAACTTTCTGTTGGTGCAACTGCTTGGGCATCACCTGCATTCCTGTAAGTACCCCTAACCCATGTTCTGTATGGAAGTTCAATAAACTCATTGGTTCATGAAGATGGACTTCAGTGAAATCAGATTTTGTCATCGGTGTCCTATCCAAGGTGAGCAGGCATTTGCTTACATCTCCCTGGGAACCACGGAATGCCCATGCTGGGTGTGAACAAGGAACAGGGAACCAGAGACAGTGAACTCACTCAGGTGCTGCCCTTTTGTGGTTCTCACCGGTATGTTGCAGGCAGCATGCACAGGCTGACCCAGCTCAGAGTTACAGAGACTCTGAGTCAGTCTGAGGAGACTCACACTTGATCATCATTCCCTGCTACTGGAGCTCGAATTCCTAAAAGTGCCAACTCTATATGTTCTGAGGCCTGGAACACATAACACGGAAGCACAAGACAACTTCTAGGACATGTCTACTAAGGCTCCGACTTCACCGGGTCTGAGGTGGCTCATGTGTAGATGCTTTATAGATTCCCCACGTCACTCTAGCAGACAACCAAGACTGAGCTAAGAGTCTAATTATTAACTGACTTAGGCCCTCTATATGTGTGAGACAATCGTGTAGCTTGATCTACCTGTGGGACTCTTAGCAGTGGGAGCTGGGCCTGTTCCTGATGCTTTGGCAGGCTTTTGGGAGCCTATTCCTCATACTGGGTTGCCTTACCAAGCCTTAATATGAAGGGAGGAGCTTAGTCCTTCTTCAACTTGATATGCCATGTTTTGTTGACACCCATGGGAGGCCTGCCCCTCTCTTAACAGAAACAGAAGAGGAATGGATTCAGGGTGGGGAGCGCAGAAGAGAGGTTGGGAGAGAGAATGGGAGGAGAGGAGGGAGGGGAAACTGTGGTTGGGATGTAAAATAAATGAATGCATTCAATTAACAATTTTTTAAAAAGAATCTGAATACTGTAGTAAGGAGTAATAGCACTATACAGTGTCACGGTGACTCAGTTTCCCATCGATAAGAGAAGGTAATCACATTCCCTACCTTTCCAGGCTCTTAGAAAGACTGAACATGTTAATAGAGGTCAGTTGTGGAACACAGCATGCAGACCCGTGGGAAGACTTTCTGTTCTACCAGGAGCGCCCTCTCACCTTCAAATCCACGTTCATTAATATTAATGAATGAATCCTTCAACTGGTGACCCAACTCAAACACACAGAGCCTTTAGGAACTAAAGGCTCCAGTGAGGAAAGTTTAGCTTTGAGCCCCGTCTCAGCCATTTTGTAACTAAGGAGGCCCCATCTGGTTGCTTACCGGCTCATGCCTTGCTGCTCTGCGACAAAGCCGGGATGGAAAGCCCATACTCCGGTCTTACCTGGCGCATTTCCTTATAGTTGTGGTGTTTAAAATCCAGGTCATCGGTGGTGGTCATCTCATTGCGTCGATGATAATAGTTATTAGGATCTAGGGACAGAGAGATGGTTTTGAATTCCTTCACAGTCGATTATGGCGCCCCTTCTAGGGGCCTGGTTTACAGGATGACAGCAGAGGCGGAAAGCTGAACTTCTAACGCGGGTTCAGAGGCAAGCGCGCCAAGCCACCAGGAGGCACGTGGGAGTTGGAACTGTTTCGAGGTTAAGAATGTACGGTCACAAGGCCTGGGCTTAAATCTCTACTTGATGTGGTGTGGCCTTGGACAAAGCACTCGAGAAGCCTGTGCCTTACTTTTCATCTGTAAGTGGGAAAAGAACGGCATCGCCTCTGCCGGCTTCCGGAGAGCAGAGGAAGAGATACACATGCGCCTGGGCCTCTGTCAGTACGAAACAAGTAGTTACAAAGTTCAAAACCACATGCGCATCCTCGGAGACGTTAGGGAGCACTTACCCACTGTTAGTCTCTTAGCTGGGACCTGTTCCCTTTCCTTCTTCCTAACAGAAGCCCGGCATGTGAGAATCCCCTCTTCTGACATCTCAGAACTCTCAGGCCCCAGCCACAGGGCCAGGCCAACCTATCACAGCACCCAGCTGCTCTGACCGCTCCAGTGGAGGCCAAGGAGACAGTGATAAATCTCTCTCCAGGCAGAGGATGCAGAAACACTGCCAGCTGGCTGTGGTGGCCACTTGACCATGAAGGGACTGCCAGCACGACCTCAGTGACCAGCAGGACCCAGAAGCCCAATGACATCAAGAGCTCCTGGTCAGCCAACCCTGAAGCCCTCCGTCTATGACATTTAGAACCAGAAGCACCTGCTGTAGTTTGCATATGAAATGTTCTCACAGGCTCAGGTCTCAGAACCCTCCTCTCTCTACTTCCTGTCTACTGTAAGAGCTTCCTCCACCACATGCTCCCGTAACCGTGGCATCCCATCTTGCCACAAGCCTGGTCTTGACACAAGTCAACAGAGCTGAGGACTATGCTCCAGAAACCTCTGGAGCCAAGGTTCGAAATCAATCTTTCCTCCTTGAAAGTTGTTTATGACACGTATTTTGTCACAGATATGAAACTCTTATTGACACGGCAGCCTCGCAGGTGTGACCAGAGTGTAGTAGAGGCAACCCTGAGGACTACGGCTCTGGTTCAGGGAGCACAGCCTGCTCGCCCTGGCTCCCTTTTCACTGAACTTGAATTTTCTTTTAATTTCTATTGTGTTGTGGTTATTATTCTAAAACAAAGATGACGTAGAAGAGTGGGGCAGGGAGGAGGAAGAACATGAAAGGACCCTGGATCGCCCTGATGAATTTGTCCTCATCTGAGGAAGAATGGCAGAGGCTCCCAGTCCCTGGTCTTCATGATGACACTTCCCCACTAGGGGATTCAGTCAGAAAACCTCAGTTAGCACAGACCCCCACCACATGCCAAGAGCATCAGAACTTCGGAAGCCGACAATAGCTTGGGCTCTACCCAAGCACTCAGGGGCTCATTCTAGAAGCAGGGGTAATAGTGGGTTGCAGAGGGACCCCTGAGGTGTCAGGATCAGTAGGGAGCCATCTCTGCCACCCAAGTCCCCAGAGTAGGAGTACTGGCTGCTTAATAGACCTACCTCAGCCCTGCAAAATCGAGTCCACAAAATCCTAGGTGACTCTGCAGGCTCTATGTAAGGAGCGCCAAGCCGTGACTCCATCACAGGCAGGAAGGCAGTGTCAGTACCCACTTTACATAGCCACATCAGCTGGCCCTGCTGGAATCCCTAACAAATGGCTTTAGCCTTGGAGTCTGAGGCCACACACAACAAATTAAGAGTCAATGGGGACTCAAACACCAAATAGAGTGTTAAATCTTCATGAACAATCTAGCAATACTATAAGAAACAATAGCTGTCATGAAAGGCAGTAACCTGCAGGCGGGAGACAGGCATTTTTTCCAGGAAGAAAGTCAAGGCCATCTAGGCTCAGCCAAGGTCCCGGTTATTTCTTGGGGCACAGGATGTCCCTGCCTTTGGAGAGAGCTTTCCAGGTCCATGGGTTCCAAAGCAAAGGTAAAGAGCGACAGTTTTTGGTTTGGGTTTTAATTTTGTATTTATTGACACTGACTTCAATTTGCTGTTTTCTAAAAGCAATTCAGCACCCACCCCCAGCTTCAGGGGCATCTTGCCAATCTGAAAACCCCTTTCATTTTCAAACACCAGTTAGGCTTTCAAGGTTGTGGAAAAGGGTTGAAGAAAAAGCTCAGAGCTCCTATGTACAAAAGAATGGTTGATCAGACAATAGCCTTCCGGGAGACTAATCAGCGTGTTGAAGGATCCAGGACAAGGCCCCGATGCCAAGTCTATATTTAATAAAAAAAAAAAAAAAAAAAAAAAAAAAAAACTTCTTCGCTTGTCTTTTCTTTGACTGAACAAAATCTTATTGAAAATTTCTTAAGAGTCCATCTTTCAGTTTTAAAAGTAAGAATTGAACTCAGAGCCCACGATCAGTCTATCAACTATCTACAGCTATTCCCTGAAGTTCCTTTCTTCCATCGGCACCTATTTCATGTGGTTCAGAGGAGCTGTCTTGTCCCATAAGACCAGATACAAGCCTGTGACCCTAGTCCAGGCTGTGAACCCACTTGCCCCAGCCGGTCACTAGCTCAGAGATGATCCTGGGACAACCCATGCTCTGAGTACAGCTATCCCCACTGGTCTTCAAGAGGAAATAACTTGTGCCTCCTCTCCCTGGCTGTCAGAACATTGCACCAATGGGCCTCAAGGAACTGAACTCTCCCCAGGAATCTCACGCTAGGAAAGGAACAAGGCTGAATGAAGCCCTGTGCCTGCCAGAGGCGGCACTTGTCTCCCCTAGAAGAGATTTCACCTAGTTCAGAGCAGCGGAGACTGGAGCCTAGACAATGATGGGCTGGTGATAGGCGAAGTTGTACCTAGACCAGGAACGTTCATAGTTGTGTGCAACTCCCGCCCTCAAGTCAGGACCCATAAGATGGACTTGGGGGGTCTCTGCAGCTCGTCGTCTGTTTTTCCTAGTGCGGCCACACTAACTCCTTTCTCTACATTCCACTATGGCCTCTATTCCCACCTCTTTAACAGGGGTAGTGACCTCGCTCATCAGGGCGGCCAGGGCCCAGGTTCTGACCCCGACGGCTCCAGTGGCAGCAGATTGGAGGAGAGCCTCTTCCTCCTGGGGTCACTCAGATGGCAGGAACTGGAGTGATGGTGAAGAGGCTCTGAGACAGTCATGACCCCAGCAAGAAGGCCCTGAGATATCAGCCCCACCCCTGCCTAATGTCCGTCACACCCACCCCAGCAATTTTCATTTGCCGACCAAATATTTCTCCTTAAGTGAGTCTGAGTAGGACTTCTGGCATTTGAAGCAGAAGTCCTGACTGACTGATTCCATCTCTGTGCCTGTATTAACACAGATGGAGCTCTGGCAAGCCAGCTTCCTGCCCCTTTCCACGTGGTTAGTTTTCAGGATCCTTTGTACTAAACCCCAGCAATTCCTTGGGGGACTCCTTACCGACAGGGAAAGAGGACTCCAGGCATGGCACCTAAAACTCTTCAGCCAGCCTACTCACCTCATTAACCCCCTCCAACCTTCTGTTCTTGACACACTGGCCTACTAATTCTTCTGCCGGAGTCACTGTCTGTTATGAGGCCTCACAGGGACACTAGGCAACAAGAAAGAGAAGAGAAGGAAAGAAAGAGAAGGCGGAAGAGAACTCCGTAGCCATCTGCCACCCAGCACCGTTCGGGACATGTTAAGGCCAACGTTCACATTCCTCTTGGACAATGTGTGTATCGGTGGTCATTCGCTCCCTGGTAGACAATGTCCTCTTCTCATGGCATGGTCAGAGGTCAGTGACCTCTTTATAAAAGTAGTGACTGCCTGCCTTCCAAGTTTGGACTGAAGCATGATTAATAAAAATGCAGAGAGAGAAAAATTGGGGTTCAACTTGAAGATCTGAAAAGCAAAGCAGCCAGCCCACTGGCTCTTACTTCAACCTCAGTCCGAAATGGCGATCCTGCTTCCAGAAATCTCAGAATGAGACTGTGTCTGAGCGCCGTCTCCTCCCGTTTTATAATCCTCTCTAGGTCTGGGATTAAAGGCATGCACTATCCGGTTTCTATGGCAAACTAATATGGCTACTGGGATTAAAGGTGTGTGCTACCATTACCTGATCTGTAAGACTGACCAGTGGGACTGTTTTTCTCTTAGATCTTCAGGTAAGCTTTATTTATTAAAATACAATTGAAATGTCACTACACTGGACTCCATTAAAGCAAGACCCTTCCTTCTTTAAACAATGCTTTTTTTGTTTTGTTTTGGGTTTTTTTGTATCCTAAGAAAGTGATAAATGGAAGCCAAAAAGAAAAAAAGAACTCATCAGGGAATAAGAAGAGAAAATGAGAAGAATCACCCCCTTAATGAGATGCAGACCCCAGAGACCACAAAGGCAGCTACCTACAGAACTTCACTGCAGGAACCAAAAACATTCTAAACTATTGAATTTCCAGTTACCAAAGCTGATTAATGACGTGAGGTGTTGCCCAGGGAGGAAGCACCCACAGATGCCCTCTTTCGGGGTTTCATTCTATCGATGTGACCAAAAGCAATTTAGGGGCACAAAGGGCTTATTTTTCACTTACAGGTCACAGTCCATTGTTGAGGAAATTCAGGACAGAGACTTGAAGGGAGACCTACTTATGCAATATTATCTCCAACCAGGGAACCCACTTACAGCCATAGATGGGCAGTGGGAACTATGGTGGGTGCTGCCTGTGTCCTCACTCTCTGGATTGTGCTTAGCTAGTTTTCTTATACAGCCCAGGGATTAGCATTGCCCACAGAGGGCCGGGCCCTCCTACATCAGTTAACAATCAAGAAACCATCCCCCACATAGAGCTGCCCACAGGCCCACTTCATCTTGGTGACCCCTCAATGGAGACTTTCTTCTCAGGTAGCTCTATGCTGTGTCGAGTTGACAGTCAAAGCGAGCCAGGACAGGCAGCAATCACTTTTGTGACGTGAAAAGAAAACGTGTAAGGGCAAACAAACATAAAATGCAAAGCAAAACATGTGTCTGCTCTGAGGATTGCTACGTAGGCAGACAGAGCCGACTTTCTCACCCATGGAGGGTTCATGTTCTGAAAACCTACAGCTGGCAAAGCCAGCTCACGCATATTACGGGACTGAGAGAAAAATAGTAATGTGGCATTAAACATGCTTTGCAAACACAGCAAGTGCAAGCTCGTGGTGGAGCCGGGGTGACTGCTGAGATAGCATCAGAGCTGCTGGTGGACTGCCTCTGGCTGTGCTGAACGGGACTGGGCACCCACAGGCGGTGATGCTCCAGCTTACGCTATGAGCCTGAGAGTGAGCAGACGCGGGGGAGAAAGCTGGGTGAGATGAACAATGCATCTGCTCCTGTCCCTTGTGACCTGTCTCGGGGAGGACAGGAATGCAACATTCCTAGGTGCTACCGGGAGAGTTTTAGGCCAGCTGCCTTCCTGGAGATGTTTGGTCAGGAGAAGGATGCTCATTCCCTGGGTTCCCAGTGATGCAGCTGATACTTTCTGAAATGCCAGCTTAGGCCAACCTAAGCAGCAGACACTAATAGGATCCAGAAGGTACACGGGAATTCCTGCCTATATCCTGATGTTAGACCCAAAGACCAACATGTGAAAAATCAAGCCATTAGACTAGAAGGAGCGTGCATTCAGGGAAGAGACAGGCATCCGGGGTCAGCTCTTTAGACAGAGACTCTGCAAATGCTCACAGTTAGGTTTCTTCCACCTCCTGCTCTGCCTCTGCACCCAATATAGTAAGTGTGCTAAGGACAGATACATGTCTCGAGGTCAAACATATTGTGTAGCGCTGAGAGCAAAAATCAGAGCCGTGCACATTTGCATGTGCTTTACCATCAAGTTACATCCCAAGCTGACTGCTAGATGCTTTACCATCGAGTTACACCCCTAGCTGACTGCTAGATGCTTTTGTCTTGCTTCCAAGAGACAGCACTGAGTGATCTGTCAACCCTGCCATACACAAACATATTAGAATTACAACAGGCAAAACCACCCTTGGCAAGAGGGCTCAGTGTCACCAACATTCGTGTTTCTGAGTTGTAGATTATGAAAAGTCCCTATCCTTTTCTTTTTGAATAACCTGTGTGTTTAAGAGATTTAACAACGAAGACAGGAAAAGGATGGATCGACTTGTTTAGACTCATCTTAGAGAGGCACCTGCCTCCTGTTAGGAAACAGCCTTGCCGGAACTCCAGGAGGCAAACTCACCTGGCAATGGGCAGCCCAAGATCTCCATCCTCATGCAGATGCTCCCATTATCGAACCAGGACTGTGGATTTACACGAATGTAGCGGGCCACCATGGGGACTGGCAACTCATTTAGTACGGGAATCTCCTTCTCACTATTTCCTTCAAATATCTATTGATGCTCAAGGGGAAAGAGGAAGGAGTTTAAGATCTTCATCGTGAAATTCACTCATTCTTTAGAATCCTATCAGGGAGTACATAAACAAATCACCCCTGCACTCTGCCCCAGGAAACCCCTATCTCTCGGTCTAGCTGAGGGCAAAAGGATGTTCTAGAGCTCAGGCTTTTGGGAGGCAGACCAGGTCAAGCTTTGGGGCAGGGAGAGGTTCTGTTTGGTCCAACAATCATAGAAAGCTACTTAGACTGGTAGGAATGGGAGGCATTCCAGAGGCAGGGAAACATTCATGGAGAAAGCCAGCAGCGGGTTTCATGGGTAGACCAGATGGCTCCATTCTGCGTTTGCACACAGGACTGCTGATGTAAGTAGAAATGAGACAGAATGTAGAAGTGGGGCTGCAGGTGGTGTGTAAGATGCTGGATGCCACGTTAGGAGTGGCACTTGAGATGCTGAATTTGAGAGTAACAAAAGTCCCATACTGATAGTAATCATGCAAGGTGGCTAGCAAAAGTTAGGGCTCTTGGAAGCATCAACCCCAGCTGTGGACCATGAAAAGGAGGTCACTATCCATCAGACTCTCTTGGTTGGTTGGAGTTTACACGGAATTGGTGAACCTCCCCAGGGACAGGACAAAGCCCCATAGCCAGGCACCAATGGAATGGGTAGAGCAGAGAGGGCACTCACCATGTCCCCAGATCCATTCTTCACAGTAACCCATGTGTGACTGTCATTGCTCACCATGACTTTGTAGGACGTCACCCAGTCGCTCCTGTGAGAAAACAAAGCATCACTGGGGCCTCATCCTTTAAAACGCTTATCCACCCCATCCAGAAATGTGGAAGTAAGAACAGGGAAGCTTTCTTCAGGATTGGGCCAAACCCTGATTCTCAGAGAGTCCTGGAGGATAACACAGATTCTTGTCATTGCTCTTGATTGCCCGTTCCAACTAGATAATAAGAACCACGTGCTGAAGACACCACACCTTTGATTGCAGAACACAGAGAGACTGGTCTTGAACCTGCTAGAAAATATCTCCCTGTTGAGAAGTTTTCAGGCTTACCACCAAGGGAGAAAAGACATCAGTGGTCTCCCCAAGCACTGGACCACACATGCTAAAATATCAATTTTCCAGGCAAGATAGGCCCTCTAGTGTAGTAGTGGCAAGACTGTTTATGGGTGTCACCAGCTGCTTTATGGTTGCATTTGAGACCTCCACTATAGGAGGGCACCCATGCCTGGAACTATAAAGCAGGTCAAAGTTCATGGCTGGGGAAGAACCTACGCTTGTTACTCTGCCAAGCAGCCATGTTGTCAGACGGCTCATTAGTCTGTGCTGTTCTCAATCTTGCTCAGAAAAGCTCCCTTTTGCAATAGGCAAAGGTGAATACAGACTCCTCTCTAGTCAGAGCACGAGAATGGATCACTCTGCATGCTCAGACCTAAATGGGACATCTGTATCAACCAAGAACAAGCCAAGTGGGGTGCAAGAGCCAGAGAAGGGGGACAAGCACTGTGAAGTGTCTGTTGCACTGGCTGTAGCTGCTGTACTCGCGAACTCACGTGTTCCCAGCACAAGATGAAGCCACTCAAAATTCTGGTACAGATAGGGGAAGGACTCATGTGCCCTGCATCTAGCTGAGACCAACTGGCAGCTGATGGCTGCTGTGGGAGGAGAAGCCATTTTCCCACTGTGGCTACTGATGGGTTTCTCAGTAAAGAGCCCACACCCATGCACATGTGGGCAGCACTGGAGGTACTATACAAGAGATGACAAAGAGAATCCAGCAGGTTGGGCCCCAAGCCAGAACCCTGTCACCATCTCCCACTGTCCAGAAATTACTGGGGACATAGCAGCCATAATTTGACTTGCTGGAATGGAGGTCAATCTGACAGGCAGGGCAAAATCAAAGTGAAACCCAAACAGGTTTTTTCTGTTGTTAATTGCCAGGTAAATGGAAAGGCCATTCTGTGTGTGCCCCTTCCCAAAGTCTTGAACCTTGGCAGCAGCACCAGCCCCTCCTGCTCTTCCATCCTTTCCTTCTGTAGGTCAGCTTGCTCTCAGATCCTGCTGCCAGAAGGGTTTAAACCAGTGTTTCTCAACCTGTGGGCTGTGACCCCTTTGGGGAGGTCACATATCAGATATTTACATTATGATTCATAACAGTAGAAAAACTGTTCCTCACAACAGAAGGAACAGGAACCCCATTAAAGGGTCACAGCATTAGGAAGGTTGAGAGCCACTGGTTAAAGCTTTCAGTCTGAGTCAAATTGCTTAGAGAATTTATTCAGTAGCAGCCTGTTTTGAGGTGTCTCTATCCACGCTCAAAAAGTCTCCTCTTACACCTTCTCCTGCTGTGCCCATCCCACCACCACTTCTATCCAGAATCAAACAGTAGTCCCCACCCCTAACACTCCAGTAAGCACACCACCAAGCATTCCAGGCTGGGGCCAAGAATACAGAATAAGAGGCCATGAGCAAGGTCTGTTGGGAAGCCCCTCGGTAACGCCTGCTGGCAAAATTACCCTCACCCCAAACAGCAGTCTGCTCTGTATTTCGATAATTTCCAACAATAAGCCTGCTTTGCCTGCCAACTGTTTCTCAGCTGATAGTGCCCACCCCGTAGTAGAAAGGAGGACGGCAGGAGCAGGGCTCTGCCCTAGTGAGACACAAAGGAAGAAGCTAGGAAACTCAGTCAAATGAAGTCCACAGCCTGGAGGGAGATAGAAACAACACTTAGTAAGTTTTCCAAGGAAGAGAGGCTGGGCCTGGGGTCTGGTCCTGTAACCCCAGCTACTCCAGAGGCTGGAAGGAGAAGAATCAAAAGTTCCAGACCAGTCTGGGGCAATTTAGTGAGAACCTTCCCTAAAATTGTGTTGTGTGTTGTGTGTGTGTGTGTGTATACACATATATACATACATGTGTGTATATACATACATATACATATACATACATACATATATACATATATATACATACATATATATATATATATATATATATATATTAAAAGCACTGGAGTTGTGACTTGGTAGTAGAGAACTTACCCAGCATGTCCATTCTCATCTGCCAGGAGACACCACAGCAGGGTGGCTTAGCAGGATCCCTGTCATGCACCAGGAGCCCACACCAGCACTCACTCCTGACCCCCCCCCCTTTCCTCCCCCCTGTATTCAGCCTCTCACAAAGCCTTGCCAATTTACTGCCTATTTCTTTCTAAAAATGTATCCGATCTCTGTAGCTCCACCAGCGGCAGGCCAGCCCATTTTCTCCAGCCAGATCCCAGAGGGGATCTACCCTCCCCTCTCCCAGTGTGTGCTGTGAAGAGGAGCTTACTTTGCTAGAGAAACATGACTGGGTTCCCTCCTGCCTAGTTGCTGCTTTAAACACCGGGAATCCTTATTTCATTATATATAGCACCCTTTATTTCAACTTACTTGTTGACTAATCGGGTTTGCGTACTGAGGATTTCAAAGGCTAATGTAGCACGAATTCTAATTGATCTTAATAATAAAAACCCAAAGTCAGATGCTAGGTGGTGAAAGCTGAAGGATCAGAGAAGCAGAGCAGCAGCCACTAGAGCTCTTACCTCTATGAAAGTCTCAGAGCAAAGTGGGCAAGAGCCTGCCTCCGTGAATCCTCAGAC
Organism: Arvicola amphibius; assembly: GCF_903992535.2. NCBI lineage: Eukaryota > Metazoa > Chordata > Mammalia > Rodentia > Cricetidae > Arvicola > Arvicola amphibius. Next base: position 134,201,299 of record NC_052047.1, read on the forward strand.
TGAATCCTCAGACTGAACACTCAGACTGAACGCCTTAGCTCCCATTGCCTCCTGCTTTATATCCCCCTCTCCCTCTCCACACAGCACAGCTACATCCCTTCCTGTCTCCACCTCCATAGTGCTGGAATTAAAGACATGTGACTCCCAAGTACTGGGATCAAAGGTGTGAGCCATTACTGCCTACCTCTTTTTTCTTTTAGACTAGATCAATCTCCTGTAGCCCAGGGTGGCCTTGAACTCACAAAGATCCACCTGCCTCCGCCTTCCAAGTGCTGGGATTAAAGGTGTGCACCACCACTGCCCAGCCCCTATGGCTAACTAGGGACTAACTCCCACTCTGATCTTCAGGCAAGTTTTATTTTGTTTAAAGCACAAACAAACAAACAAAAAATATCACTACAGGCTAAAGTCATGTGGAATATGGTACATATGTCCCGGACCTTTCAGCAACTATATAGAAGCATTCCGACCTTAGAGGGTGCATAGCTAAATTATACAGGATCCTTTCATCCAAGGCTGTTGAAGGTTAACAAGGAAGATAGGAGGTGAATGGAATGTTCAAGAGTGGTGGGAAGAAAGAAGAAGCCACTGGATCAGTCCAATGAAGGATGCACAGCAGGTGAAAGAGGGAAAACAGCCCTCATCTAATACAAAAAGCGGCATAATTTTCCTTTATGTTAGGCACATCTGCTGTCATAAGCCAGCCTTGTGGGAGACTGGAGCCATAATATCCCTATTTCCTGGTGTCCTAACCTTCAGGGAAGCCTTGACAACAACAACCCTTCTGTGGCTTTTTTTCACTTCCCTCAGAGGGATTATTCCATATCACAAACCGTCTTGATGTTCAGGCTTGACTCAGAGCTATTTAGTCCAAGCAAAGAAGCACTGGGGTCAGAGGCCTCCAGACTCCAGGAGAAGACAGAGGCTGTGCTGCTGGCTTTCCTGGGCTCTGGCAGCTCACTCACTCGAGAATATAAAACACACGAGATTCCCTGAATGGCACTAGTCCACTTTCCTCCAAATAACCTTCTATCAGATCAGGTTTAAAATAGGAAGGTATACCACAGAGGAAGGAGTTAGGACACTATGACATTCTACTGCAGGGTCTTCCCTACAGGTTAGCTGGATTCTGGTCTCTGTAAGATAAACAAAGGGTTTAAGTTACCAGTGAGTTTGCAAGTGAGTAAATACGAGAAATCTCCAGGGATCTGGGGAATATGAGCTGAAAGGAAAAGAAAATAGATTATGCATTGTATAAGCTAACAAGCCAACATTGTTTTAGGGAAATGTGCATATGGACAGGATCAAAACTTGAAGTCTGCCAACCATGAAAAACTAGGGATGCTGAACCTGAAACCTTCCCCCAAGACTCTCCAAGGGAGTGAAAATACATTAGAGAGTCTGAGCGCATCACTGTCTAGTCAGCTCCCAGCAAGGTCCACAGAAACTCTCTGCAGAGGAGTCTTTCTCTTAGACCCTTAGAGGTTTCCCTAGGTGAGAGGGAGCAGACAAAGAAGGTTCTAAAGCCTCATTAGTCAGCTACAAAATACTCCCCATGAGAAAGAGGTAGCAGAAATAAAGGGCAATAAATTCAGACCCAAAAGAATTGGAGATTTTGGAACTGCCACATGATACATTTAAGTTTTCTAAATCAAGGTTTGCTAAGGACAAATCCTCATCTACTTCCAGTGGGGTTAGGTCCTAGGAAAATCCATCACGGGCTGATTCTTACCATAGGCTGAAAGTGGATATCCCTAACCTCCTGAACATCAGACCTTAGCAACACAGCACACTGTAGAGTCTTGTAGCTGCACGAGCATGTGTGACTGATGCCTGTGGCTCACTGCTCTGGCCAGAATGATGAGAGAGGGTCACACCACACACTGTCACCAGCCCATAAAAGAGTCAAAACCCAAAGTATGAATTTCTAGTGTGTGAGACAATTCTAAAGTTGTTTATCCGTGTCTAGCACATGACAGATACCTTCCTAAGCACTTTGTAAATATTAACTCATCTTTCTTCACAACAACCAAATGGCATTGGTATTATTATTCTGAACTACAGACACAAAAGGGGGTCAAGGGTGTAGAACATGAGACTCAAAATTCAACACTCTGGTTATCTAATTCCTGGTTTTAGCCACTTCTACACATGACATATTTAGAGAAATAAATTATGAAGTAAACAGCAAAAGGAAATAGGTTAGTATGAAATAAATAGCTAGATGTGAAGAACAAAGCAGCTTTGGAAAAATGAAAATCCCATGGAAATAAAATATGCAGATAAATTGAAAGTACTGAATAGGAACTGCTAAAGAGAGAATTAGCAAACAGGAATACAGTTAAAGAAGTTACCAAGAATACAGCACTAAATGACCATGAGGTAGAAAACCAAAAGAAAAGAAAACTGTGAAGAAGCCTGATGTATTCCTCATCAGTGTCCCACACAGAGGCCAGACAGAGGTAAAGAAAGACAGTAATGGGAGAAAACTGGATAGAACCTGTCTAAAACAGATAAAAGATGGGACTCATACATACACATATAGATATAAGAAATTCATACATAGAGATCAATCTAATTATTCCTACAGAATAAGCAGTTCTCAGTCAAAAAACGGTGCCCTCTTAAACCCACAGTCAGCATCCCTCAATCACCTGACAGCCATGCCCCTTTCTCCAAACACCAGCAGAGGCTGATACATTGTCACAACATAGTTACCAGCACTTACAGAAACACATAAAACAGCATGAGACTTAGATCTTCATGAAATTTCCTCAGATTCTCACATAGCATCAATTATGTTCAGTACTACAGGTGAGAACTTCAAATATCCAAAGATGTGCAAAGAATAAGAGCGGCCCTAAATAAAATACTCTTTAATTGGAGGCGTGTGCTCTTTAATGGAAACACTGCATAGTCAGCCTTACCCTTTCTGAGAATTGCCTTTCCACATGATCACCTTCGTCACAGGTATTTAAGGCAGGGTGACCATGCATTTTGGCCAAGGACAAACATCCTAAAGATTGGGCCCTTAACAGAAAGCAGGCTAATCATAGTTGACAGGCCTACACTAAACATTTGTCCCAAACTGGAACAAAGCATTCTTCCCTGAGAATCTGGATCTGAGAACAAGGCAGCTGCCATCATGAGTCAGAATCCTTGGGTATTCAGGAAAGTTCCACTTGCCCTCATGTGGCTGAAGAGGCAGAGGCCTTCTAGGGAAAAAGGAGTGAAAGAGAAGCTCACAGGACAGACACTCTGACGATCCAGCAGAAAAAGCCAGACTCCCACCTCTCTCCCTGCCCTTGGGCCCTCTGCACACATAGAGACTTCAAGGAAGGACTTCTAATATCCAGCTAAGGAAATCCTGCTCATAATTTAGCCTGAGATCCAGCGATCCTCAGGTGTGGCATTGCCTAAGCCTGAGCGAGGCTGGAGGCTGTGATCCCACAGGAGCAATGCAGTCAAGCCGTTATCACGTGTGGGTCTTATCAGAGGTCCAAAGAGGTGGAAAACACAGCAAAGGCCAAGATAGGAACAGGCTAGCTACACCTGGCAGCTTCAATACAGTACTTATTATAAGGGTGACATATCCAGTCTAGGCTGATGAACTTGAAAACTAGTGGGGAACAAGGGTTAAGGGTGGTGTCCTTAGGCTTCTCAATGAGTGCTGGCCAAGGAATCAGAACATACTGAGAAACGCCAACAAGTAGCAATTCCCAGTGCAGCCTGAGGTAATGGTGCGGACTAGGAAGTGAAGATAACCCCCACTATAATAGCAATGCCTGAGATGAATCAAGAGACTCGGGGAAGTCTGGTTCCCCAGTCCCTTCTACATTTTCCACTCTGCTTTCCTGCAGACCTGAGTGTTGTCCGAGAGAAGAGCAGCCACAGTCTCTAGCCCAGCCGTGCTGGCTGCAAAGATCAGAGGAGGAAATACACACACCTGCCTCAACTCTGGGGCTCAAGGGCCCGGGAGATGAAATCGCTCTTATAATTTCTTCCATTCAGTTTTTTCCATGAAAGAACAAACTGGAATATATACATGGTGTTATAAGAAGCAGAATATTAGTCCTTCCGAATGACCCCAGATGTAACTCTCTGTTCAGGCTTATAAGCCTCAGAGGGCAAGCCTGTAGTATGGCTCATACAAACATGGCTTTGCACATGCTCACATCTTATTGGCATAGTTTTGGCTTCCCTGAAAAACAGGGATGCAGTCAGTACCTTTTCCGCCATGTTTGCTTATGAATACCCAGCTTTAGGATTTCTGCTTGCTTGTGATGACCTATGCAGACCTCTGAGAGCTGTATTCCCTACAGCTCCTGCAACGAATTACCTCAGTCAAAGAAGCTTAAGCAACACAGACATCACCTCAGAGTTCCGACAAGTAGATTAGACTCCTGCTACCCCTGGGCTAGAGTCCATGTGTCTGAAGGGTTTTCTCCTTGAGTACTCCAGAGGAGCTACAATCCATTGTTTCCTAGGTCCCACCAGCTTTCTGAATCCCTTGGCCGTGGCCCCCTTTCTTATCATTAAAACCAGCAACATAGTATCTCTCTGACCAACCAGCAACATAGTATCTCTCTGACCAACCAGCAACATAGTATCTCTCTGACCATGCTCACTCAGCAGGCACTGGTCCTCTGTCCACAGCTGAAGAAGATTCTTCCACCAAACCTCTATGATAAGGTGGGGTTCCGCTTGGATAACTTGGGGTGCCCTCTCCACCTATGATCCTTAACTTAATTTCCTCATCAAAATCACTTTTGTCGGATGATTTACATTGCTTGTAAACTCAATAGTCTCTAGAATCACCTAGAAAACAAACCTCTAGGCATGTCTGTAGAGAAGCTTCTAGACTGAGTTAATAGAGGTAGGAAAGCCCACACTGACTCAGAGATCAATTCATTAGCTGTGCTCCTGGACCGAGGAAAGAGAAAAAGCAAATAGCATTCATTTCTGTTTCCTCCCTGGATGCTGCTTCATGCTCCTGCATCCTTACCTTCCCCAGTAAGGAGCACACAGTCCGGCACTGTGAACCATAAGGAACCCTCAGGTCCTTAAGGGGTCAGACATATCACAGCCATGACACAGCAGCAGCATATCCAGATTCTGGGGACTAGCATGTGGTGTCCTATAGGAGGGCGCCTGCTGCCATAGGAACGTCACTCCAACTCTGGCTTCATTTTCCATCCCTTCTCTCCCGGCACAGGCCTGAGGTCTAGACACATCTTGCCAGCCTGGCCACAATAGGATAAAACAATAGTTTCCTAAATCCAGTTAATAAATAGGAAGCTTAAGCCTCAGCTAAGAAACCACAGCCAGGGAAAACTAGGTCGCTCCACCCTCCCCACCCCATCCCATCCCCCAGCCTCCCTCTTAAAGAGAATATTAGAGTTCAAATAAACACTGAGAAAATTCAGCTCCACCTGACATCTCTGCGCCTGCCTTCAGGATCCACTTACTGTGATTAAAATTTCCTGGTACTTCTCAAAGCAGTTGGCTCCTTCCTACAGGCAGACGCTGGGTTCCTGGAAGAGGAATGAGCTATTTTTGACCCAGAGTCAGCCCAACTGGCAAGAACCAACAGGTCATAAGGTCAGACACTGGGGACTTTTAAAAAACTCTTCCAAGCTCAAGCCCAAGGTTCAGTATGCTCTTCTGCTAACCATGAGAGTGTGTCCCCATACTATGAGGAATGGCAAGCTCTCCTCTGTGTCAGCGGGAGTGTGGGCAGGTACTGCTAACCGATTTCAACTGAGAAACGACCCTACCTGTGTGCACAGCAATGATGCTCTGCTGGCGGTGGCTCTGTCCCTCAGGGGACAAATGACAATGCTTAGAAACATCCCTGGGAAGACACTTGAGGGGTGGGGCACCCGGGGAATAGGTGACAAGGATGCCACTAAAGCTGCTAAATGCATAGGAAAGCTTTCTATATAGCCCACAATGCCCTGTCCCCACTCTGAGCGATTTAGATAATGAAGTGGAATTCTCTACTGGATCTGCTCCAAACTATTTTAAGGCCAGGGAAAATGTCAGTGATGATTTATCAGTAAAGGAACTAAATTGTCAGAGGCCATGACATTCTGAACACCAAAATGGATATTGGATAATACAGGCTTTGTCGAGATGTTCTCATATATTTACCTAACAGTCCAGGCAGGAATTGGAAGTAGGTATGGTACTGGAGAGAAAGGTGAGGGCCAAGGCTGTCTACAGAATGTGGCTCGGTTACTAAAGACACACACAATCTATGGTTGCTGCAACATAATGTGTTTTTTTCATAATATTTGAAGACAATGTATTTTTAAATGTTTTAAACATCCATGAACATTAACCTGTTTTGTATGCTTACCAGAAATTGTTACATTGTTTTCTTTTCTTTTTCCCTTTGTATGAGGGTTTCATGTAGCCAGACTGGCCTAAAAATCACTAGGTGGAGGACACAGAACTTTGAATCCCTCCTGCCTCTAGTTTCTGAGTGCTGGGATTAGAAGCATGCATCACCATGACTAACTCCAAAGCTGTCTTTCACAAAGTATGGACTGAAGCTCAGACCCTGACAATGCTATGATAGAAGCCACATTTGTGGATACAGAATCAAATACTTGTTCATATTGGGAGGGGGGAACCAAGCCTCAGAGCAGTTGCCCTTAAATCAAGCCCACTTGAGACCACAGGGGCCATGGTATTCTGAATATCAGAATTGATATTCTATAATACATGCTTCATCGGGATGTACCTGTACCTTTGCCTAATTTATCTATGAGACCATAGTCTTGTAGAGGGCAAGGACCACATCACTAACTGTTCAATTAGTTACTGAAATGCTGATGTGGTGTTGTGGGTGACCGTTGCATGGCTGGGGTAGACTGTGAAGCCACTGGCAGCAAGACCAGGATTTATTCCTACTACTTGTACTGGCTTTTTGGAACCCATTCTCTTTGAAGGAGTACTTGTCTCAGTCTAGATATAGCTAAAGTGGGAAGGGCAAGGCAATGTGCTAGACTTTGTTGACTTCCCATGGGAAGCATTACCCTCTCTGAGAAGTAGATGGGGGGGTGAGGGGGGAGACAGTGGACAGAGCAGGAGGAGGGGAGGGAGTGGGAACTGGGATTGGCATGTAAAATGAGAAAAGATAGGGTTTTTTTAAAAAAATTAATTTTTAAAAAAAGAGAATTTGAAAATGGGAAATGCCAGAAAGGATGCCTTCTGGAAGGGCTGTGGTTGAGCTGGGATATGATGAACAGACAAGAAGTAACTAGGGGGAAATTGTTAGCAATTTCATTTTTAAGTCAGGAAGAAAAACATTAATGCAGGAAGTTTGATGCATATGATAGTTAGCTATAATTGTCAGGCTGACACAGTATAGAATTGCCTGGAAAAGTATCAATGATGAGGTTGACCTGTCATAACTATGGGGAGTTAATTTGATTATGCTAATTGAGGTGGAAAATCCTGCCCACTTGTGGGTAGCACAATTCCTTAGGCAGGTGATCCTGACCTGTCTAAGAGCAAAGAGACAGAACTGATCACAGCATGCATGAGTCAAATTATTGCTCTTGGCTATAGATGTGATGTTCCTGCCACCTTGACATCCCACAATGGTGGACTCGAACCTGGAATTATGAACCAAATAAACCCTTCCCCCACTAAATTGCTTTCATTGGTGTATTTTATCATAGCAAAAGAAGTGAAAGCTAAAGTAATAAATAAGCAAGCAATAATAATTCAAAAATATGTGCTGAGCCGGGCGGTGGTGGCGCACGCCTTTAATCCCAGCACTCGGGAGGCAGAGGCAGGCGGATCTCTGAGTTCGAGGCCAGCCTGGTCTACAAGAGCTAGTTCCAGGACAGGCTCTAGAAACTACAAGGAAACCCTGTCTCGAAAAACCAAAAAAAAAAAATATGTGCTGATAAAGCTTGTGATACATACACTTGAAAGGTAAGAAGATTGCAAGTGTGAAGCCAGCTTGGGTTCTGTAGTGAGTTCAAGCCAGCCTTAGCTACATGGAGAGTCTGTGGGAAAGGAGGAAGGAAGGAGGAAATAGATGGGTAGGTGGATGGATGGATGGATGGATGGATGGATGGATGGATGGGTGGGTGGGTAGATGGATGGATGGATGGATAAATGGGTAGGTGGATGGATGGATGGATAAATGGGTAGGTGGATGGATGGATAGATGGATGGATGGATGGATAAATGGGTAGGTGGATGGATGGATGGATAGATGGATGGGTGGATGGATGGGTGGATGGATAAATGGGTAGGTGGATGGATAAATGGATAGATGAATGGATGGGTGGATGGATGGATAGATGGATGGATGGATGGATGGATGGATGGATGGATGGATGGATAAATGGTTGAATAGATGAAAGGAAGGAGAGGAAAGAGAAGGTAAGAGTAGAGAGGGAGAAGAGAATGGAGAATACAGAATGGAGAGAAAGAGGGGAGGACAAATTAGATTTGACATTAATGATAATAATAATATATTCAAATTTCCAAGAACTGAAAAAACACAAATTCCTATAATTTGGGGTCACATCAAGTGCCAATAAGGTACAACATTGTACAGTATTTAGGACAAGGGACATCAACATGATCCAGAAAACTGTACTAAGGAAGTAAAAGCCAAAGGCTTGCAAGAACAGATGTCTTGGGTCAGTCACTGCTGCAGGAAAGGGGACATGGAGACAGTGGGAGTTCCAAGAGATAATGGGGTGGGATTTCCTTCTGGGAAAACAAACATGTTATAAAATTTATTGTAGTGATGACTTACCATCTCACAAATGTATAAAAACCCACAGAACTGCACATTTTGAATGAGGGAGGTGTGTGGTGGGGGTATTACACCTCAGTAAGGATGCTAGCAGTTCTTAGAGAGAATTCCTTCCCAGTGCCCATCCAGGGTGACATCAACAAAACACATTTCATTCAAGGACCCAGAATGCTCCATTTCTAGAAGGCATGCCACAGCAAAACAAAGGAGAAAACAGAGACTCATGGAGAGAGGAGTTCTAAGAAGAAAAAGGAAGGTCAAGAGCCGGGCCTGACAAAAGAGTTCTAAAGACTAAAGCAGCTGGAAGGCCAGCAGGGCCACATGACCCCAGGAGGAAAATGAAACAATGAATTGTTGGTGTCGATTTTGTGTCTGTCGCACACATGCACGCACACACACAACTCTGACGCGTATACACACATATTTATACCAGAGGAGAACTGCAGGTCTACTGTGAAGCTTTGGGATGAAGGAGAGAAGAAAACCAAGAAAGCTGAAAAGGGAAATGACTATTAACTTCTGATGAGAGCAAAAGCGTCACCATGAAGGAAAATGAGCTTGTGGTGCTCTGGCCACCAGGTGTCCATAAATCAGAGCTTAGCGTTAACTTTTTATAAAAGCTGGGAACTAAGTTTACAAAGATTCGTGCTGTAACTTTTGGTGAGCAGGGGAAGAGAGGGGGAGAAAGGGAGAAGGAAAAAAAGGTAAAAGAAGAGGAGGGACAAAAAGGGAGAGACAGAGGGAATGGGGAGGAGAGGAAGAGACTGACAAGACTGGCCCATCTGAGGAGGTAGGTAAATAACCTAAATCCTCCCCTTGTGCAACAGAAAGTCAGTAAGTAGTAATTAAATGATTAGAATGAGTACCGAGACCATTTAAACCAGAATACAAGGCATTAAAAATACCAGCAGAATGTGCTGGGGCAATGAATGGTTCCATGAGCTAAGCACTTGCTATGTAAGCATGGGGAACTCAGATCCCCAGCATCCACAGGCAAGTCAGCCAAGACAGCCTGTTCTTGGAACCTGCGCACTGGGCAGGGCGCTGGAATACAAGTAGATCCAGGGCTTGCTGGACAGTCAGTCCAGCTGAAATTGCAAGCTCTGGGTTCACTGAGAGAGCTTGCCTCAAAAATAAGTAAATAAATAAAATAAAGTGGAAGGCAATAGATGAAGACACCCAAAGTCATCCTTCGGTCTCCACACACGTGTAGAAACAATAAACTAAGCAAAAAGCAAAACTTTTAAAAGAAATGAAAAGGAAGGAAGAAAGGAACCAAGAAAGGAACAAAGGAAGGGGAGAAGCAGGTGACTTTTCAACTCATTCCAAGGCCAGATTCTCCCTGCACAGGCAAGAAGAACCAAGGCCAGTTTGTGTCATGGTTATAAATCCAGCACAGGACTGAAGAGCAGAATTTCTTTTTCCCTCCTCCGTTAAGAGCCCATATTTTGCTGTAATGCTAAGGAGAGAAGGCCAATGGGATTTTCTTAGTACTGGAAAGCACGTGGCTTTCCCCTCCCATTGCCAGCCTGAGCTCTGAAGGCCCTGTCAACTGAGGACTCTGTTGAATGTTCTCATGTTAGTCTACGTATATTATTTCATATTTATATTGAAATGTGTGTGTGTGTGTGTGTGTGTGTGTGTGTGTGTGTGTGACTTTCTGACTGGGGGGTGAGAAAGCTATTTGAAAAGGAAAAAGAAATAACCTTCAGTATAACTTGACAAAGATTTTAACTTTTAAAATGCTTAGGGGAACCACGGGATCACCCATTTCTCAGCCTCATGTGAAGCTGGCATACAATGAAAAGCCCGCCCCCCCCCCATAAAACAACCACTTGGTCAAAATTGGAAGCATCCTGCTGGGCCTGCAAGTTGGCTTCCAGGGAGTAAACTCCACACGCTGACAGCTGTCTGTCCTTGAGCCTGGCTGCAGAGCTGAGGGAGAGCAGATCCAAATCTGGGGATTTGTAGACCTGAGTGGGCTCCTGAAAAGATCAGAGGTCCCCAAGACTGGAAGAATGGGGCTCAAAGTGGAGTTCTACACATGCTAATCACGACCTCTAGCAGAACTGTTCTGTAATAAAACACGCCACTGGGACAGAGGGCCTGGGTTCTGTTTCCAGTACACATGGCATAGCTCACAACTGCCTGTAACTCTTACAGGTATCTGACACCCTCTTCTGGCCTACAGGCTCTTGTATGCATAACTGCTGGTTAGTTATGGTGCGCATAAACTATCCACAGAGACACACATATATACACCATAAAAATAATCACCTAGTGTTTTAAAGTATGGCATCTTCTAGGCCCAAAGGACACTTAGGCATTCAACTGGCTGCTTTTTTACAGCCTCAGCAGAGACCTAGGCCAAGGGAGCCTTGCTATTTCCTGTTCTAATGTCTCCTTTGCTCACAAATGAAAATGACCACAAATATTTGAAAATTTTCAGAGATGGCTGGAGATTTATAGGACATAAAACTGGACTGTGGGTAGAATTCAGCAGTAGAACATTTGTTTATCATTGACAAGGATCTAAATTCAATTCTCAGACCATTACACATGTGTGTGCGCGCGCGCGCGCGCACACACACACACACACAGAAACTATCATCTTTTAGACCAAAGTCATACCTTGGCAGTTCAGGATAGACTTCATAATATGCAGAATCCACTGGTTAGATTTGTATAAGCCTCTCACTACAGGTTCAAGACATACTATGTATATTTATCAGAGAAAAAAGTTGGGCATACTGTGTGTGTGTGTGTGTGTGTGTGTGTGTGTGTGTATGTGTGTGTGTGTGCTCATCAGAGGAAGGAGTGGACATACTGTGTGTGTGCTCATCAGAGGAAGGAATGGACATACTGTGTGTGTGTGCGTGCATCAGAGGAAGGAATGGACATACTATGTATGTGTGTGTGCTCATCAGAGGAAGGGGCAGACATACTGTGTGTATGTAAAACAGTGGAAAGAGGGAAGCAGACAGAAAAATTCCCCAATCAGGTCAATGTCATCTTGATTCACACACGGAGGGCAGCTTATGGGCATGTTAATGTCAGTTCCATTGATTTCGCAGCCAAATGGGAGCCATGCTAGCTGAGTGGAATACAGGGCACACAAATTTAACTACTTACGTGTGACTCTAACAAGACACACATAGGATTCATGTGCTGAGTATGACAAAACTTTGGTGAAGGAAACTAAATATTTTTTTCATGGAAAGACCGTGTGTGGTCCTGTATCAAAAGATTCAACAGAAAGATGTCAATTCTCAGCAAATTAATACGCAGGTTTAACACAATGCCTTTCAAAATCAGTTAGATATTTTGTAGCTATAAACATGATTAGTGTAAACTCGATGTACAAAAGCAAAGGATCTAAGCAAACTAAGCAATTTTGAAATAGAAAGAAGTATGACAAATCAGTCTACTCAACTACAAACATTACATAACTGTGGAAATCATTATTGCTCTTACGGTCCTTGGGTTTAACCCCTAGGATTAGAAAGTAGGCAGGAAATAGAAAGGAAAGGTGGAGGCGAACAGGGACCGTGTGGTCTGGATGGAGAATAGAGACCCAGGCGTGGATCCACCCTGCTATGGTGAACTGATATTTAACAAAGGTTCAGGACATTCAGCCATGAGAAGACAGTGTTCTCAGTTTGATCTTCTCTAAGAGTAACATACACCTTAAAAGACAGGGTATATTAACTATGAAACATTCAAAAGTTCTGTGCAGTCAAAGATAACCTAAGCAAAGTGTTAGGAAAAGGAGCAATTTGGAGAAGACATACATATCTTAAATCCCAGTCAAAGTGGGGTTGTGCACACGACCTCTAGCAGAACTGTTCTGTAATAAAACACGCCACTGGGACAGAGGGCCTAGGTTCTGTTCCCAGTACACATGGCGTAGCTCACAACTGCCTGTAACTCTTACAGGTATCTGACACCCTCTTCTGGCCTACAGGCTCCTGTGTGCAAAACTACTGGATAGTTATGATGCACATAAACTATCCACAGACACACACACACACACAGACACACAGACACACACACACACACACACACACATATATCACCTGGTGTTTTAAAGTATGGCGTCTTCTAGGCCCAAAAGATACTTAGGAAAGGCCTCAGGCACACATTGGCAGTCTATCACACTGAATATATACAGCACTGAAGGTCCACCACACTGGAGGTCCACAACACTGAAGGTCACCACACAGATGGTCTCCACACTGGAGGTCCACCACACTGAAGGTTCACCACATTGGAGGTATGCCACACTGAAAGTCCACCACACTGGAGGTCCACCACACTGGAGATCTACCACACTAGAGATCCACCACACTGGAGGTCTACCACACTGGAGGTCCACCACACTGGAGGCCCCACTTGGAACTTCACAGCTTCATTCTCTTTTTGCCCATCTCTCCCAAGATAGAACCTCCCCAAATCCTATCCCAAATGTCAAGACAGTCAAGTTCAAGTCAATCATCCCCAATCTGGAACCTAGACTCTGAAACTTTCTGAGCACTTGTAGGATACCATAAATAGAAATTTCTTCCCCCCGGGCTCATGTTGTAGGTTATGGTTGGCATACAGACACACTAGAAATATTAAACAAAATCACCTTCAGGCTACATGTATAAAATGCATAAGAAATGAACATATTTCATGTTTATCCTTGGCTTCTAGATCCAGGATGTCTTGTGTGAACACTTTAAAAGCAAAATCTAAAGTAATTCTGGTGCCAAGCATTTTGGGGTAATACTGAATCTGCCATAGACATATGAGAAGCCCCCAACCCTCAGAAGTGACGGGGGTTGGCATCTCCCACTTCCATATACAAGTAAGGAAAGCATAGCTAATTCCTCTTCAGGTGGAAAAAGAGACGCATTTGGAGCCAGTTCTTTGTTGGAATCACGAGGAAGTTGGCTGCTTCTCGGCTTGCCCATTCCCTCCCAGCTAAGCCACATTCCAGTAGTCAATGGCCCAATCCTGGACTTTGGGCAGAACTGATGATCCCAAGAGCCTTCCCCACTGCTGCAAATAAAAGAGAAGGTTTTATCTTGCTTGTAGTAGGCATGCTCAGAAGTTCGAAAAAGAGCCCACACTTATTCTCCCCAACCCCGCCTCCTCCCTCCCTCTCTGCTAGAACTGTAATCACCTGGCCAAATGGTTCCTCCACATTCTCAGTGCGACCAAGTGTTGGAGCCTGTGAGAAATATCAATCCATTTATGTATTGTAGTTTTCACTTCAGACTGGTTACCATGGCTTTTAGAGGATGCAGGAAGAGTTCTGTGAACTCCCAAATATTGTCTGTTTTCCATTACCTCCAGTTAACTTGTCCACTGGGAGAAAATAAAGAAACAGCACTTTGGGGCCAGGAGGCAATACATCTGGGCAGAGGGTGAAGCAGCAAGACCCACAGTAGAGAGCTAAAAGCAGAAAAAGAAAGTAGGTAAGGACCCCCAAGTCTGGAGTCCCACATTGGCAATTATTGGAAAAGAAACCAAAGAAAGGTCTTTGTGGATGCCAGAGAACAGAGATGCAGGCTGGTGCTGCCCCTGCTGGATGCCTGGGGAGCCCCACCCACAGCTGAAGGTTCTTCATGGCCCAGCTGGCAGCAGACAGCAAACCGCTGGAGCTGGGAGGGTCACTGAAGGACCTCTGCTGGCCCCAGTCCTCTGGACTGTAGCACTGTTGGATTTCTTCGGGCACTGTAAAGCTAATGGTTTTAAATAAGAGAGGCGTGTCTGCTCACAGCTCCGGAAGCCAGGAGTCTTGAAGTCAAGTGTCAGCGGGGCTGAGTTCCTCTTGTAGGTTCAGAGGAAGATCTGTGTCCTTGAGAACCCACCTCCAGGCTTGCTCATAGCCCCATCCTCCGTATCTTAGATGGCAGCAGGGCTGTCTTTGTCAGGCTGCTATGTCTCTGGGCAGACACAGGCCCCAGCAATTATGCTGGGCCCACTCACACAACCCAGGGCTAAGTACTTAACCCTGTGTTAAGTAGAGCTGACTGGCAACCTCATTCCCACCTGGCATGGTCTTTCCTCTTTGTCCTGGAAACTTGCTTAGTCACAGGTTCCATAGTTCAGGAGATGGACGGATTGGAGGAGGGGTATTACCTATGGACCAATTTCCCTTCCTTTGTAAAACTTGCATCTTACAACCTCGTTAATATAAAGCCAACTATATTCACATGGCACGCCAAAGTGTTTCCTTCACCCTATTATCTCTTCCTTCTGATTTTCAAATAGGTTAATAATGGCCCCTTTTGGGCAAGATCGCTGGCCCTGCCTCAGAAAATAATCCCCCAGTGAAGTATATGACTCAGTTTCTCTGTCTACACTACAACAAGCCTCATGACAAAAGAGCAAAGGGAGGGGGCATCAGTGGTAAGATGAGAGGCAGGGGAAGTACAAAAAAGAGGGTCAGTAGTCCCTGAAGAGAGAGGCAGGATAGGCCTCTACACCCCAGCCTTCTCGTCCATGCAATGATCCACTGGGCAACACATGAGGGGCCACAGGCAAAGTGCTTACCCGTCCCCGTTTCAGTAGCCACATGCCTTTATTTAAAGAGATTCTGAAACTGTCAAATGTAACCCCAGCCAAAGGCAGCCATATAACAAAATGTCAGATTTGACTTTAGAATATGCAGTAGTTACCTATCGCATCTTTCCTATGTCAGACTTGACTTCTTTGCTACCTAGTGCATCTTTCCTAGGTACTGGCATCCTGGAGGGTCTGGCTCTGGGTAAATAGGGAAGGGACTCAGAGGGACAGCAGGTAAGAAGAGCACTGTATCAAGAGCAGCACCAGCTTGTGAGGGCTCTGCTACATGTTGGGGGCGTGGTTTTGTTGCCTATCGCATTATATGAAACACACTGGCAGCTGAGCAAAGTGCATAGCCCGAGAGAGAGATGGGTGGAGCTGCTGGGGTGTGAGGAGAACCCTCTACGGAGGTCACAGAATCCAAAGAAAGCAACAGCAACAGCGGGCTGCTCACTGTGTGCCCAGGGTGGCCTTGCATGCTGGCTTCTTCAATTCTCACACCAGCCTAAGTGGTAGGCATTATTAACACACTTTACCAATAGAGAAATGGAGGCTCCGAAAAGCTCAGAAATGTGTCCAAGGGCATGCCAGTCAGGAGTGGCATCTCACTCTGAAATCTGGCATAGATCTGTGCCCACGAGGTTTCCATGGCTATGACAAGAGAAATGTGTGTAAGGAACAGACTTAGTTTAGTTCATAGTTCCAGAGGGTTCAGTCTATGCTTGTGTGGTTCTTTTGTGTCCAGGCCTGTGACAATACAGAGCATCCCGGCTGAAAGGGTGTGGTGGGGCAGAACTAGTCATGTCCTGGGATATACAAAGCAGGGTTGGGGGCAGGGACATAGGAGCACATATCCAAGGACCCCCTTATAGCTCCCTATCTTCTCCCAAATTATTAGCCTAACAATGAATTAATCCAACGATGAATTCAAAGCCCTCATGAGCCAATCACTTCCCAAAGGCCCCACCTCTGAACACTACTGTTGTATTAGAAAACAAACCTAAAAGGCCTGAGCCTTTTGTGGTCATTTCTAATCCAAGTCAGCAAAAGACCTGAGTTTCTTTCCAAGTGGATGAAACCTGTCTGTACTCTGAGGCTTAACCCTTTAGGTTAGACATACGCTGACCCTGTCTAACCTCTGGAGATGAGGGGAATAAGAAAGACCAGTCACAGAGATCCCCACTCTGGACCCAACACTGGAGTTTTCAGGGCAAACAAACCTGCTGCACCCCAGAAGCAACATCAGTGCAGCACAAAACACATGAGTGGGGGGGCAAAGAAAGTCAAGTAAGGGTGCAGAGAAGAAAGGAGTTGCCAGCTCTTAGAGTTTGCCAAGTAGATGCTGCTGTTGCTGTTGGTTTCAAACGGTGGCAGAAGAAGGCAAAGTGCTCTCACTCTTCCGGCAGAGAGAACATTGGGTGCACAGGCCCAGAGGCCCAGAGGCAGCGGCATCCATGATGGATCTGTGGAGCAAAGGGGGGACTTCCGGTCTAGGAGGGAAGTAAGGTAAGAACAGGTGTGCAGTGGGAGCCAGTCCAACAGGGCCTTGTGGGGCAGAGCATTAGCTCACTGCATGTGACTATTATTATTGATCATCAACTCGACAGAATCAAGTCACCTACAAGACGAGCCTCTGTGATCCCTCTGAGGGATTATCTGGCTCAGGTAAACTGAGGTTAGAAGAGCCATTCTACACGTGGGTGGCACCTTCCATGGGCTGGGATCTGAGACTGCATAAGCAGGACCGTGCACAAGTTCCCACCGCTGTCTCTTGCCACCAGGGTAGACTATATCCTTGAGCCAAAAGAGACCCTCCCTTTCTGAAGCTGCTCTTGTTGGGGATTTTGCCAGGCTAATAACACAAGTGTCTAATGCAACAAGGAAGGGGGCCTGCTGCAAAGAGGTCTTTCCCACCAAAAAACAACAGTGAGAGACAGCCAGGTGCCAGCAATCACCCACAGGGTTTTCCACCCAGGCACAAGGGCTCTTGAGAAAAAAGCAGGGTGAAGCTTCCATCCCAGAAGCCAGCTCTACAGTTGTTCTACTTCAGACATGTCACCATCCGAGAGCTCATTCCTCAGTCACTGACACCCAGAAACCCAAGTAGGCGGCGTGGGAGGCATTTGTGAAATCTCTGTTTGGTTTTAAACAACTGCCTTTGCGTAGGCAAAATAGAGCACAGGATGAAGAAAAGACTGCGCCTCGCCTTGAACTTGAACTTGAACTTGACAGTGTTTTCATCAAAACCCTTTGAGATCATGCCAAACTCTCCTGCTCAGAAGCTGACAGTTCTCCCAGGAGTTAGAAGGGAGTGTGGAAATTCTCTCCCTGGCACGGCACAGGTGCCTGACATCTCATTTCCTCATTAAGCAAGGGCAAGAGCCAGCATGGTGTGTTCTGAAAACACACTGCTCTCCCTCCCTGCAGAAGAGACAGATGATCATTGATGGAGCCTCCCACAGTTCTCCCCTTCTGGGGTCTCCAGGCTCCCTTCCCTCTTCTGGAGTTGCAGGGCTCTAGTGTCTCCTTCCTCTGAGCCCTGGCAAACTGTTCTGTGGTCCCCAGACCCCCTGAGTTGGGGTAAGGTGACAGTAATGAAGGATGGGTCCCCGGAAATGCAGAGAGCCAGGTACTCCTGGAGGGAGAGGGAGGCACTCGCTGAGCACACTGCTTTGGAAATGAAACCCTGAGTAGGTGTTGAGCTTTCCAGGGGGGGCGGGGGGGGCTGCCCTCACTGAACCAGCCTTATGCAGTCATTATTCAACTGCTCTATTCCTCCCACCTTCGCTCTTCCTTCTGCTGTGACCATGCTGTCCTTTCGTGGTACCCTCAGCTCTCCTTGACCGTCTCACACTGAGCACCCTTTGCCAGCAGGAAACACGGAAGTCACCACCTTTGCAGCCTCAAGATCCCCAGAATTATTCCACACTCTGTCCTTATGCTCATTCCCTAATCCACCCGTCCTTTGCGCTGTTGTCCCCAGACAAGCCTCCATCACTTCTTAAGCCTGACATCCCCCAGGAACCCCTTCAACCTGGCCTCTGACTTTAACCCATGTACCACTAGCACTGGGCTGCAATTCCTGCCTCATTCCTCCTAGCACAGGGTGTGTGCTAGCCGCGCTCCAGTGCCCTTGGACTCCTGCGGCGTCGCTGCCATGGATGCCACCATTCCCTGCAGACAAACCACCGAGATAGTCCAAGGAATAACGAGAAGTCTGTGTGTTCCCACATCCACTGAGCCCTCGCTGAGACTGGATGGAGAAACTCCCTAGGCTGTTGCCCAACATGGATCTTTCATTTTCTTAGTTTCTGTCAATAAGCCTATCACACTCAATCTCTGTTGAGAACCCTTCCCACAAACTGTAAAGCCAGTTGTCCCTCACCTGGATTGCCGCAGAGGAATAGGAAAACGTCCTTCTTTCCAGGGTGCTCCTACCACCTCTTGTCAGTCTCAGAGCATCTCAGAGCACCTTGGGAGCCTGTGTAGTTGTCTGTCGCAAATTCCACTCACTTCAAGGTCAATGTGTGACCAGGAAGGAAATAATAACTTGTCTTTTCAATCCTATCTTCTTTGAGGCTTGGGTACCTCACCCTTCTCAAAAAGAAAAAAAAAAAAAACTAGTTCCCTAAATTTCTGCTAAGACATCCCACTCCAAATGCCTTACTAACTTCCTGGAGCTGTGCACGACCCTGTCAATTCTTTGTATTCTTGTGCACAAACCCTGACTTATGACTAGAGGTCCACTTATCATACTAATCATTCTGCCTACTTGCTCCAAATTCAGCCAACTGGTCAACCTTCCATAGGTTCCTTCACCTGCTCCCCACAACACCTTACAAACACAAACCCAGCGCTCAAATTATTGCCTTACTTAAAAAACAGATGGTTTTCTCCATTAAACAATTGAAGTGCAAAGAATTTGATTTTAAAAAATTGTCTACATTTCTTCCAAGTCTTTAGAAGCACTGACTCACCTCGAGCAGAGTAATTAACTTTTCAATCATCAGGCTGGTTATAATTGCAACACTCAGATGTCTAATATACTTTCTGTCATTAGGGAAATGAAAGATTGGTTTTTATTGGGGCACTAACATTCCACCGAATGGCTATGCAGTGAGGAATGATAGCTTATATTGCTGAAGAATATAAATTACTGAAAATCATTACAATTATATTTTATAACTTCCAGAGAGCTCAAATTAGTTGAAAGAATTATTACGGCTGAAATTGCAGACTTTGTCATCAGCTTGAATGTGAACTGGTAGAGGGGAATGTGGCAGCCATGCCTCAGGACCTCAGGGTATCATCCTCATTCCTGCCACAAGTCCAAAGGGAGCTCCACCCACCTCAAGTCGGTATGATTGCTGCCCACTCTTGAAGCCCCCACAGCATACTGAGTCTCCTACTAGACCATTCCCTGGAGGCAGAAACAAGTCTCGCTTACATTTACAACTTTATGCTTAGTACAGAGCACTCAAGAAATGGCATATGAATTAATTAATAAATACACAGAGAATGCCAGAAACAAATGATAATACAGATGTTCATTTTAAACTATCAACTATGGCAGTCCTATAAGGGAAAAGCATTTTTAAAAGTCTTTTCCTACTGTAGAAATAATTTTTATTTTATTTTTGTTAGCATACAAAGAATTGGGTTTCATCATAGCACTTTTCAAACAATTTTTTGTTGATTCTCTTCTCACTTCCACCATAATATTCTGAAATATACATTTGTAAAGTGCTTCCTCCTTTTAACACATAGCAAGAAGCTAGTTTTCTGTTTGTTTGCTTGGTTTTTTCTTGTTTCCTGAGACAGATATCATGTAGCCCAGGTTGGCTCAACTTACTATGAGCTCAAAAGAACCTTAGGCTTCAAATTCTCTTGCCTCCACTTTCTGATGCTGGGATTACAGGTGTGCACCACCACATCCAGCTTCTACACACTGCTGGGGGATCAAAGGTGTGCACCACATCCAGCTTCTACACACTGCTGGGATCACAGCTGTGCACCACCACATCCAGCTTCTACACACTGCTGGGGATCCAACCCAGGGCCTCCTTCATGCTAGGTAAGCACTCTACCAAGTGGGCCACATCCCCTAGTGCAAAAACCTCTTTTAAGCAGCAACATCTACCTGGAAAACTCAAAGAGCTGCCAAGTCATTTCTTCTCTGTGTCTAAAGTCGTGCCCACCCAAGCATGGCACTCTTTAACTCTTGACTGCAAAAGACAAACTCTGTCCCCGGCTCTAGCTTTGCTGATTTGATCAGAATCCCATGTCTGCCTGGGCCATGCCACATAGCAGTTAGCATGTGAGGGAGTGGGCAGACTGCCACCTGCGCAGGACATGTCAAGCAGCCAGGCTGTCTCATACAGAGACGCTTGAGGAATCTATCCAATGGGAGGTTCTGTGACATGTTTCCAAATGCTTCCAATAAATGTTGCACTTGGGAGAAGAACCCATGACTAAAAAAATAAAACTAGAAATAGGCTGTCCTAGATAAACCCAAAGAATGGGAGGGGGAAATTTTTTATGTGCTCTGTTAAGTTTTAAGTATCCTAATGTAATTGTTTATAACCCCAAGTGCATGCATGCACGCATCTCTCTCTCTCTCTCTCTCTCTCTCTCTCTCTCTCACACACACACACACACACACACACACACACACACACACACACCTGTATAAGATAGAAAATCAACCCTTTTTAGAGGACAGAAAACTGAGGTTCAAAGAAGAAGTCTGTATAACCAGCAGGAGCCATGATTTTAGGGCAGGAACCCTCCATCTCTAAGAAGTCTGTCATTTTCCAACCTAACTTCCTCTCCTTTCCTTCACTCTGTTTTAAGCCTTCTCTCAGTCATTTGCAGTCACAGATCAGTTAACTAATTCCCAGTCAGAGTGAATGAACCTTTGTTGATTTAATGATATTCATTTAACAGGGAGTCATTTGTTGGGCATCCATCAGGTGTCTAGTTCTAGACAGGTTCCCCAAATACCAAAGTGTGGCCTCTCTTAGCAAGGCTCTCAGTAACTGCTGAAAAGAAAGACAAAAACCTAAAATACATCTGTACCAGAAACAGTATGGACCAGGAATCAGGGTAACAGAAAGGGATTGGTCATCCTCAACTGCAAGTATTTAAGATGTCTCATGACCACAATGCAAGAGACCCTATTACCTTCAGCATTATTCATGCATTTGGGGGAGGGAAAAGTTCAGATACCAGAACATGACCCCTTCTAATTCCTGCTTGGCTCTCAGTGGAGTCAGAACTATTCCAGAAGGTAAGATACACTGGAGCTCATCAGATTCCTTCATGTCATTATCCCCGAGTGATAATTTGACTTGAAATAAATTTAGACACCAAGAAAAATCTGACTCTTAGAAGTAATTCTACCACTTACCTCCCCCACTCAGACGTCCCTGTCCTAAGCTGCAGAGAGATATTGTTCCACTGCGGTCTCCTGCTCATCCCCAACTCCCTCGTGTTTGTAGTTCAGATGAAACGGGAGCCCTGTACTTCCCTCACTCTCATTTCCTAACCCTGTAAGGACCCACCGACTTCATCTCCGATGACAGAGCCCAGACAGGTTAATAGCTAAGCATGACCATCAGTGCCCTCATCCCTTCTTGATTACCTCACAACCGCCTTTGCTTCCCCACTTCCCATTTTCCCTTGAGCAACCCAGCTTCCAAGCCCTCCTCCCCCAAAGGCTTTCAGAATCTAAGCAGTAAAAATCACTGTCATGTGATACTATGCCATTAAGGAGGGCAAAAGGCATAGCAAAGAGCATGCATGGGCATGCATGAATATATGCATAATTGCCACTAAAGAGTAATACTCAGAATAGAAAAAAAATGGATGTTGCCAAACTGCAAGAGTTATCCAAGCTCTGAAAATAATATCAGTTTATAATATTAAATATTGAACAATAAAATTCAAATAAAGGAAAAAGCACAAAAGGTCTTCTGTTGATATGAAAAAGGTGGCAAGAAATCAGGACGGTGTTGCAAGCCATGGCTGAGTAAATCACAGGCCATTAAATCACTATGAAATCTGAACCACAGCAGATATATATATATATATATATATATATATATATATATATATAAAATGCAGATATATATATATATATAATGGATATATTAAGCCAAAAATAACATAACTGAATATGCAGTATACTTTAAAAATCTGTTGATCTAAAGATGGTGGGATAATGGGTAATGTTTTAAGACACTATTAGAGGCTACAATGTTGTCTTTATACCAAAAAGAAACAAATAGGAAAGCAGGAGAAGAGTTAGTGCCAGACAACTGTCGCTATACAAGAGTATGATCATTGTTGATTTAACAGTGTTCATTTATGAGGGAGTCATTTGCTGGGGGTTGAACAGGTGCCTGTTCTGAACAGGTTCCCCAATGTCAGGGCATGGCCTCTGTCAGCAAGGCCCTCAATGACTGCTGAGAAGAAAGACAGAAACCCATGAAAGAGAACCTGAAATCTGTCTATACCAGAAACACCACCCGGCCAGGAATCAGGACAGGTGGTTAACTGTGACCACAGATGCGAAGTCTTGTTACAGTTCAGTTATTAACATTGACCACTTCCAAAATTAAAATTGATCTCTGGGATGGTTAGTGTCAATTGTCAACTTGACACAATCTAGAGACATCTAGGGGATGGGTCTTTGGACAGGCTTCAGGGGGGCATCTTGGCTATGTTGATGAAGTGTGAAGACCCGCCTACTGTGGGTGGCACCATTCCCTAGCTGGGATCCTAGACTGTAAAAGTGGGGAGGGGAGCCAAGTAGCAGCATGCCTTCTTCACTCTTTGCTTCTTGCCTGGGAATACAATGTAATCATCCAGTATACACCAGGAACAACCTTAGCATATCATGGAAGTTCCTTGGCTATCCTTGGAAATTGAACCACTTCAGAAACCACCAAAACCATGTATATGGCTATTGTAAAGACACACAAATGTGACTCTCTCTTGAGAAGCTCAAAGCCAACGCTTAGGTGTGTCTTATCCTTTCTCTGAGTGCGCACCATAAGCCTGTATTCATCTCTTTCTAATAAACTTCAAAGAGACTCGTGAAATGTTTTTATGCAGCAAAGTCATGAATTCTGTCTTCACCAGAGTAAAAGGCTCTGGAAAGAACCTCTCAGGCTACTACAGGCAGAAGCATGAAGCTGTATCTCCGGCCTTTGCCCTACTGACACGGACAGCCTCATCAGCAAGCCATACTCTGATTTTACAGATTGATAAATGTTGAAAGATGCCAAGAAATGGGACTTTGGATTGCAGCAGTGTGAAGGGATGGGAACGATCAGGAGGAAGGGATCTCAATGGAATCCCACAAGCCATCTTCTAATGTTGAAACATAGAACCTTCATGTCCTTGACTTCTCAGTGTAGCAAGTATAGAGGAACCTGAAGACTTCTCACTTAAGTTCAGAAGTCACTGGTGTCCTGTTGACCACACTGAGACCTGCTAAGGCCCCATTTCTGCATGCCCAGGACCCATGGTAAGATTCATTCATTTCCATAACAACCCTGAGGTAGGGAGGATGGAGTTTTCATATGTGCATGTCTGTGTGGGTGCATGTGTGTGTGTGTGTTGATGCTTCTAGATGTTACAGTGTTAAATTTATGATAAGAAGAAATACATACGTATTTTCACAAAATCTCCAGGCCACAGGATTCCTCACACTGCCTTGATTAGTGTGCACCCTGTGACTCTAAGTCCACCTTCCCTGACTTGCCATCATCACCACCACCGTTCTGAATTTTAGCTCATTACTTACAAACATAAACTCGCCCTCGCCCATCTCCCAGTTGGTTGTCTAACAACCACCATCCTATTTTCCTTCTCTAAGAATCTGATTATTCTCCGTCCTTGTGTGAGCAGGATACCACACAAGTTTTTTTTAATAGCATTTAGAATCATGTCCCCCAAGGTTGATTCACTTACAACATGTCCCAGAATTCCCTTCATCTTTAAGCAGAATAGTGGTCCATAGTAGAAAGACACCGTAAGGCAGATGTTCCCTTCTATTAGGTTCTGGTCTCTTCTGCTGTTTTGTTTGGTTTAGAGACCAGGTCTCATGTAGCCCAACTCGGCCTTGAACTCTTTATAGAGCTGTGGTGGTTTGAATGAGAATGCCTCCCCCTACACACACGCACACACACGCACACGCACACACACACGCACACGCACACACCTGGAAGGCTTTGACATTTGAACACTTGATTCCCAGTAGGTAGCACTGCTTGTAGAGGTCCAGAAGATGTGACCTTGCTGGAGCAAGCGCAACACTGGGCACTGGATTTGAGGTTTCAAAGCCTCACGCCATTCCCACTTCATTCTCTCCTCTTTCTGCTCATGGTTCGAGATATGAGCTCTCTGCTTGATGTTCCGGTTGCCATGGCTGCTGTCTCTCAACCATGATGGGCCCTTTTCCCTCAGGAACCATAAGGGCCCAAATAAGCCCTTTCTTCTGTAAGTTGACTTGGTCCTGGGTTTTAGAAAGGTAACTGACACGGGAGCAAAAGCTGGCCTTGTATTGCCTGTACCTCCCAGCTGTTGAGATTACAGAAGTTCATTACTTCTCCCAGTTTTATTCAGTGCTGGGGATGGAACCCAGGGATCCAAGCATAATAAGCACACATGCTACCAACTGAGCTGCATCCCTATCCAAGATGGACGGTTTTAAGAGGCTATTGCCATCTCGTGGGATAGCTATCAGACCATCCTTGTTACTATTATAGGTCTAATCCCAAGATCAAATCTCATCCCCAGGTCTCAGCTGGTTCATCCTTATAACACATCTCAAGTAGTCATTTGTTTGGAAACATGCCAAGGCTTCTAGTCCTTCTTCCGGAGTCTGAATGGTCCTTCCTCTAGCCTCCCAAGACCATGTACTCATTGTTTGCTAAGAGTCCCTACCTCAGGCTGAGTTTAACACACTTGTCCAGATACCAATCTCTTGTTGGGATCCAAACTAGCAGCCACCTGCCTCGAGGGCTTATCTATGGCTGGACCTTTGTCCACCCCATCCTCCATTTCCTGTGAACCCTGAATGGGGGTGGAGGGTGCGTTCAGCCCTTGCCACTTTCCAGTCACCCCTCATTAGTTGATGCTCTGCAGTTTCCCTTCAAGTGATAGGTGGAAGGCAGAGTCTTGACAGGCACAGGTCCAGACCCACTTACAGCCAGAGAGAGTTCCTTCCTTGGGTGATGACCCCCGTGAACCTGGTCAGGCGCCGGGCATCCACTTCGATCCACTGATGGAGGTCATTCCGGCCAGCACACCAAGCCCCATCATGAAAGTCGTTTTCATTAATGCCTGCCTGGAAAGAAGAGAAGGGCATTCAGAAAGACCTTGGGGTGAGGATGACTAAGGGAGATCTTGTCTTGAGACTGAGAGGAAGGAAGAGAGGAGAAGAGAAGGAAATGAGGAAGGGAAAGAAGAAAAACCACTGCGTCACGAACTCCTTATTCTAAACCATGAGAGGGAGTTGTCGGGTATTTACAAGTTGGGAATATCTCAGTATAGCATGTCTTCTTCTAGGCCAGTGTGAAAGACTAAATTTAATGAGGTCCTATTAATTATCCATTCAACATTCCTACGAACCCATCATGATGGCGGGCAACATTGATTGTCAGATTGACAAGATCTAGAAGCAACTACTTGACAAAATCTGGGTGGATCTGGGAGGGAGTTTCTAGATTGGGTTAACTGGGTTTGGAAGAGTCACCCTGAATGTGGGCGGTGCCATTTCTGGGCTAGGGTCCCAGACTGAATGAAAAGGGGGAAGTACGAAACGCCAGACCTTATCATTCTCTTCTTCCTGGCTGTGGACACAATGCGACCCACCGCTGCACGCTCCCCATGCCATACCTTCCCACCTGGATGGACTGAACCCTCAAACTGTGGGACAAAATAAACACTTCTTTCTTTAAGTTGCGTTAGTCAGGTGTTTTGTCTTCAACAAGTGCTGCAATCTCAAGCTACCGTGAGTTGCAGGAACTAATCAATACTCCTCAGAAAGTAAGCTTTAAACTAACCGAGACGTCATGGTCAGGTGGCCTTGGAGACATTGGTGACGGTGATGGTGCGGTCTCCTGAAATCATCAGGAAACATTTCCACTGTGTTTCCAGTGGCTCTGGGTACTGAAGTAGGTTAATCATTAAGAAACCTGGTGTCTGCTGCACAGCATCTCAGTTTCTAGCCCTGACAGACAGCAGGGAGGCGAGATGCCAGACCTCGGGCTATAATTATCCAGCCACTTCCTCCCTACAGTGGAAGGCAATTATCCTCCTAATGACAGAGATTTGCAGCACATTAATGACCTATAATGTCACAACTTGTGCCCTCTCAAGAAACTAGAACATGCACTTATGTTTTTGTTGTGGTTCCCCTCTTCTCGTAAAAAGCACTGGAGACAGCCCTTTAGAGCTCCATTGATCTGGTAGCTCAGACCTTCGCTGAACCTCTGCTAAGCAGCCAGTATAGAAGGGGAAAGGTATGTGCACCTCATCCCCAGGTACTAGAGCAGACTGAAGCCCACACATGGCACCACAGTGATAGCCACCACCCAGATGCTGGCAGACAGTGTGTTCCAAGGATGTACACCACAGTCCCAGCTGACATTCTGGATTTGGATAGATGCTCTGGGCCTTTGTTTACAGGTATCTGTCAACATCAGGGCCATAATCCTTTCTTCATCAACAGCCATCGCCAAGTGCGAGTTCAAATACTGAATGTTCGCCCAAGAATGAGGAAATGGCTCAGTCAGTAAAGTGTAAGGATGTGAGTTCCATCTCCAGAAGCCACATAAAAGCTGGTCATGGTGTCTGTAACTGGTTTGTAACTGGTCTGTAGCTGGCCTGTAACTCTAGTGGTTAGGGTAGCAGTAGAGAGAGGCAGACCCCTGGAAAACAGTGGTCAACCCATTTAGCGGATTAGTAAATCCTGGGTTCAGTGAGAGACCCTGTCTTAAACAAAAGGTAGAGAGTGGTAGAGGAAGACACCCATACAGTTAACTGACGTGGGATTCCCCTCTGTATGCTGTGAATACCATTGGTTAATAAAGGACTGCTTTGGACCTATAATAGAGCAGAACTTAGGCAGGTGGGGAAAAACTAAACTGAATGCTGGGAGAAAGGAGGCGGAGTCAGACAGAAACCATGTAGCCCCACTGGAGACAGATGCTGGTAAGCCACAGCCACGTGGCAATACACAGATTAATAGAAATGGTTAAATTAATATGTAAGAGTTAGCCAATAAGAAGCTAGAGCTAATGGGCCAGCACTGATTTAATGAATACAGTTTCTGTGTGATTATTTTGGTTCTGAATGGTTGGGAATCAACTAGCAGCCTCCTTCAACAGTTAACCACCAGCCTCCACACACACACACACACACACACACACACACACACACACACACACCAAAGCAAAACAGTGCTCCATAAATGTTAGTTGTCAGAATATTTAAAGCGAAAATTTGGCTGGCTAGCACTGACAACAGGTAGAAACATGAGTGCGTTATGAGTTATTTCACATCTCACAGGATCCAGGAAATTAGGCCACTCTTCCAGTTCACTGCCGTCACATTTTCATCCGACTTAAAAACATCCAGGAAATGGCTATGAACTCAGAAGAAAGGAGATCGGTGATCGAAGGTTCTCAACAGGCATTCACCCTGCCCTTCTGAGCATAATGTGGCGATGTCTGGTATCGCCGGGGACTATCGCATCTAGGGGAAAGGGTGTCACCTGACATCTGCAATGCACAGAGCAACTGCTGCATACAGAGCTGCCTGAGTAAAATGAAGCCGTAGACTCTGCTCCAAGGTAAGACCCGTGAGCACTGAGCAGTGTGCTGGCTTGGATGCCTACACTGTGGAATCCTAGAAGCCGGGGGGTGTCTGCGTGCTTCCTCCTCATCAGCTGACCAGGGCATGGAATTGCATTTAAGGTTCCTGGCTTTACCAGCCTAGAAATGTTGTTTCTGTTTCCAGTCTCAGTTCGTTCTAGGCACAGCAGCCAGTCAATTAAATAGAGCACAGTGTTGGGTTTTTTGTGGGGGAGGGAGGGACGGGGATGTTTCCGGCTGGTGGAGATGACTCACTGGGAAATTATAGCCATCTCTGCAAAATCAATTAGGAACTTAAAAAGCAAGCATCCAGAGAGGTCACCAAATTATTCCACAGGGTAATAAACGGTATTAGTAAAATGCCTCAGAGAAACCAGAAAATGAGAACATTCATCCCTGTGTTTAAGATGCTAAGGAGAGCTGGCAGGAGGGCTGAGGGGGTAAAGGCACCTGCCACAAAATCCAAAGACCCAAGTTCAAATCCCAGGACGCACATGATGGAGAGAGAGCACTGACTCCTTCAAGTTGTCCTCTGACTTGCGCTTACCTCCCTGTGCATTAATGATAAACATAATTTTAGAAAAAAAACTAAAAATAAAGAAGTTAGGGAAACACTTGCTACATTTTGGAAAGCCTCCCGTTAAATGTTGAAAATAAAAGATGTGATTCCTTCAAGGATAAGCGCATCTGAGAAACACCATTAGCATGGTGTAATTTATTTTTTCTACTATGACAGCAAATAAGTTGAGAACTAATGCAATTTTCTCAAGGCAATCAAGTTACACAAGACATTTGCAGAGCACATAAAAGTCTCATTTTTGTGAAGGTTAAATGTGGCTGGAGGTCCGTAACAAAGAGTCTACCTAACATGACCCACTTGAGAGGCCAGATAATGCATTCACCTCAGGATTCTGGGGAAAAAAACATGCTGGGTTTCCTTTGTCCATCCTTCAAAAAAAATCCTCCGAATGAAACAACATACAAAATATAGCTTTAGTCTCTTGTAAAATTCAAAGACATGTGTCTTCCCTAAATCACAGCACATGCAGATAGAGCCAGGGCCAGGAGTCTTTAGTGACAGGAGACAGAAGTACAACTCCCTGATAGAGCTCTGAGAACCCAGACCAGACAAGCTCAGAGGAGCGCAGGGGTCATGAAGGAGGGGTGGGCAGGACTGAAGTAGGCTGGCTTCCCGAGGGGCATTAGGGATCAACTGATCTTTTCTCAACTCCATGGATAACTGGAAAATTGTTTCCATAAAAAAATGTCATAAAACCCAGGTTTGCAGATCCAGGGCCAGGAGGAAAAGTGTGACAGATTTGGGGGAATGTCGGCCCACAGAGGAGTAAGACAGGCATCTCCATTCTTCTCACCCTTGGCCAGGCTAAAGAGCACCACACAGTGGGACTTAGGAGCTAACAAAAGCAACACAAATGTGCTAGGAAACAGAGAGGCGCTTTAGGAAACTGTAGCTGGTCTCTCTGGAAGGGGACCTCGCTTGCATAAAGCAAGAACAGGATACTTTCTGGAAGAAGCAAAGGGCAAGAAGGCACTCTTGAAAATGAGGAATGTGACTGAATTTTAGAAACAAAAATTTATAAAGAATAAGCTGAGGAAATCTCGTAGAAAGTAAACAGCACACAAAAATAGAGAGTTGCGGGGAATTAAAACAGAGAAAGAAATCTAAAATATTTTTTGGGGGAAGGAAATCCTACTGAATAAAAATTGTAAGATAATTTTCCCGATCTGAAAGACTTCAGTGTCCAAAACCCTAAGAACACAATGAATAATCTAAGACATATTACCATCACACTTCATAATATCAGAAACAGAAGGTGCAGAGATCACCAAAGAGGAAACAAAAGCAGAGAAAAGATGGGTCAGTCAATAAAAGCACTTGTCAGGCAAACAGTATGACCTGAGTTCGAGCCACAGAACCCCATATAAAAAGCTGAGCTTTTAACCCCAGCACTGGGGAGGTGGGGACAGGTGGAGCTCAGAGCTCTTGGGCCAGCCAGTCTGGCTGAATCAGCAAGTTCCAGGTTCACTGAGAGACAGTGTCTAAAAATATAAGGTAGAGAGCAGAGAAGAAAACATCTGATATCAACTTCTGGCCTCCACATACATGCACACACACACACACATGCATGCACACCCATGAACAAAAACAAAGAACACAGAACAAAAATGCTGACAGAATTCTCAACAGCAATACTTACAAAAATGGAGAGAATATAAATTCAGATTCTCTAAAGATCTCTTATCCTAGAATTTTATGCTTAACAATCAACCCATTGTGATGGGATAATAAGCACACATTTAGATTCATCAGTGTAAAAAATAGAAATATTACTACCCTTCTTCACAACAAAATTGTTTGAAGCTTAAATTCAATGGCAGATGAACAAAAACTCTGGACCCTGTTAATGCCTGCTAGTTTTGCTGCCCCCATCCAAACTAAGGATTTAGCATAAAACATTATCAATATAGTCAAGCTTCCCTAATGTTGGGTCTCACCACACACCTAACAGTCTACAAATGTGACAAAGGACTTCTAACTTAAAAGCTTTAAAGATGAACAGGATGGAATAAATAAACCCAGGTGTGATCTTTGCTGAGAAATAGACAAACGTAAGTGACAAGTGATGTTAAGACTGTACCCCAACCCATGACAGCCAGTGAGGGAAAGGAGGGCAAGACCTGCATTCGGATTATAAGAAAAAAGTATTCTCTGAACTCAGGGCCCCTCCCACTCTATCTGTGTTGTTGCTCAACCAGGTAAAATAAACTTCCTCATATTTGCTACCCTGGATCTCCAGTGCTGGTTGGAGAGAGAGAGAGAGAGAGAGAGAGAGAGAGAGAGAGAGAGAGAGAGAGAGAGAGAGAGACACAGAGAGACAGAGACAGAGAGAGACAGACAGAGACAGACAGAGACAGACAGACACACACACAGAGAGAGACAGGACAGAGAGAGAGAGAGAGAGAGAGAGAGAGAGAGAGAGAGAGAGAGAGAGAGAGAGAGAGAGAGAGAGTTTGGGGCTGGGTTATTTGATTCTCACAATCCTCTCCCCCAGATTTTATTGCTCAAGCAGCATTTCCATGAAATTACCAGAAAGTTAGATACAATCTAGAATGCCATCGCAGGTCTGTGAGAAAGGAGCTGAAACCAATTGCCCCTCAGAGAGCTGTTTTAGGAGGGTTACCAGCCCTAGCCCCTTGCTAGAGGCAGTGAAATGGGGTCCTTCAGTTCAGAGCACAGAGGGAATTCCAAGCTATGACAGGTTTTCAGCATGGAATTCTCAGAATGATGAAGTCTCATGATAGTAGCTGTGCAGATGAATAAGTGAACAAGCCAGGGCTCCTGAAAAGATAGCCACAGAAACACAGAAAGCAAAAGCTAGTGAAAAATCAATCATAACCTCAGCTGTGCAGAAAAGTATACTGAAGCCATTTCATAGACTCAGCCTTGGTGTGACGTGGAGGAGGAATCTTTTTAATAATATAAGCAATTCTAGGAAAACAAAAGGTCAAGAAATAAATAAAATGAACTTCCATGCTCCAGAATTATCATATTTATTGGCTCAATAGAAAGTAATATTTTGGTATCCATAAAAAGGAAAAAGCTTAAGATAGATCTACTTTTTTAAAAAAATTAAGATACAGGGCCAGCAAAGATGGCTCAGCAGGCAAGAGTACTTGCATAGCAAGCCTGAATTTCATGCCAGTAACTCATAGTAGAAGGAGAGAACCAACTCCCAAAAGTTGTCCTCTGACCTCCACATGTGAACCAGTGCCTGCACACATACACACACAGACACACACAGACACACACACACACACACACACAAACACACACACACAGTAATAATATTTAAGTAAAATTGAGACACTATATTCATTGAAGGCATGAAGAAGGGGGTGAGTATGTGTTGATCATATTCACAAATACTAAGGAAGCAACCACTTCAGCAATAAATAGGAGTGTACAGGAAGTCAGGCAGCATCTGAGGGATAAAATTGAGTTGATAGTCTCATTTTCCATAGCCAGCATTCCAAAGGCACAGCCAAAGGCTATAAATTAATACTTAGCAATATGTCCATATGGCTTACTAGCACTTAAATTCCCCGAGAAACAACTAAAAGCATCTGACAGTTGTTCCCCATCCCAGGGCTGGTGGCAGTCAGGTCTACAGAATACTTCCTACAGGCCAGGCATCGTGTGAAGGGCTTTGCTTGGTGGCTTTTATGGAAAGCGACTCACTCTTCAGACGACATCACTGAGCTGCATCTCCCTCTACCCTCAGCCAGCTCTGTGAGGAAACATCTGGAAGCAAATCAAAAAGTCATAGCCAAACAACTGTAACCATTTAGCAAGTCTAAGATAATAGGCTTAAAGCTGCTATCCAGCGGGCACAGCCCAGGGCTATTAATACACAACACAGTAAAATGAGAGTTACATTTTATTTGTTTTTTTTTTTCGAGACAGGGTTTCTCTGCAGCTTTAGAGCCTGTCCTGGAGCTAGCTCTTGTAGACCAGGCTGGTCTCGAACTCACAGAGATCCGCCTGCCTCTGCCTCCCGAGTGCTGGGATTAAAGGCGTGCGCCACCACCACCCGGAGAGAGTTACATTTTAAAGTAGTTTTGAGGGAAGGAAAAAAATGAAAAGAAACGGTGACTTGTCAGGTTCCCGACAAGTTCCCACCTTTAGTGGTAGGTAAGGGAGAGCCCGAACGTGTTTGCAGGCGCTTCGATTATCAGAGATAATAAGTTCATGTGAAGCCATCATGTGGTATGACTGTCCGCCCTTCCATGAAACTCTGCAATGAGCCCAATACAAGCTCGATAAACCCATGAAACTGCTCAGGTGCCTGGGGCAGAGAGATGGCTCAGGGGTTAAGAGCACTTGCTGCTCTTAAGACCTGGTTCCCAGCACCCTTCTTCTTAAAGACTTGCGACTGCCTGCAACTCCAGCTCCAGGGGACCCAATGCCTCCTCTGAGGTCACCTTCACACATGGGGCATACACAGAAACATGGATGTAAAAATAAATCTCTAAAAATAAACCGAAATCTTTTCAGGTGTCTATAAACAAAGCATTCTGCACAGGCCAAACCTTGGGCTCTGAAGTCAGCTGGGAAAACTGTGCTCACTGATTGTGAAGCCACTTTTAAAACTCAAAACTAACGTCTAAATTATTCCCCTGCAGTAGCCAGGGAAGTCCGTGAACAGTCAGGGACTAAACGGAAAACATAGCCAAAGAAAACTTATTAAATACACTAGAAGCATGTATTGTTTTTAAAAATGAGGAAAGGTAGGGAAGATGCTCATTGAAATAAAATGAAAGAATGTTCAACTAAAGCCGCAGAACTGCATTGATCATGATAGTTGGATGTGCATGAAACAAGTTTAATTTTCAAAAAGAGCAGTCATTAAGACTGCATGGAATCCCCTTGCCCTATCAATGCAGCATAGTGCGAACAGACTCCAAGTTTCACACAAACGCAAGTCTTTGCCCTGCTTCATCATCAGCTCCATCTCCAAGGAGAGTAGTCTTTTCTTCCTTCCTTCCTTCCTTCCTTCCTTCCTTCCTTCCTTCCTTCCTTCCTTTCTTTCTTCCTCCCTTCTTTTCTTCCTTCTTTCCTCCCTTCCTTCCTTCCTTTCTTCCTTCTTTTCTTTCTTCTTTCCTCCCTTCCTCCCTTCCTTTCTTTCTAACTTATTTACTTACTTTCTTTTTCTTTTTTGTTTTATCAAGACAGGATTTCTCTTTGTAACAGTCCTGGGTGTCCTGGAACTCTGTAGATCAGGCTGGCCTTGAGCTCACAGAGATCTGCCTGCCTCTGCCCTCTACCCTGAGTGCTAGGGTTAAAGATATGTGCTGTCACCACCCGGCTGCAGAGTGGCCTTAACACTGGAATTATCAACATCAGACCTGGGTCCTGGAAGCCCTACAGACAAATACTCAGCCAACCATCCCCCAAAACCAGGCTAAAGAGACAAACCACATAGAGAAGCAGAGAAAAGAGAGTCATTCACCGTAGCCACGTTGGGAATGGGACAGATAAGGAGATCCACCATCCTAGTTTCCTTTCTGATGCTGTCATAAAATATCATGAAGAAAAGAAACTTACAAAAGGAAGGGATTTATTTCAGCTTACAATTGCAGGTCATAGTCCATTGTTGTGGAGGAGTCAAGGCAGGAACTTCCAGAGTCAAGAGCAGAGAGAAACAAACATATTCATGCTTGCTGGCTTGATTGCTGGTGCTTAACTCAATGTCTCCACTCTTAGAAGGTTCAGGACCCCTGCCTAGGAAATGGTGCCACCCATTAAGAAGTTGACAAATAAAGCTGACCCTAACATCCAGTGACCACCCCAAGTCTGTCTTTGGGGTGCTGACATGATGTTTAAAGTTTAAACAGAGGGCAAGAGCCGTCTTGGTTAAGTTGTGGGTTCAACCATCACTGACCCATGGTTGTCTGGGATCCAGCCTTTCCCTTAAGATGTTCTGACAAGTTGTCTTAACTTGGTGAAATCTCTTCCTGGGGGACAAATTCCCCCTCTGGCTGGCATTAGGCTTCAACCTTTTACTTCTCCCAGCATGATTTTCCTGTAAAATGTCCAGTTTCTTTGGGTTCGTTGTCTCAATGGTCTTGACATCCAAAGAGAGGGGCACAAAGTTCTCTTTAGGGTTATCGTCATTTCTTCTGGCAGATTTTCAGTCCATCTGTAAAATGGGATTGAAATAGAATCCCCAGGAGAAGACTGCTGGGTGGCCACACATTCCTTGGGCTAAATCATCTACAGACCGTCCATCACAGAAAGGGAAGGGAACAAAATTCACTCCGTTTTCTGGCTGAACCAGCTGCAACTTGTGACTAAATTTACTTCATGATACACCCCCAACTATCCTGTCAAGAGGAGAGCTTGGTCCATTTAGCCTGTTGACAAGTGCTCTTTCAGTGAGTCATCAACATGGCTTAGACCTTCTATTTTTGGATTTTGCTTTTCCTTTAGCTACCGACCCATTTCTTTGCTTGAAGTTCATCTTTCCTATACTTTCCAAAGATCCACATCTTTTTCAGTTAAACTGATGGAACTTACTTAATTCTCTAGATTGTTTAGAAAGTTGAACTCCATATTCTGAGCAGTGATGAAATCATTATTTCTGTTCCTCTCTACTTCTTCTCTTGTTCTGTCAAGGTCTAATTTCATCCATTACATTTTTCTTAGCATCTGCTTTTGTATTGGCTTTCATTTTTAACTGACAGAACAAACAGTGTGTCACTATGGGGTAGAGTACGACAATTGAATACAAATACATGTGTAAAGATGGGTTCTGGACAATGGCACGTCTAAAACCACACAAGTTATTTGTTTTCATCAGAAACACTTCAAAAAATCTTTCTATATGCTATTTTAAAATATTCAATTAATTGCTGCAGCCCTTGATCACCCTACTGTGCTGAAGAATATGTTCACAGTGGAAGCTAGCTCCTTCCTCCTTCTCTTCCCCCTCCTCTTTTCCCTCCTCCACTCTCCTCCTTTTCTTACAACAGGGTATCATTTGGACCCGAATGGCCTCTAGCAGCTCCTGTATTCACAATGGAAGCTGCTTCTGCTATTGATTATTTTTTAAGATTTACTTTATGTCACTGTGTGTGCTCGAGTGCATACGTGTGTACCATGTACATGCAGATGTCCTCAGAGGCCAGAGAGGGCATCAGCTCCCCGGGAACTGGAGTTGCAACAGCTGGTTGTGAGCTGCCCAACATGAGTGCTGGGAGCCAAACTCTGGAGCTCTGCAAGACCAGCAAGCACTTTTTATCCCTGAGCACCTCTGCAGCCTCTTATTCTTCCCCCTCCAATTTATTCTCCTCCCTTCTCATAGAGTGAAGGATGGCCTCAGACTAGCTCACTGTGCAGCCAAAAATGACCTTGAAACCCTAATCCTCCTTCCTCCACCTCCCAGATCTGGAATCCATGTGTGTGCTACAGTGTCCAACCACAAGACACTTCTTCAGAAGAAAATAAGAGTGTATACCCATTGCTAAGGTAAGTACTCATTATGAATTTTCCAAGGGAGTCATCGTTTAAAATATCCACTTCCATTATTACCATAAACATGAAAATACCCCAAATTCCAGTGTTTTGGCACCAAGCACTGTGTCCCAGACTGCTACTTGAAGCCAGATGCACAATAAAGTCCCTTTATGAGAAGAGACAGGATGGCAAGCTTTGACTCGGAATTATCCTCACTGGGATTATTTTTGCCTATGAAGCCACAAATGCACAGCAGCCCCCAGCACACAACAGCCTCCAGGAAGGGCTTGTGGGATCACAGTTAAATCTCTTGCAGCCAGCCCATATCCAGAAACCAATAGAGGCTAAGCCCCGTGAGACTGAGTCAGGGCTGGACGATCAGGCAGGCTTCAGGACCAAAGGTTCAGGCATGGGCAGGCATGGACAGGCATGGGACACACAGTGGCAAACTGCAGAGATCCAGAGCTCCAGGATCTTCTTTCCAGGAAAAATGTCTCTTAGCTGGGAGAGGTGCGACCCCAGGTACACGGGCACCAAATCATATGTCTCTGCAAAGCCACAGGTGTGAGCAGTGAGACAGCAGCACTTCCTAACTACACTTTAAAGTGGGTGCTTCCAACCTTTCAGCTTCTCTGGGACACAATGGACAAAGAAAATTGTCTTGGCCCACACGCTGAATCCATTGGGTGTCTGACCTGAGGCCCACATGCAAGGCACTGTGACGTGACAGTGTCATCTACAGAGGTCACACCCAAGATCCATGAAAGAAAGAAAGTCTTGTGTTTTAAGTATGTTGACGAGTTTGTGTTGGAGCACATTCAGAACTCTGCTGGACTGCCTGTGGGCTGTGGGCCATGGATTAGACAGCCCCTCCTAATGTCTAAAGAGCAGGACAGAAATGCATCACTTGGAAATGGCAATTGCTATTAACCTGCTCAGGCCTCTCCAGCCACCTGACTTGTCAACAGTGGAACAAGTCACTTAGTCATGGGTACCACCATTTACCAGCCCCAGGACTTCAAAGGATGCTTCGGAGATGGGGCAGGTAGTGAGCTGCTGTTAGATGTGCCACCTGAGTACCAGGTGTTGTACAGGTATGGGTCTCTAAGCAAAACAGCCTACATCTTTAGCCTAGCAGCTGTGCGTGCTTGCAAGAGACTAGCTCAATCCGGTCTGCTGACTGTTAGCGTTCCCTCAGAGGATCACTGGACCCTCCCCTGAGATGCCAGTGCTCCTCCAGTCACTGATATGTATCTCTTCCCCAATTGCATGTGACCTCAGTGGTGCTACAGTTATAAAGGCTGTGGAAGGTTAGTGGGGTGGAGGGCGATCTGTCTCTGTGGCTGTGAAGAAGCCATAGTCTCTGCTGGGGTAAAGGCTCTCTAGTGCAGCTTCTTTGGGATCCCCCAAATTCCTGCAAGTATCCCCCCTCCCACTGTCCCACTTTGCTTTCTGTTGCTGTGATAAAACACTACACCCCAAAGTCACTTGAGGGATACATCCTACCTTACAGGTCATCGTGCGTCATGGAGGGAAGCTGACGTAGGTACTCCTGGCAGGAGCTTGAAGCAGAAACCAGCAGAGGAATGCTACTTACTAGCTTGCTTGCCCAGGCTCTCTCAGCCACCCAGGCCCACTTCCGAGGGGTGGCACTGCCCACAGTGGACTGGACCCTCTCACATCAATCAGTAATCAAAAAAATGACCCCCAGACAAATATAATGAAAGCAGGTCCTCGATTCTCAGGTATGTCTAGGTTTATGCAAGTTGACCAAAACAAATTCTGACGCTCACATTATGTAAGTAAAGCCCAATAAACTCATTAGTTCCCCAGGGCAAATGTCAATGGAATCATATTTTGGTTTGTCACCGGGAACTTAAGAAGCGGGGATAGACAGTGTTTACATCTCCTCGGGGAAAGACTGCTTGCAACATGAGTTTACTCCAAAGACTAACCACAGGCAAAGGATCGGAACATATTTTAGAGGCTCATCTGCAAACTCTTTGAGGCTTACAGTGTTCCTTTCCAGGCAATCTGTGGTTCCTCTGGGGCAAAGGAGACCAGGAACTGTGTCAGTGAGATCACAGCGGGGAAGTCAGTGGAAAAGGTCCGATGAGCCCTGGAGGAACAGTCACTGAGACACTGTGAGTGGCCAAACCTTCCCCATCCTGTCAACTGCTTCTCTTTTTCAAACCTTTGGAAAATCTGGTCCCTACGTACAGTGGAATGAAACAGTGGAAGCCCTGTTTCATTATTAAACATATATTATGAAGTTCACAGGAAAAGCTGGCAAAAAGCAAGAGTCATAAGTTGGGCCACAGGGATGCTTTCAAAGTCCTCTGCTTAAAAAGAGATGGTTGTTATTTCTGCCACACTGCAGCAGGTGCATCCCCGCGAAGGCTCGCTGTTTGCAAACTCCTGTCCTGTAAAAGCCAAGTTCCTGGGGGAAATCCCATTCCAGCCAAGTCATTCCAGAAGTCTGTGTAACTCTCTGTGAACTGAAGCTTCCAGAATAAAAGCCATACCTAGGTTAAACAGTCTGCAAGGCTAATTAACTGAGTCACACTTCCAGTGATAGTGAGGAGTTGGGATATTGCAGGTCAAACTACCCTTGGGCTACCTTCATCCCCCTTAACAGCCATTCAGTGCCCACCTCTGTGTTTGACCTAACATCCTGTGACTAGAGTGTAAACCCCTTAGGATGTACCGATAGACCACCAACCCAAAGTCTGAGGATGCCATCCTACATCTGAGGCCAATAGCAGAGATGTCCCAGACTGGCTGTAACCTAGTTATCTGAAGTTCCTAATGATGCATTAAAAAGGTGTCTTCATTCATTCCCTTTTTTTTTTGTCCTGTTACTACATAGAAAAAAATCTTCATAAAACTATTAGCATGTTGAACACAACATGGCAGAGAACTTGAATCCCTGTTTATAGCCATTGTCACTCACATTTGGCTCCAGAACAAACTATCTCTATGCTTTGAAGTGAAAACTATTTATTGGCACTGATGCCTGCAACCACAAGACTCAATAAAAAAGAAAATATGAGCAGTTAAATCTGAGCACAGACAAGGCAATGGCTTTAGACACTTGATATCAGGCTAGGGCGCTAGCTCAGTTGGTAAAACACTTATTGCACACATAAGGATCTAAGTCTGATCTTCCAGACTCATCAAGAAGCTGGGTACATGCTTGTAACCCCAGCACTGGGAAGGAGATTGGCGGGATCTCCGGGGCTAGCTGGCTGACCAACCTGGTCACATCACTGAGCTCCAGGTCAGTGCAAGACTCTGTCTCAAAAAAGATGGACAGTTCCTGAGGAACAACACTCAAGGTTGACCTCTGACTTAGACACTACACACACACACACACAAACACACACACACACAAACACACACACACACACAAACACCACATACACACACACATACGTGCTCGCATGCACACACATGCAAGAAGGCATACACAGAGACACACGCATGAATGCACACACACATGCACAACACAACTGTAGGTTTGATCTTTTAAAAGAATCATGTAACAGAAGGTGGGGTGCAGCTGATTTCTGGAGGCCAAAAGAAAACTCACCAAGGAAGTGAGCAAAACTAAAGACTGGACCACCTAAGCCAAAGGAATAGGGAACAAGGGACTGTGCTACACAGCAGCCTCGGCATCCCTCTGCAGAGTATACTCCCACCAGGTGCCGTTACGCGGGGCAGCACACCATCAGTACCTAGTCAGCCTGCAGATCATTGCTCCCATCTGTGCACTCCAAGAGCCGTGGAGCTGAGACATTCAAACATAGACTCTATGGCTGTGCTGAGTGGGTGTAGCTGTCTTGTCATTGCTCCCTGGATGCAATGCCATACTCCCTTACATTGAATTCAGTACAAAGAGCAACCCAGAGGTGGCTGGACATATTTGAGAGGATGTGGAAGGTTATGTAAAAATACATGAACTTGGGTTCCCGGTGACCTTTTCCTTGAAGCAATCCTTCATGGATGTCAAAGAAGGAAAACAAAAATGAAATATGAAGCAAATGTCAGTACCAAGTGATGTCACTCCATAGTGACCTCACTCCTGTACCTGCCGGCAAGTGTGTCCAGGAACACCCTGGAAATCAGGACACATTAGGCTGCGAGAGTGTCAGCACAAGGCAGGGACAGCAGAGAGGTACTGGCTGACTCATGCCTGCACGTCACACCTAGACCCCCCCTAGCTGCTGAGGCAATTTTATGACATCGTGAGGAGCAGCCCTCTGAGATTGCAAGCAGCTTGGATTCGTGAGCTGCCTCTCCTGGGAAATCTTAGCTGTGTCCCTCCAAGCTCTGTGTTTGCTTTGTGTAAGTCAGGGGAGCCAATAATGGTACTTGTCTGCGCCGTTAGTGTTGAATTAAATAATGCATGAAAATCATCCAGCAAGGTGCTAACAGCTCTTTGAGGCAAAGCCGCTCTCCCTCTGTCAAGGGCCAAGTGCATCATGAATGCAGTGAGTAAACGGGGGCCTTTCCTCCTGTGATTTCTGTGCCAGGTCAGAGCAGACGGTCCTCCACCAAGGAGCGCATGGATTCTGATGAATAAGACTTCTGAGACTTACCAGAGACAATCTCACCTTTATTCCCCCTACAGAGCCCCAGCCAGTTTGAAAATTCCCATCTATAAGCCCTGCATACCATGGCCTGGATAGGTACCTGCAGAGACCTGGGCCAGGAAAGGGCTAGATGAAACTTGTTCAAATCCTGACGCACAAGAAGACAGACTGAAAAGCAACTCTTCTAATTCTGACACCTTGGTGGTTCTCACGCTTAAAATCCCATTAGCTCGACACGCCTACAAAATACTCACATGTGAGACAAGAGATGGCTATTTTTAAATCATAGTTCTAATTGTTGTGTGGGGGTGATGTATTCTTGGAGCGCGGGTTTAATTGTGCACCTGGATCTGTCAAATCGTGATGCCTGCGGTGCTGGCTCCGGAAAGCAGGAACTGAAAGGAGGGCCCTGACCTAGTCAGCGTTTGCCTCTGCAGATCTTATGCAAGCCCACCCATGAGGGTAGGGAGAGGGTTCTGTCTCTAAAGCTCTTACCACATAAGAATGAGGACCCGAGTGATCCCTACTACCACATCGTTTTTAAGTGCTGGGAAGATAAGAACAAGGGGGAATTTGGGGGGCTTGCCAGCCAGCAAGCTTAGCCAATTAATATGCTCTAAATTCAAAGAAATACCCTGTCTCAAAAAATATATAGGTATGGAAGAGGGTAATTGAAGAAGACACTCAATATTAACCTCTGACCCTCACACACATATGCATAGGTACATATATATATATATATATATGCATGCACATAAACACATATACAAAGCATGCTTGTGTGCTGTGGGCCATGTTCTACCCTCCCTGGTCAACCCCAGAAAGAGGTTGCCTCATGGCCTGATTGTGAATTGTCCCCTGTAGGTTCATGTATTTGAATATTTGATCTCCAGCTGGTGCTGCTGGAGAAGGGATTAGAGAAGCCTTTGGAAGTTATAGGCCAACCCAGTTTCCCGTCCTGCTCTCTACTGCTGCATCCACCAGGATGTGAACGGGCATGAGCAAGTACCCACTGCCACGGACTGAATCCTGCCAGGTGCATGCCTTCCCCACCATGACGAACCCTATGCTCTAAATAGTGAATCAAAACATGTCTTCTCCTTTAAGGGTTCGAGCAGCAACTCTGCTCTGTAGCGTCGCTTCTAGAGGCTCCCCCATTAGCAGGCTCCAGGGTAAACAAGTTACCACTGCAGAGACAAATCCCCACGCAGACAAACAACACTGACATGATGTCCAGCCACCTCCTTTCTCCTTCCTCATGACAGGCAGCAGAGTGAGCCTCTGCCCAGGTGTTTACAGAGGGGAGCTTTCTGTGCCCTGGACTACACCTCCCATGTATGAAAGACAAAGTAGACAGGTAAAGACTGCCCCCGCAAGGGACTGGAAGCATAGCCCAGAGATGGCAAGACAAGGTCATATTCTAGCCACACCTCACCAACTCCTTAGTGACATCCTCTCTGACACCCGCCTAGTATTATGGGTGCAGTTCTGAACTCTGGGGGGCTCACAAGTAGAAGACAAGGTCCCCTTCATGTGGGGCTCATGCTCAAGGAGTGGGCTCATAAACAAAACCGCGATGGCTCATTTGATTGATACTGTGAGGGGATCTAGAATCACCTAGAAACCGAGCTCTGGGCAAGCCTGTGAAGGACTGGATGAAGTGTGGTGGGAAGAGTCACCCTAAATATAGACAGCACTGTGCTGTGGACTGAGGTTCTGGGCTGAATAAAAACGAGAAAGATACGGAGCACCAACATCCATCTCTCTGTCCCTGAGTGTGGACTGCTGGTTACCTTAAACACCTATCTCCACACCCTTCCCATGGCTCTACCCTTGAACCAGGAGCAGAAAACCTCCCTGAAGCTGCCATTGCTAGGCATTTGGTCACAGCAAAAAGAAAAGTAACTTCTGCACCAAGAAAAAGTTGCAACTGCTCCCTTAGATTCTAGAGTCTGTCGTAGGGGGCCTGGGGCCCTCGGAGATTCACAGTGATCTCCCCTCGTCAATCATTGAGAGTCCACCTTTACCCTTTTATAACACACAGGAGGGCTTTGTCTTGGTATAGTGTGTCTTCAGCCCCTCTCTTGTCTCTACATCCCAGTGCTTCTTAACGGCTGACAGTTTTTAAAGAAGCTTTAGAAAACCTGATCATTAGAGGTGCTCTAAAAGAAAAGGATAGAATCAGAAGAGGGGTGCCCAGGGTTACACATAAGAAAGGCCCAGCCCACCAAGCCAAGCTTCATAGAAGGAAAAGCCAAGATGCAGATGGCAGCTGCCACAGGCCTGGCTTTCCCTCAAACCTGCAAAAAG
The DNA here is from genome assembly GCF_903992535.2 of Arvicola amphibius. Taxonomy (NCBI): domain Eukaryota; kingdom Metazoa; phylum Chordata; class Mammalia; order Rodentia; family Cricetidae; genus Arvicola; species Arvicola amphibius. The sequence continues at coordinate 134,244,472 of NC_052047.1, forward strand.
ACAGTCCTACCTACAGCTTGACTGAGCCAAGTGCCCTACCTGAGTGTAGGAGAACAGCCATGCACAGAAGCTGAGTCCTACAGCAATGAGGGGGGCCCTTCCTGTGGCTTGGCAGGATTGTTATTGCTTTGGGAGCCACAGGGCCTTCCCTGCAGACAAGGTAACCAGCCTGTGGTTACAAAAAATGTGGTTTGTGAAGTAAGCAGGGGAAGCTCAGCAGAGAGGGAGACTAGAAAGTACCATGGGCCAAGATCACAGTAGAACCTCAGAGAAGCGGCCACGTGTGATGTGCCCTGTGAGCCAGTGGGGTTCCACAGAAGAGCCTGGATGATGTGGGTGGGCCTGGTGGTTACCATGGTTACCAAGGAGGAGAAAGATGAGGCTACCTCCCTGCTGTGTGGTGAACATCCTTGCCATGTCCACACCTGTGGGCATTCTTTATTCTGCTTTTGCCATTTCTAGATAGAGGACACCCAAAGGGAAGTCCTTACCTCATGTATCCTGCCATCTGTCTCTGGAGACGCCCCATCCTCTGCACATAGGCCCACTCTACAGTGCCCCCTCACCTTGAGAACCAGCTAACACTCTTCAAATGCCACGTATCACCAACCCAAGCTCAAGGGGGGAGCCCTCCCTCCTCCCTGTGTCCGTGACCCAAGCACTCAGCAGTGTGACCGGAATGAATGGAGAGGCTAGTACCTGGATGTTGAGTCTCCCACGATGTGCTCCCAGGCCATAGCGCTTCGCTGTGGAGGCATGCAGCTGGAAGTCCGTGATTTTTAATGTTTCCAGACCCAGAGGCGGGCAACCTGGGAAGGACAGGGCTCGTTAGAAACAAAGACGGATATCAGAAGAAATGAGTGTTTGCTTTTCAGAGACAGCCATGTGCTTTCTTCCCCCCAATGAGACCTTAAACCACTGGCATGGCCCCCTTGCCCTGGCACATCCCGGATTTCAGACAGATTAGGTCAACGCCGCTGTCAGTGGCTCCCCAGTTCTGTCACCAGCATTTGCTTTCTGAATATTTGGGTTCCAAGATTCCTTCTCTTCTGCTGGCCGTGCTGCCACTTGATGCCATTTGCAATTAAGGCCGCTTCCAGGAGACTCAGCCAAGACAATGACACTGGGTAGGAATCTAACAATCCCATGCTCGAGCTCTGCAAATTAATCAGGACTTGCCAGTTCTGCTTCAGCACCTCTGGCCTCTGTTGTGCATGGTAATGAGCTGTGTGGCATAAATAGAAACCTTCTATCTCCTTTCTTCTTGGAGATAATAGGGAGCCGTGAGAACAGTTCCTGAGCGCAGCTTGACCCTGGAATAAATGCCAGCCAATGACTGCAAGTCTATAGACCACCATCCCTATACATAACAATATTGATGGCAGCCAGGGCTGGACCTCAGGTCTCCTAGGCTGGGCCCCCCCACCTCTCTCTCACCCACTAACCTGCCATCGTGTCCCATTAGGGGCTTGTAGTGATCAAACATCACAAGGGATTCTCCTCTTTACCATCTGACTTGGAGAAGAAAAACAGCTCTCCAGTAGGTGTGAATCAAGTCTGTTTCCAGACTTGGAACTGGAAACATCAGATGACAACTTTGAACTTCAAACATCAGAGGACACAGTCGTTGGAGGGACTGGAAGTGTGCAGAAATTGAGGGCTTGCTGCCAGCATGTCTGCCCACTAGGCCCTGCTCACCTCAGACTTCATCTAAGGAGATGACAGCGGCTCTGCCGGTACCCAGATGGGAAGATCCACTCAAGCACTGCAGGCAGGCAAGGTCAGATCTGCCAGGAACCAAGATACCACAGAGCCCTCCCTTAACCTCTCAAGAATGGAAACCAGTGCATTGAGAGCCTGAGACAAGTCACGGAGAGGTGCCAGCTGCCAGGAGAATTGCCCAATGGAGTTGGCTTCAGAGCCTCATCTCCAGGCTGGTACACGACACTGTGCATCCTAGGGCCTGCTGTCACCCTCTGGGAAGCTTCCTGGGTTGGTAACTGGCATTAGCCATCTACCCGGCCCCAGATGAATACTGCTGCCCGCCCCCGACACACTGCAGGAAGACAGGTCAACTTCCAGTGTTAGTGTTCCATAGATTCCGAGAAAGAATCTTGTAGCTGGGGGCTGGGAAGTCACGTACGGACAGAGCATTAGTGAAGGGGTGTGAAGTGAGGGAGAACAGCATTCAGAAGAGAGAGATGTGAGCAGAGGCCGCACAGTGACTGGGGGTGTGCAATTAAATGGCATGTAAGAAGGCCAGGGACATTGGCGACCCTTTCAGTGAGTGAGGAAGAGGTTCACTTCCCAAGGCCACCCAAGGTCAACAGTTACCATGAACCCCTTGTTTCACAAGGGCCTGTCCCTCCACCTTCCAGGTCTGGAGGGCACAGGAGTCTGACTCACATGGGTGGCAGGGTTTTGATACCAAGCGTTGAGTAATTCTCCATCTTGCCTACCAGGAATTGATGATGCTCCCGTCTTATAACTGAGCCAGGTTGTCCCACAGCCTCTTCTGAAATCCATAATGCTTGCCTCCTATGATGGGTATCACTGTGGACCTTCTTAGGCCACCAAAGCAGTAGTCTGCCCTGCCTCTCAGGTCCAGCAGCCATGAAGCTCAGAATATAAACCCATTACCTCTCCTGTTACAAGGGCTGGTAACGTGGGCCTGTACCCTCCCTGCTGTAACTTCAGGACAAGAAACACCCTCTTTCAGCTGCTGCCCTGGGCTCACAGACCCAGTATTCTCTTATAGCCATCACAGGCTGTGTTCAGAATTCAGGCAAGGTTTGGGGATAGCACTCACTGGCTTACAAGGGCCACTGGAATCGGGTTATCTGAGAGCTTAAAGCGTGACTGGGATTTGAGTCCAAGGGTGCCTAAACTGATGTGCCTGCCTCCCGGTTCTGATTTTTTCCCCTCTGCTCCTACCTGCTATTTGCACTTTCATTGGTCATCTAGTCTTAACTTGTCATGCTTCAGACACTGGCAGCATCCTCAGCCTGTGCTGAGAGGCCCCATACCTCCTGGTCCTGGCACAGAGCTGGTCACTGGCAATTGGGCTCTGTGGATAATCTTTGTGTTCTGGGTATGACCTCTGCTAAGCTGAACTCCTCATTTAGTTTCTGACCCCAAAGGACCAGGGCATTAAAGACCAGACATGGGGGGTGGGGCAACCCTAGTTCAGTCCCTCCACATGTGAGTGCTAAGATCTGCAATATCTCCATATAATCAAGTCGGAAAAGCAAACAGTATCCACCGCCATTTGTGATACTGTTTCAGGGCCACGCAGACACCATTCCAGCCTCCACTCAACAGAACATAGAGAAGAATTCCATTGCCTCATCTGGCCCTGCAACCTCCATTTCTGTCATTTATAGTCAGACAGGCAGATGCACAGGTAGACAGCCAGATGGACAGATAGCTCATGACAACAATAACTGCTATTCAAAGCCTTTCTTCTAGGGAAAGAAAACATCTCATGCACATATAAATATTTTAGTTCCAAAAGGAATTACTTGAATAAAGCTAAATATCTATTAAAATTGCTTCCCTGGTTTTAAAAAAAAATCCCATTAAGGTATATAAGATATGGAAAGAAGGTGCCCATAAGTGGGGTATTTCATGGATACACATCTCACACTGACTCTAACGTTCAATGCCTGCCCTCTGGAAGGGCCTAGGCCATCGTGTGCCCAGGGAAACAGTGGAGTTTCACACAGGTGACATCTACTCTTGCCCAGACCTACAAGGACATCACAGAAGAAACGAAATGTTCTGCTCTCTTCATCTATAGAATTGCCGGCCAGTGACTTTGGTGGGAACCCAGATAAATGTATGGGCTCGGCCACTTCAATATTGTAGGGTGCTATCTTTAGCTGATCTTGTTTTGTTTGGCAGCTCTCCCCATCCTCCATGTAGGAGTAGCTAATGGTGGATCCACCCCAGGAGAGCACAATGTCCTTGAAAGGTAAAGATGAAGATATTGACCACATGGATTAGTAAGTGTTATTTGAGTGAAGGAAACCGACGGCACCTCATTTAAACAAGGAAGGATCACTGTAGGGACAGGAGGGATGGGATAGGACAGGGTCAGAGCTCCCATCAGCCAGGTAGCACAAGCTCGGTGCTGCCAGAGGAACTGACTCTAAGGGTGTCTCCAGAGTCTCCACCCCACCACCTGTCTGGCACCAGGACTTGAGTGGTATCAGCAAAGAAAGAGTAACAGAAGCTAGCCACAGTTCACAGCCACCACAGTGCCTGGGACAAGCGCGTGGAGTCCCCTGTCCGGTGCTGAGGGTGAAGCTGGGTGAGTGTAGGGCAAGGGTCGCAGAGATGGAGCAAGGCAGACAACCTCATTCAGGAAGTTTCTATTTCAACAGTTATCCCCTCTTATCTTTTCGTCTGACTACCTCACTCTTTGCCTACCATCAACGATTACTGTAACTCCCTTCCCGAGGCTTCCAGGTGGGGGGAGGGGGAGACGGTCTAGTGACGACTGGCTACCTGATTGACACAGAACAATGTGTTCTTTAATGTGTGATGCTATGGGAGGGGCTCAGGAAAAACAGCACCTGCTAAAACGGCCCCACTTCTCCAAACAAGATTTTAAGATATATTTTAGAGCCAGTGAGATGGCTCACCAGGTAAAGGTACTTGCCACCATGCCTGACAACCTGAGTTCCATCCCAGGGACGCTGGAAGGAGAAGAGGACCAATTGCCACAACGTTGTTCTCTGGACCCTTCCTGTGTGCTGTGGCATGCAATGTCCCCCCAACACACAGACAGACAGACAGACAGACACACACACACACACACACACACACACACACACACACTAAATTTTTAAACATGTTAGAATTAATAAAAGCTTAAATCTAGTAGTTTAAGGAGAAACTGCTCTCCTGCATTCCTTTATACAAAGATGAAAAAGGCAACAACTTCGGATTAGAGTTACACGGTCACGCATTTCCTGGTGAAAGTTCCTATGTTCGTCTTAATATGAATACTGGTTTACATGGGAATGCCCTATTAAAAAAAAAAGGAAGATGCTTATACATAAAGATGAAAAGGTAAGAGGTAGGAAAATTATCTTTTGATTTTAGACTTCAAATTAATTAAAAGTATAGGATACTAAAATATCTTCCACACTGTATTGTTGTGGGAACTCATTCCACCAATAGCCCTGGGGCACCAGCTTTAGGGCATGGCTTCTTGACTGCTGATGTGACCACTTAAGAGGAGGGGGGAGGGGGGGAGAGAGAGAGAGAGAGAGAGAGAGAGAGAGGTTGCTCTTTTGAGTGGTGAAGGCAGGGTGAGGCAACATGAAGGCAGTTGGTTCCCAGCTTCCTTGGAAAAAACAGAAGGACTGTTTTATACAACTGGTTATACCTTGTTCTGTCTCCCCATTGCACTCCTTAATAAAATTGATGTGTGTGTGTATATTTTATATTTTTATTTTATTAACTCTAATATATATATATATATATATATATACATACACACACACACACACACACACACACACACACACACACACATATATATATATGAAATCTTTGTGGTTCACATTACACTGCATGCTTAACCCTGGTGAACTTCAGTATTTTTTCTGACTGCTTCATTTCCCTCCTCTTGATTCCCTGAGAACATCCTAAAGGTTTTCAGAAGAGCTGGTGGGTGTTCAGAATCCGCAGAGAGATCCTCCTACCAGTGCACGTGCAGGGCCCTCTACGCTGAAGAAAAAGATGAGGAAGGTAATTACAGGATCGCCCTAAATTTGTTCCCACCCAGGAGAATGGGGAGAGGCGCCAGGTAAATGAATAGAACAGTACGGATGCTGAACAGCCAGGAGAGTCAGAGAGGAGCCCGTGTCATGGCAACACATCACGGGATCTGAGATCCTCAGTGCTGCACGGGGAGACAGGCAGTTCCTCTGTCCTGTGGCCAGAGGGACAAGGAAAGGCTAGAGAGGACTATACAGAAAAGGAACTGATAGCTTCCTTGGAGCCAACACCCAAGGCCTCTACTGGTCCCTGAGTGACATTTTCAGGGCCTCAGACCGTGCTCTGGGTTTTGGATTCCAGCCACAGTGAGGAGAGCCAGTAACAGTAAACCTCAGGACAATAGAACCCTGGGGAAACCCTTAGCACAAACAGACACCTCCACCTCCGTAAGATCAGAAATGTAAAGAAGCGGAGAAGAGACAGGGTTGCAGTTTCAGCTACCGTCCTTAGCCTGTCTGCAGCTGTGTGAGATGACCCAGTGGTGGCTCACGCAGACAGGGGGCTGACTGAAAAGAACTCACAAGCTTGTTACCAGCTAAACTACCCATCAACAGCCAAGTGAATCAGGGGCACTTTCAGACATATGAATCCTTGGGAAACGTACCTGTTTCGACTGGCTGGGCACTGCAGGATAAATCCTAGAGTTAAATAGGCACAATGGTGTGTAAAACCCTGGAGCCGGTGAGACTGAGGACCCGGCTAACCAAAAGGTTCCGAATGGGAGGCAAAGCAGGTGTTAACAATGCCTTTGGTTAACATCGTCAAGGAAATACTGGCCCTGCCAGTCACCTTCTAACAAGGAGGGCTTTCCTACATCCTTCAAAGAACACTGTAGAGAAAGACAGGAATGCGGGTGCACAGATGATGGGTAACAGGGAGAAACAGTGTTTCTAAGCAATCAAGATTAGGAGTATTTGTAGCCAGCAGTTTAAAAACAAAACAACAACAACAAAAAAAACCCCTCTGTGTTGGCCATATATTTATTATATCGCCAAATCATGAGGTAATTACTACAAATTGGGGCTTCACATGTATAACAATTGAGTGCTTGCCTATCAGGCATGAAGCCCTGAGTTTAATCCCCAGCACTGCATAAAACCATATTTAAAAAAAAAAAAAAAAAAAAAACCTGGAATTACGGCTAACACCTATAATCCCAATGAGTTTAAGGCCAACCAGAGCTACATGAGATTTGGCTTTAAAAAAAAAATCTTAAAATAAACAGGAAAGTCATCCACAGCCCTTTGTGCCTCCTTAGCATCTCAGTGTTCTGGTAAACCCTGCTCCATGGCCACACTATACACACTATAGCAAGGACCTGGTCCCCAACTAATCCATGTGCTGGGCCAGCAACCCCACCCACCTGAGGATAAACACTCTCCTGTCACAAACACAAGCATGCTTGGACCATCAAACTGAGTTTCTCCCAGTTTTAAAACAGGCTCTTATCCTGAGAAGCATGTGGGTGAGAGAACATGGCAAAAAAAAGTGTGAAAAAAAGTCTCCAGGAAAATATTAATTAGGGATCCGTGATGTGGTACAATCTGGAGAAGACAGACAGTCACCAGAGACGAAGCCACGTTGTCTTCAGTCATGCAGCTCTTGGCACACCCCGTGCCAAATGAAGCTCCGTCTCTCAGGTCCGCTCCGTCTGTGGGGAGTGGAGATGGGACCCCTGGTCTTATCTCCACTCAGGACACACTTCATTAACTCTGCCCCTTGCTGACATTCTTTGCACAGTGGCCAGTGTACACAACGAAGGACACTACCCTGTCACATCTTCATCAATCCCCAAGGTCCTTGCCACTACCACCACCAAGCTATGTGTGACAGTACATTTTAATTATCAACTTAACACAGTCTAGAACAGTGGCTCTCAGCCTGTGGGTTGCAATCATTAGGGGTCACGTATCAGATATCCTGCATATCAAACATTTACTTTAAGATTCATAACAGTAGCAAAATTATAGTTACGAAGGAGCAATGAAAATAATTGTATGGTTGGGGTCACCACAACATGATGCACTGTATTAAAGGGTCACAGCTTTAGGAAGGATGAGAACCATTGCTCCAGAATTACCTGAGAAAAGAATCTCAATGAAGGATTGTCTAAATCAGATTGGCTGATGAACATGACCATAAAGGATTTTCTTAATTGGATTAATTGACATAGGAAGATCCCCCTGAATGTGTGCAAAACCATTTCATTGACTGGGCCCTGAACTGTATCAGCATGACAAAAAAGCAAGCTGAGCAAGCAGGCGTGCATCCTCTCTGCTCTTGACCGGGGATGTGATGTGACCAGCTACCTAAAGCTTCTACTGTCATGATAGCCTTACAGTGACGGACACTTAAATAATATAACACAGCTTAAATAAAAAACTTTTCTCCCCTAAGTGGTTTTCGGCAGGGTGTTTTATCACAGCTAGGACACTCTGTGTATCAGTTCTTGAACAAATTCCAAGACTACAACTTTGTGGTCCAGAGATAATAGGCAACAGAATGCACAGCACATGAATCTTGTGGTCAAAGTCGAGACAGGGTTTCTTTGTATAACTTTGGTGCCTGTCCCAGAACTAGCTCTTGTAGTCCAGGCTGGCCTCGAGATCCGCCTGCCTCTGCCTCCCGAGTGCTGGGATTAAAGGCGTGTGCCACAACTGCTGTCAAGGTCAAATTTTTAAAAGCTTGTTAGTCTGTGAGCAATTAAACTAATGTCCAAGCAACTCCCCATGAGTCATCCCCTCTGGACATCTTGCCACTTAACCTTCACGATATCCACAAACCGTCTTTCCCATAAACAAACTGAGACTCAGAGGCCAGACTAACTTCCATAATTACGAAGTATCCAAGTTAATTTGAAAATCAGCTGCGGCAGGAGATCCCAAGTACACTCTAAGTTCCCCCATTTGAACAGAGAGTTCCAAAATAAAATACCAATGCTTTGGTGGCATTGGGATTCATACCAGGAAAGGTGCCAGAACTGGGGAAGTCATCACTCCTGACAGAGGAGCTGTGGAGGCCTGCTGGGGCTGCCTGCTACTACCAAAGCAGAGGGCTTGGAAGATATAGAAGGAAGAGGCTCGCAGTAATAAGTTTCTGGCTCTCTTGGGTTTTCGTTTTCATTACAGCCTATAATCCAGTAGTATTCAGTTATGGGATTCTTTACTTTGCCTTTCTGAACTTGACATTCCCCCAAACCAATGAAGAGTGCAGAGCTGCTTCCTGTGTGATGAGGTTGTGTTTGCAGTGGCTCACTTCCTGCCTCAGACACCAAGAGCTGCTCTGAAGGGCGTGGGAGTCTCTAAGGGTCTTGGGAAGGCTCTGGACTAATCTTGGTCTTATCTAATCACCCTTGGAAAGCTCTTTAATACCCGACACTTCAAAGAGAACCCTAAAGATGTGCCCCACTGCCCTGCTGGAACAGAAAACTAAATGATCCATCCCAAGAACAGAAATTTTTGGAAGAACCTAGAAAAATGGATGCCTGCATTCCACACAGAGACTTGGATCGATGACAGCAGCTGTCAGGAAAGTCTTCTGAGGTCCCAAGAACCTCGAGGGGTCCCCGGAATCTGGCTGGCATTTCTCCCTTACACAGTAAAAGAAGTCTGGAGAGTGTCTTTCCCTGGCTCTCAGAGTCCAACAAAGGAAACTCTCAGAGAACTGAGAGGCCAGCCCCAGCCTGCAGCCCAAAGAGTCTGCCCCAGGAGACTTCAGCCTCACGGGATCCAATCCGGCCGCTGACACTCACCTTGGATGTCCAGCTCAGTGGCTGCTTCACCTGGAAAGGCTCCCACACTCCATTCCCAACCACGCCACTCACCCTACTCATCCTGCTTTGGGGGCAAACACCTTATGAAAGCTTGACCATCTCAGAGAGATAAGTCTACCTTCCTGAAGAGGCTGGACACGTCGGTCACAAGCCAAAATGAATCTCCATCATAGAATCCTTGACATCTACCCGATACTTCCCAAACACATGAGTGATGAGTCTCAGTAGCTGCTGTGGCTGATCCTCACTGCCTCTGCATCATCAGGGGAAATTCCTATTTTTCCTCATGCATTGCTAATAAAGACCCCAGAAGGTAATTGCTGGTTCAAAACAGACTGCTCATCACCACAGCCACGGTCCACCTACATGACTATTTACTTCACGTTTCTATTATAGCAAATATCTCAGCAGCAATACAGGAATACAAGAGGACACTCTATCAGTAGAAGATAGAGATGGACGTCTTCAAGGCCTTGGGGAAGGCAAAAATAAAATTAAGCATGATGGAAAAGCACCAACCATTAAAGAAACGATTAGTGACTGGTTTGCTTTAGGTTTAAGAACATCTGTTATTCAAAAGACACCCTTGGTGGCGTGAAAAGATAAACCAGTGGGTGGAGACAAGCCTTGCTCTGAATACCTGACAAAAAGAGGACAAACAAATCCCTCCCACAAATAAAAAGAAAGGGGAGGGAAAACGTGGCCTAAGTGGGGTTGAGCAAAATAAGTCTCTCTATTGGCAAAGAAGCATTAACCATCAGTCACCAGGAAAGCACAGTTAGACCAAAACAAAGAGCAGCATATGTCACCAACATGAATAAAACAGAGAAGACTGACAGGACCAAATGTGGGCTTTTAAGGAAGAAAGGCAACTGCTGGTGGGAACGCTGATCGTCATAATCAACCTGGAAAATTCTCTGCCAGTTCTCTGTGCGTTCAGTGTTACATGTACGCATATCCATGTGTACATGTATATGCATGTAAGCTTATGTACACATACGTTTGAAGACCAGAAGTCAAGATAGGGATGGACCAACTTTCCCGGTTGTTCTCTGTCTTATTTTGTTTTTAGAAAGTCTCTCATTTAACCTGGATCAGTTTGACTAGACTGACTGGCCAGTGAGCCAGGGGTCCTCCTGTCACCTCCTCCCTCCCCTGTTCCAGGATAATAATTGTGTGTCTCTTTGCCCAGCATCTTTCTTTTCAACACGGAGATCCAAACTCAGGTCCTCGTGTTTGCACAAAACAAGCACTTGACCAACTGAGACATGGCCTCAGGCCCTCTCTAGCAGCTCTTATTGAAGATACTCATTCCCTAGGATAGAGCAACTCTGCTGGAGGTACACACCAAAAGACTCACACAGAAATGATCCCAAGTGCATCCTGTAATAGCCAAAAGTTCAAATCCACACCCATACCTATCAACAAGAGAGTGAGTCCACAGACAGTGGTATACAGTCCTGCTGTGGAGTACTACAGCCCTGTGAAGATAAACAAGTCAGAGCCCATAGCGTATGTAGCAACATGGATGAGCCTCACAAACACGACAACCAGCAAAAGAAATCAGACACGAGAGTGTCCGGCACGAGTCCACAAAGATTACCAAGTTCAAAACCACACCTGTCACCTCTAATCACAGCTGTGCTTAAGGAAAAGCAGGGAGGTTGGCTGACTGGTGCTCAGAGCAGACTTCAGAGGTTCCAGCACAATCCTCTTCTTACAAAGAACAGTTGCAATGATGCATTTTCACACTGTGTGGTGTCCATGACAACCCAAGTCAACGTGTGAACATTACACACTCCAGTGAGTTATATCCTTATGGTCCCATCGTCCCATAGTTTTCTCTATACACATTAGCCCTCAATAATATTTCAGTGGGCTTAGCTTTGCCTAACTACTACATCATAGAAACACCAAACCAGATCGATTTATCCAATTCAGCAGGAATAAAAGAGATCTATGCTGAATGTAAAAAAGTCAGTCTCCAAGGTTACATATCATAGGATTTCATGTACCTTGTTGTCTTACAACTGCAGTATTATGGGGAACAGAGCTGCATTGCCAGGAACCAGGGCTTGAACACGGGGAGAGGAGTGTCTATAAAGAACAGCACAAAGGACCTATGATGGGACAGGAGTGTTTCCAGAAACCACACATGATACAGCTGCACAGTGCTGCACACACACACACACACACACACACACACACAGCTGGCAGAATCTAAAGTGATTCCACATCAGTTTCTTGACTCTATTACTTTACTACAGTTGCGTAAAAGCGGTGGTAGCACATTTCTTTAATTCCAGCACTCAGGGAGAAAGGAGGATCTCTATAAGTTCTAGGCCAACCTGGTCTACAAAAACTAGTTCCAGGGCAGCTAGGACTGTAACGCAGAGAAACCTTGTCTCAAAAACAAAAACAAAGAAACAAAAACAAAACAAAACAACAACAAAAAGTCAGCATTGGTAGAGGCAGAGTGAAAGGTGATCCAGACTCTTCTCCTGGTTTTTTGTTGTTGCTGGTGGTGATGGAGGTGGTGGTGGTGGTGGTGATGGAGGTGGTGGTGGTGATGGTGGTGATGGTGGTGGTGGTGGTGGTGGTGGTGGTGGTGGTGGTACATTTTGGTTTGGTTTGGTTTTTTTGTTTTGTTTTACAACTTGTGAATCTACAGTTATTTCAAGTTCATAAGACAAAAAACTTTTTCTTCAAGGATACTTTAAAAGATAAAACTTCCTCACCCTGAACTCAGGATGACTTGATGCAACCCATAAAACTCTCAATTGCTCAGAAGCATCTTAAACTTAAGGGAATTTTGGTTTAAAAAAATGTGTAGCCACTCCCAAGTTTTCCCTAGAAGCCCAAAACTCAAAGAGGGAAAGCATACTTGAGCCTAACACAGCTGGGGAAGAACATCACCATGTGTGAATCAGATGAACGCAGCAGGAGAAAACAGCTGCCAAATGGGGGGAGGGTGGCATTCATCCCACCCTTACTGTGTGCCCCAGCTTTAGGTCCAGGATCTACGGCAGTTGGAAAATTAGACACTTTCTGATACCTTCTCGTGTGGCTGTCTAGAATAGGCAGGCACCTACATCTCCTTCCAGTCAACTTTCCACACGGATTCACTTCATAAATTCTCAGAAAATACGGGGACAGAAATGGGGAGGTAAATTACCCCAGCAGCAAATAAGAACGCTGGTGAGCACTCAGGAACTTGGTCCCGTGTCCTAGGTACAGACATTTGGTAATAGACAAAGGCTTTGACTCCCTCTACTCAAAACCAGCACAGAGATACGTCTCTTCATTATGTCAGCCCGACATGACATGAAGATAAACCCAAAGTCAAGTAGCTTTCAGTTTGGGGGGAAAGGACTGGAAAGTCGCATAGTGAATGGTAGGGGCACAAAAAGAGATGGAGAAGTAGACGAAAATCCGACCAACCTAGTAGCTGACATCTGACCCGACTGGTATAGCACTATAGCCACATAACAGGTAAGCACGCATTTGCTCTTGGAAAAGTTCTTCAGGAGTGACTTCCTTGCATATGCCCCCACGGACTTGAGACTCTTTCAAAGGCTCTGCCACTGGCCTTCAGTGTGAACCACATAGCTACCACCCATAGTCTCTGTCCATTCCTCAGCCATTATTACCTCCCTCTCCTAGTCTCATCAAGTCTTCCTTTAAAAATAGAATAGTTCTGCAGGCTGATGTCATAGCTAAGATATTCAGTTGAACTGACAGTGTGACGCCTGCCTTTGAGCTGAGTGACCTTACCCATGAGGCCAGCTCAAAAAACAATCTAGTTAGTTGGGGGCATCTGTGACAGAAAAGAGGAAATGGCATGTGTACATTGTGTGTGTGTGTGTGTGTGTGTGTGTGTGTGTGTAAATGAACTTCCAAAATCTTACTGAAATGCCTCCCTCAATTTTAATAACTTCCAATTCTGAGAAAGAAGAAAGAAGATCACCTACCCCAAGCCTTCTGCTGAAGCTAAGAGAAAATCTGGACTAACTATGTTTTAAAATGTGTTTAAAAGCACTCAGGAATTCACCAGATACTGAAGAACCCTCAAGTCCAGATTGGTTGGCAGCAAAACTCCAAAGTGCTCCTGAGGCTAGCACCTCAAAGCGACCTCAGCCTAGTGACATATGCCAGTAAAAAGCAACAGTTGCTGCCCTTCCAACAGGAGAAGAGACCTGTCACCAGAAAGGAGTTAAGACTCTGTCCTAGCTTCATTTTGGACACTTGTGACAAAAAAAAAACCCTGTAGAAGACAACTTAAAGGAGACAGGGGTCCATCTCAGCCTGCTATTTTAAGTTCCAGTCCATCACTGGGGAAGTCACTTAAAACAATGGGTCACATCACATCCACAGTCAAGAGCAGAGGGAAAGGAACACATTCACGCTTATTCATACTTACTTCAACTTCTCCATTCTTACACAGTTCAAGGACCCTCTGCCTAGGGAATAGTGCCCCTCACAGTGGGCAGTGTCTAGTCAAATCAATTACTTAGCTAAAACAATTCCCCACAGACAGACCCACGGGCCAACGCAAAGCAGACAGTCCCTCATCTGGACTCTCATCTCAGGTAATGTTAGGTCAAGCTGATGGCTAAAGCCAAACAACCATCACAGATGCTAAAGGACCAGACCCCAGATGAGCCTGAGAAACACAGCCCTAGCTCTATACTGTACTCTCAACGTATCCTCCCAAGGGATAAGTACTTACAGTGGCCAACTCAGTGTCCACCTTCAGATGAAATACATATTTAGGTCCATACATGACTGCAGAAGCTCATAATTGATTTCTCTGAATCTTGGAACACACTGTAGTCAGAGCAGTGATATCTTTGATGGCAGGTTGTTAGGTAGAAACACAGCCTCAAACCCTGACACTGTACCTAAGGGAATATGACACTCCCCTGGTGACCTTCACCTCTGTGACACAGTTCTTGAGCAGATGTGGCCGCTGAAAGTGAGTCCTAATCAAATCTGTAAAATGTTTTGCTGAATTTCTTTTCTTGTCTTCTGTCACTACCAAGCAAAAAGACAACAACCCTGGAATATCTCATTCTAAGCTCTGTTTTGCTATACAACCCTGGCCAAAGTATCCTACCTTAAGCTACAAAATATGAAGGAGTGGGGAGGAGGAGGAGGATAATGATGATGGTGATGGTGATGACACCCACAGGGATTAGCAGGGTGCCTAAAAAGGTCAAATGCTGAGCAAAGCATCTAACAACTACACATGCATTTAATAAATTGTCATTATTACTAGCAGTAATAATATCCTGAATATTGCAGTTTAGGACATCAATAGTGATAAAATAGTTAAGAATATTCATAGCACCTCTTTTGGGACTTGGCTCCAAGATGACCAAAAAAAGGAGAAACAATGGTCTTTACCAAAAAGAGCCATGGGGTGCTGGAGAGATAGCTCGGAGGTTAAGAGCACTGACTGCTCTTCCAGAGGTCCTGAGTTCAATTCCCAGCAACCACATGGAGGCTCACAACCAAAAAGGGCCGTGGCCATGAGCAGCCGATTCACTGCACTAACTGCACCCACTGTGTGCCCAAGGACAAGGCCATTAAGAAGTTCATCATTTGGAACATCGTAGAGGTGGCTGCCGTCAGGGACATATCTAGAGCAAGTGTCTTCAACGCTTATGTACTCCCCAAACTCTAGGTCAAGCTGCATTACTGTGTGAGCTGTGCTATTCATAGCAAGATAGTCAGGAATCGAACTCGGGCAGCTCGGAAGGACCGAACACCCCCACCATGATTTAGACCTGCTGGGGCTGCACCACAACTTCCACCAAGGCCTATGTGAAGAAACACCTTGGAAAAATAAAATGGGACTTATACTTTATGTAGTATTTGAGTGTGTTTTTGCCAGGTGTGAACTGTGTGTTATTTCATTTTCTGTGTGTGCTTCTGGAGACCGTAAGGCAGAACAAACTTGGTGTTGTTTGGGCTCTGTACTCTGTACACCTTATTTTTTGGAGGCTGGTCAACATGTGAACTCCAGAGATCCTGTTTATGCTTCCCCAGCCTTGGGATTCAAAGTGCTTGAACCAGGCTCGACTTTTTTATGTGAGTTCTGGAGATAAATTGGGTCAACCAAGATTTTCATATTCTTGGAAACCGGTTTTGCTTTCTTTTAATTTGGTTTTCTAGTGTAGGGCACTCACTGACTTTTCCAGCCCTACAGGCTATGTGTGGTTTTCATTGTTTTCCCTTTGGCTTTTGGGGGGACATGGTCAGATGACTTGCTAAGTTTGAATTTAGGTCTCTCTAACTGGTAAGATTAAAGGTGTATGTCAATCACAAAAAAGAATATTCATAGCTACAGCTAGTGGGCCAGCACTCCTCCATGAGTCTTGAAATAATAACATTGAATATTCTTTTTCTATATTTTTTGGGTTTGATTTTTGTTCTTTTTGAGACAGTATCTCATCTATCTCAGGCTGTCCTACAACTTTCTATGTTGCTGAGGATGACCTTGAATTCCCAATCTTCCTACCTCTATTTCCCTAGTGCTGGTCTTAGAGGTGTACATCATCACATCCGGCGTGTGCAGTGCTGGGATGAAGCCCAAGGCTTCATGCATGTGAGGTAAGCACTCTGTCAATCAAGCTATACGCACCCCCTGCCACCGCCTAGCACTGCACATACTAGGGTAAGTAATTATACAACCGAACGTTTCACATGACTGCAAGATGTCAGGTCTAGTATTGCAATTGTAGATTTTGGAAACAAAAGACTTTATCTTTGTCCCCAGAGACCCTCTGTTGAGAGACAAGAAACACACAACCAAGGCTATAGGCAGCTAAGAGATCACAATGCTAAGAGATCACTTCCAGGTGAGACAGTCTAAGGGAGGGGACAGAAAATTTGGAAGTGACTTGAGCAATTCATTCGGGAAAATCTGGGTGGGGCAGTAATGCCCCCAGAGAGGTTTAAGCTGCTGAGAAGCCTGTACTCCTGCACAATGGCTAAGAATAGACACAGGTCCCGACAATACTTCTACAGGGTATATATGACAATACAGCCATGCCAGCTGCCTGCACTTCCCCACGGGCAGGTGACAGAAATGGGGCAGGGATCCTCCAAGAGCTTGCTTCACTTACTCTCTCTGACATCCTCATGGGCCACAGAGACACCATGATCATCTCGGGCAGCTTTTTCAAGACTCTTGCTTCTTCTGCCTTTTCTGTTGCTATTTTTACCTAGAAATAAAAGGAGAAAAAGATATTATTATTCTGCATATCACAGAAGCCTCTGAATGTGAGAGCTCACAGTCCTCTCCTGCAGAAAGCTGCCCCCAGCTCTGCTCCCCAGTCCCAGAGCCTTGGACTCCAAGGGGTCTGTGGTTAAAGGGGAGGATGCTCAGTACATATGGAGATAATCACCCCTCCCAAAACCCATGTGCAACTGTATGCAAGTATTGTAAGCCTACAAAATGCTGCTGAAGCTCCCTGAGGCACTAGGAGAAATAGCTGGAACTGGAGGTCAAAGCCAGACTTGGACATCAAAGTTAGCATGTTTCCAAAGCTAGCTCATACACCAAACTCTCTCTTACATCATGACTTGTGGACCTGTGAGTCGGTTGCTCACTAACAGGGGAGTGACCTGGGAGCCTGATGTGACCCTGTTAACCTTCCATTTTCTCCTTACTTTGCCCCCCTACCTCTATTCTAAGAACACTTGGCATAAATTGTCCCCATCGTGGGCACACCCGTCCCTCTACTCTCAAGCTAATTGGCTCCTTCCCATCTTGCAAATCTCAGCTTTGGCATCATCTTAAACTGCCTTTTGATTCCTTGCTTCAATCTAATCCTCCCTGGAGCGGCACTGATAGCATCTGTCTAGAGTCAGGTTGCCTCTAAGCTAAGCTTAATGCAGGGGGTCCATTGCCTGGGAAGTGCTGAGGGAAAGGAGGGGGAAACAGAATGCAGTCAGGGAAGAAGCTAAGCAAGCCTGCCTAGCTGAACTCATCACCTGGGGCTTTGAGAATGGGACTGGCTTACAGAATGTTTCCCACTTGAGAAAGAAAGCCTCTGCATAAAAACTAGCCAGCTCAGGGTTGGGGTACAGCCTTCCAGAGAAGAGAAAAGGTACGATTCACCCACACTCCAGGGTGCTACCTGGGAGACAGGTACATCCAAGGTACCCCCAAGGTCACCAGCCTAACCTCTTGACTACTTCCGCTCCTTGACCAAAAAAAAAAAAAAAAAAAAAGTATCAGAGCCTGCCACACAGGAAGTTAGAGCAAGAACCCAAAATGATACCTGTGAAATTCCCAGGATGCTGTTGTCTCTACCTGGCCATCACTATCCTGAGGTCCACATGTTACTAACACTATCCCATTTGCTAACAGTTGGCAAGGGTGGCAGGCTCCAAAATTTATAAGGTATGTTCACTGCAAGATTCAACCCTCTGAGGCCAGGAAGGGCATTTTACAGTCAAGGACATAAAGACCATGAGCAATAGTTCTCCACCTTCTTAATGCCATGACCTTTTACACAGTTGCTCATGTGGTGCTGACCCCAACCATAAAATTAGTTCATTGCTACTTGATAACTGTAATTCTGCTACCGTTATGAATCATAATGCAAATACCTTATATGTGACCCCCCCAAAAAAGGGGTCTCGACCCACAGGTTAAGAACCCCTGGCCTAGAGTGAGGAAGAGGGCTTCCCACGGTCACTGACAGCCAGGAGGTAACTGTGCTAGTGGCCAGCTCCAAAGGGCCTTCCCTGCCAGCACAAAGGCCTCTTCCATAGACCCTTCCTCCCCCAGAACAAGAAAGGCAACCATATTGTCTGTACAGATGAAAGAAGAAAGAGAAGAGGAAATAGAGTTTGGAGAAAGAGCCAGAATCCAATCAGCATCTCCATCTGGGCCGCGTGACAATGCAAAATTCCTTAAAAGTAGCACACTGCACCCGCTAATGCTGGCCACATGTTCTATTCTGGTGCACCGTGGTAAATATAATTCCTCTGGCTTAATAAAAAAAACCCTATTTTTCCCTTTGCTACACAAGGAGCTTACAGTAGCAACCCGCTCCCCCCCCCCCCACACACACACATACACACACCCCAAACCGAAAAGCCTTTGCTTCCCTGCAGTCTCTGCTTCCCCAGGAAATTCCAGACCCCAGAGCTCTGCACTCCCCCTGCAGGAGGGACCTGGCCCAGGGCTCTGGCAGTTCTTGCCTGTTTCTTGGTAAGGAACCCATGGCAGGAGGGGGAAAAACATCACTTGAAGATCTCACAGTAGCTCCCCAGAAAGGTCTCTCTCTCTCTCCTCCTGCAAGTGTTAGAAATGAGTAGAGTGTGTGTATGTGTGTGTGTGCATGCACACATGTGGACACTTGAGTGTGCATGTGTGGCGGTACATGAGCAAGTGTGTACACATGCATGTGGACAACAGAGGACAACCTCAACCTCAGCGCTGTCTGCCTTTTCTTCTTTCCTTTTTCAATGTTCAGCGCTGTCTCTCACTCCCCTGGAACTTGCCAAGCAGGCTAGGCTGGCTGGCCAACAGCCCCAGGGATCCTCCTGTTTCTTTTCCCCAGTGCTGGGATTGTTTGCACTGTGATTTTAACTGGAGACCTGAGCTGGATCTGACCTGAAAGCCCCCTCCCTTAGGACTGGTTTTCATGCTATCAGAAGGCATCGAGAAGCTTCCAGGGGATGGAAGCAAACAAGAGCCCTACCCAACGGTGATGCCTAGCATCCACAGCAAAGTCCCGCACACATGATAACCCTAAGTAGTAGCAATGTACTTTGGAAGTAACTCGCAGCTCCCTAAATTCATTCCTGCTGGTACTGGAAAACTAGCCGGCTACTCAGGGCTGGGAAGGCATTGATCTTGGAGGAGAGCTACATCCAACACATTATTAAACCAGCATAATCCCTAGCTACGTTCTAGATATTTACCCTTATATCCATAGATAAGTGTCGTTCTCAACCCTCACCAAGGAAGCCTCTCTTTGCAACAGATAAAGACTATTACAGACAACCACACCCCATCAAAATGCAGAGGACATGCGGTGCCCTGACCCCACTGATATATCTATGACGTAATTCCTGCACCTAAGGTTCACGGATCATTGCAAATCAATAAATAAAAAGGAGGGAGAGAGACTGTATGAGCCAGAGGAACAGGGCGTTTTCCAGGATCGTGTTTCCTAGAAATGTCAGAGAGGTCATATCCATGACGTCCTATCAGCTTAGCGGCCTAAGCAATTCCCAAACAGTAATGATACCAGAGGACATTCTAATATAAAAAGGGGAAGGATAAAGGGGTCTCTGTCCTAAACACACAACTATGGGCAACTAGGGAAAGCTGAGGGCAGGAGAAATGGTTTCCCAGTGAAGAGCATCCCAACTGGTTAGGCAATACCACGTGGTGAGCCCCGAGATCATGTACATACAGGTAACATTATAGGAAATGGGCAGGGTGCAGTCATATATTTAGGAATATATATATATATATGTGTGTGTGTGTGTGTGTGTGTGTGTGTGTATGTAATATACAATTAAAGAAAAAAGTCATGAATTTGAGAGAGAGCAGGGAGGGGTCGAAGGGAAGAAAGAGAGAGAAAATTATGTAATTATACCATAATTTCAAAAGATATTATATCTCCATACAGGTAAGAACAGGAAAGGGACAAGGGGCAAGGCAGGGACAGACAGACCCTTTCCGGTTCTGAGAACAGTTGGTGTCTGAGAGGACAACCTCAGTGGTCAGGCAAGGAAGGAACACTGAAGGGTCACCAGGTAGACAGCAAATGCCACTACACTAGAAGCCCAGATCAGTCCACCTCGAGCACCCCCCGCCTGTCTACATCTATGCTTCTCGGGTGCTGAATCCTTCCTGGGAAAATAACCTGATGAGCCTCTCTCCACAGGGGATCAGGGCACAGGGGCAGTAGGCTCAGCTGGCACTGAGTGCCTCTGAAACCAGCATGCCCACTCTCTGTGCCAGGGTTCTCCACCTGTGGGTCACGACCCTCCGGTGGCCAAATGATCTTTCTACAGAGGCCACTTAAGGATATTAGAAAACAAAGTTATTTACATCATGATTGGTAACAGTAGCAGAATTACAGTTATGAAGTAGCAACGCAAATAATTTTATGTTTGGGGGGGTCAGCACAACATGAGGAACTGTATCACAGGACTGTACCCTCCTGATTCTCGGCCACAGTTCTATGAAGTTCATTGTCTCTAAGGAAACACCGCAGGAACAACAGCAGGCAGGCAGGTGCACGCAGGTAAGTGTGGATTCTCTGTCGGCTGTACAGGGACCCTGGGCACATATCTGCCTGGGTTTGGGCTCTGCCGAGAACAGGCTGAGATAAGCAGGCATGTACAGCACGATTGTATCTGGGAGATGATTTCATGCAGCTTGAGGGAAAGGGGCTAAGTAAGAGGAGGAAAGAGATGCCGACAACCTGCGGGCACTGTCTGTCAGGGTCTACAGGACACAACCTGGCAGGTACTCCAGGAGCAGGGAAAGCGGGACACAAAACTGTGCCACCCCACCTCTGTCATAACCAGGGAGACCACACCCATCACACCTCAGCAGGCAGTATGAGCATTATTGATACAATCCTCCAGGGGGATCCAAAGGCTTGGAAAGTCACACGTGCCCCATAAATAGCAGAGTTCTGCCCCTAGCTGTCTCTGAACCTCAACAGCCTTACCGGGGAGCATTGCACATGTCTTGTGTGGAGTAGATTGTGTATCCAAATCTGTGGCATGGGAAGGAAGGTATTTTTTGCCATATTAGCCATCCAGGACAGCCAGTGAGCAGCTAGGTGGAGGCCAGACACTTAGGATACTGACCCATCTCGAAGCTTCCACAACCCAAGGGGCAGCTGCATGGACAGGGACCTTAGAGGGTCTCAGAGGGCAGAGCTTGTGGCCGCTGGGTGACACTAAGCCTAAGCACTCGACTTCCTAGCCCCTTGGGATATGCAAAGGAGCCCCTCACCACAAAAAATCCAGTCTTTGGAGCTAAAACTGGTTTTGTCTCAGATAGAAAGCACGGTCACCTTGAGATATGGCAGTCACAGGCACAAGAGGTAGATGGGGCGAAATGCCAGGACTGTTTTAGAACCACAGCATGCAATCCGGTGTACTCGACCCCTGTCGGGTCTCCGCCCTCTATCTTCCAGGCACAGCCATGATTTCAGGAGCCGTGGGCACAGGCAGGAGGAGCAGGTCGGCCGTGAGTTAGCTTTGGAAAGAGTTCTGGAAAGGGCGGCAGTGCCTCCGAAGTAGAGCTTTTCTCCTAATCCATCCTTTCGCTGGGAAATTTGCCGAGCGTTTACTTGGATGAAACACTCAGGTTGAATACTAAAGCATGTATGTAGGCAGTCTTCGAGGCTTTCTCGTTCTTTAAGTATGCCAATAACAGCCCCTGGGTTTATTAAAAATACGACTGAAATATTGACAAACACCTCTTCCTAATCCTCACACTCTAGTTTTGCCTAAGATAGGGTATGTCCATCAAAGGCCAGGCTGCCCTGGCCCATTAAGAGACCAGGCAAAGTTCTGCAGGAAAAACGTTTTCCACCAACCAGCAACAGCTCACACACAAAGAACTTTGTTGACAAGCAAATATGCTCAAAGGGCCACCCTTCTTCTTCCCTTTGACGGCTGGGACACAACACATACTAAAAGCAAACTGGATGATTCTGGGCGTAGACCCACAAACAAAAAAAAAATGGCTCTCTGCACACTCCGCACGTTCCAGAGGGACTAGCTCAGGACCAGGGGATCTATCTCCGTGTGGGTTTGTTCAGATCCAAACAGTGGCGCAGTCTAGCCTGTGCCTGGAAACACTACAAACAAAGGAGTCAGTGGGAAACCAGATTTAAAGCCTCCATATCCAAGCCAGCTCCTAAGCCAGGGAGCAGCGAAAGAAGAAAACACAATATTCACGTCACTTATTCTCGGTCTTGTTTGTTTCTTTCTGCCATGTGGGTGGAAAAAGGCAGGTGAATTATGCAACCGTGATGTATTAGTTGGCTGCATTTCATCTTCTAAAAGGAGCATGGCCACCATTCAAAGTCACTCCAAGATATAAACATACCCTAAGTCCACTGGCATGGCCTCTATGGAGCTGCTCTTTTATCCTTTCTTCGAGCTGGATAATGAAAACTCTGGACCCGAGGTTCGCTTCTGGGACCACAAAGCATTCCAACTGCAGAAGCTGTGGCATTCAACCAGAAACAGCTGAATAAATAGAGTTAGAAGGAGGTTGTCAACGAGGAAGAATATTCTAGCAACCATCACTGCCCAGCCAATGAGTGGATGGCCTTGAAGTGGGAAGAGCCCATCTGGGGAGGGGTGGAGCAGAGGCTGGGCAGCCACTGTCGGAACCTTGTAGTGGAGAGGAATTTGCACTCTGACCACTCGCTTCCCTAAAAGTTCTAGGATGCTGGGATAAACTGATGCGTACAAGAAAGGCCTCAGACAGTCTATGACATGAGAGTCCCCTAACCCCATAAAGGATTCCATGGTACTATATCCTGGTGGGCACAAACACACACATACACACACACACACAAGCACACATGTGCATATATATATATATATATATATATATGCATGGAGAAACTACTGAAATGCATATACACACAAACATGCATACACTCCTACACAAATCCATGGAGAAACTTCTAAAATGTAACATTACAATCTAACTAATAGTATTTATCACACTCTATGTCATGCTTTCGAAACCCAGTGGCAATTCTCAACCCCCTGTAGATGACTGGCAATGTCTAGACATTTTTGTTTGTGAGGGCTGAGAGGGAAGGTCCCACTGGTATCTCCTGGGTCAAAGCTGCATATCCTACAACACACAGGCCTTCACTCCAACCCCTAGTATGCATAATCCAAACTGCTGAGACTGTCGGGGTTGGGAAACCTACACTAGAGATACCTAAGATTTCCCACTAAGGTCATAGGACCTCACCATAATACTTCTGTAAGTTCCTGTGAGCCTATAATTATTCTAAACCAAACTCGAAGTAAATGTCTTCCAGTTTCCTCTTCCATTCAGTACAGCTGGGTCCTTCGCCGTTGAAAATGAAGTACTGGCTAAGCATCCCTGATTCAAGTTCTTGGGAACAAAAGCACTCCAGATTTCACGGTTTTTCCCAGCCATGGAATTAATCTATGTGTCATATACGCCACACACATAGCCTGGAGGTAGCTCTGAGTTAAAGCAAAGCTTTGTGCTGCACAATCACCATGAGTAGCACTCAGCTATCTGAGCATTTCAAGTTTTAGTTTTTCAGAGAATGTGTTCTAGTTTGCCTTCGGTTGCTGTGATAAATACATGAGCAAAAACAACTTGGGGGAAAGAAAGGGTTGATTTTAACTTACAGGTCACAGTGCATCAAGGGAAGCCAGGGAAAGAGTTCAAGGTAGGAGCTTTGAAGCAGAGACCACAGGGGAAGGCTTTCTTAGCTACCATTCTTACATAGCCTAGGACTACCTGCCTAAGGAAAGCACCTCCTACACCAGTGAGCAATCAAGTTTAAGTCCCCCACAGGCACACCTACAGACCAATCTGAGGGTAGTGATTCTTCAACTGAGGTTCCTTCTTCTCAGGGGTGTCAAGTAGACAACCAACCATCACAGGAGGATGCTTACTAGTATTCCCAATTGACCAAAGGATTCCATTTTCCAAGCCACTTCTGTCACTATCAACATGTGACATTCACAGGGCATTTCTCTGGTTGACAAAGATCAAAGCCAAAACTCAAAGCCAGACCAAATATCCGTGCCACCAGCCTCCTCAGGGATCCTGACATATGCCCTATTAGTGCCCACCACACACACTTTTCCAGTTTCTCCTTTATCAACTCCAACTTCCATGCTCCCAAGATCAAAGTGGAACACATTTCACTGTCTCCAAACGTGATAGCCAAGTCAGCTCTCTGTTCTGAGTTCTCGCCCATCTCTCAATCTTACCCTCTGCTCTCACCCCACTGCCTAGCTTGTCCTGGAACCCAGCACTTCCTAACAGTCATGAAGCAAATTCCAGAAACTTGCCTCTAACACCCCAGATTATAGCCCCAGATTCCCTTTCCTGAAGCACATTCTTAAGATTGGCAACCTGTCCATAAACAGCCCGCCACACCAAGAGTGCCTCTTGGTGAGTGTTGTATATACCATGCCACCACTTAAAGTGGGAGAGAATCATCTTCTCTCTGTGCAAGTGAAGTGCACAAATTCTTCTGAGTCCCCTAACCAAGACTGTTTTAATCTCTCCTCTCCTACATGGAGTCCACAGTTGAAAGTTTTATTGAACACACACAAACACATATGAATCCACACACACTCATGAATCTGTGCACACACAGTCATGCATCCATGCACACACATACACACACCTACACACACTCATGCATCCATGCACACACACACACACACACACACACACACACACGCATCTGTCTACACATTCGGAGAGGGAGAAAGAGAGGTACTAGTTTAAATTGTTTGATGGAGCCCTTCGGTGTGTGGTGCACTCATTTAATCCTAACACTCAGGAGGCAAAGACAGGCAGATCTCTGTGAGTTCAAGGCCAGCTCAAACTAGGAGTACTAGCTCCTGTAAACCTAGTTCCAGGACAAGCAACAAAGACACCAAAGCTACAGAGAAACCTTGTCTTGAAAAGCTAAAAAAAAAAAAAAAAAAAAAAAAAAAAAATTCTCACAGGGCAGGGCACCCTGACTTTTCTTAGGACTGGAGAGGGAGGGGGAAGGGGAGTAGGGGGAATGAGAGAGAAATGGGAGGAGGGAAGGAGGTGGAAATTTTTGATAAATAAATAAATATTTGATGGATGTCACACTCTTCTTATCATAGCTGGGGAAACCCTAAAACATCCCACCTGATTCGTTAGGAAAATGGCTGAAATGGCAATGAGCCAGGAAGCAGCTCCCCAAAGGCCTCTCAGGCTGATTCTGGTGCTTCAGGATGTGTCTTCCATTTGGAGATAGAATCTGGTTGACTAACTATTCACCATGAACAGTTAATGTCCCGTCCCAGGCCAACTTCTATCTGCAAGGTGGTTCTCCAAAGGCAAATGATCCTTTGCTTGCAAACCAGATTCTACCTGACTTCGCCTTCAGAGACCCCCACTCCAAGGCTGATAACCGCCAATGCTCCGAGAAGGAAGGAGAGCCACTTCTGGGCTGTAATAGCTGAGCCCCCACCACATAAGATGGGGACACTGCTGAGGCTGGGCTGTGACTTTCTGGGCTGTCAGAAAAGATTATAACTGGTCACTAGTAAGAGTACCCAAATAAATTCAGCTCACTAATCAGGCCTAGTCAGCCTTATCCCCCTGGAAAGCATTGGCCTCATCCTTCTATTTATTGTCTTGACTTCCCATGTTCTAGACAACTCTCAAAACACCTGTGAATATTTCCCCAAAGTCACACAACTTCTGTGAGGCCCTTGGAGAAGAGACTAGGTTGTCTTATGTTCTCTGTCCCCAGCACACAGTAAAGGATGTTATGAGAGGCTGTGACATCATCAGACACAGTAAAATGCAGTGGCAGACACTGTGCTTTCTATCTGCAGGTGAAGCGGTTGGGGCTCAAAAAGTGGACCCTAAGTTCCAGATTCCTAAATGGCAATCCCAAGGCCTGGCTGATTAGGTGGGCTTTTGTGGGAACTCTCTGATGTGGATCCATGCCACCTTGACCAAAGGTCAGAGAGTTCAGGTCTATTCTTGCTCCTTCAAGGTTATGACAAGAGGTTTGACTCAGGGCGTGGCTAACAGGATGTTTTGACTGAGGATGTGGTTACTTGATGCTTTGGGTATTAAGGAGGTGATTACTTTGTTTGTTCCTAGTATAGTGGTAAAGGAGTCTTTTGTCTTTCCTCTCCTCTTTGGATTGGGGTATTTAAAGCTTTTGAGAAATAAATGCAGGGCGAACTTTAGAATTTACTGGATGCCCTCTTGACTCTATCCTGCATCTCTGTCTTTTCCTTTTTTTAATCTCCGTTTTTTTTTCTACCTGCCATTTCTTAATCCTCACACAAGACCTGGCTCATGCTGTCGCCCAGACTCGGGATATGGCAGGCTTTCAATTCTCCCAAGTAAGGCAGTGTTTGAGCTTAAGGCTCCTCATCTGTAACACAACAAGGATAGCCATTTTCCTGAGCCAGGAAGAGAACTTAGTGAGACCAGCGGACATTACTAAAGTGAGTGTCTCACCCCACCCTTTAATTCAAGCCGCTGCAGTTTTCTACATTTTAATTCATGTTAAACCTCCCACACACAGACAGAAGACATTGGGGAGTTCCTATGGATCTGTCTGGGGTCACACAACCCACAGAACTGTCAACGGCATATGGCAGGGATTCAGCCATATACAAAGGTGGTACTCAAATGGGGCCAGCCCCTCAAGAGTGTCTGCAGATGCAGACCCTTGCCACCCTAGCTGATGACTTTGTTATCTGTTCACCAAATGAAAGCCACTTCTGAGCTCAGAGCTCTGGGACCTAGTACATGACTCTCTTTTCAGGCCAAGACACTGCAACATCATAGAATTTGGTCACTGTCCTGCTGGCTTCCCAAGGCTGAAATAGGAGGGACACAGTTCTGACACTGAGCAATTTAGAGAAAGTCCTCTTCACAGGTTGTGTATAACGAACTGGACCGGAAGAAAGTGAGAATGGATTTTAATTTACTCTTTTAATAAGGAAAATGAGATGGGCACAAAGGATGCATAGCTCACCCCAACCTGCCCGCCACTCGGAACTTTCCAGGGCTTCTGTAGTCTGCCCTTTCTTGGTAAAATCTTGGCTGCTACAGGGACCAGAAGTGGTCCAAAGTCTCCAGCTGCGACTGTGCCATCCTGTGCATAGTGGATTCAAGGGGCCCACTGGCAGGAGGATGGAGGGAACAGAGAAAGTGCACAGCCTGAATAAAGACCACTGACCAAGCCTTCCTTGCCCAAGGCTATCTGCCAAATTACACCAGCCAGTCACATGCCCATGGTTTAAAGTCATTCTGAAGAAAAAGCCTCTGAAGACTGAAGACCTAAACAGAGCAGGAAGAAGCAATAGACACCTCTTGGGACACCGGGGCCAGCTCCCCAGGCAGCTTCTCAAAGTGCACATTTCTGCCTGAGGGGGCAGGGAGAGTAAAATGGGCTTAATTTGGATGCAATCGCTAGTGAGTAGCCAGCACCACAGGATTTTGGCTGGCATCACTGAGGGAGACATACTGGGAAGCCAGGTGTCCCCTGGAATGCAGCGATCGCTGGCGCCCCCTCGGGTCGCCCGATGCAAAAAGTTACCTGGTGGAGGCGTCTCTGCGACTACCTTTTCCCTCTTGGGAGCCTTCTTAGGCTTGGCGGCCTTCTTGGGCGGCCTGGGCTCCTGCTGGAGCTGCTCCTGCTGCTCTTGTTTCTCCACCCCGAGACCCTCATGCAGTGGAGGCGAGAAGAGCTCGGGCTCCCGCTCCGGATGATCATAGTAGCGCCCGCGTCTCCAGAGTTCCTGGCCATAGTAGTCTGGCTCCTCGAAGGCTGCGCCCTGTGCTCTGACCCCAGCCAAGGCCACAGCCACAAGTGCCAAGGCTAGCGCCGGGGAGGCGGCTCCTGGATGGGCCATGCCCGCCCCGTTCTGCGCCCTGGGCAGGGTCCGGGTTCCCGGGAGCGACAGGCAGGCTACAGATGACTGCTGTGGCTCGGGACAGGAGCGCGGGCTCTGAAGCGGGTGCAGAAGCGGCGGGCCCTGGCTGGTGGGACAGGCCAGACGGGCGGGGCTGGGCCGGAGCTGGGCGGGCAGGGGCGCGCCCAGGAGAGGCGAGGCGCCGGCAGACCCGCCCTCCTTCCTGCCAGGGCCTGGCCAGCAGGTGTTAGAGGCCCATTCATTCTAAGACTGTAACCAGCCTTCCTTGTCTTTCCCATTCTGTCCTGCTGGGCACCCCTTCTCAGACTTCCGTCATGCTGATCTTCGGAGGGAGCTGTGTCTTCCATTCCTTTTTGCAGAAGGACAAACCTGAGTTAAAACTAGCCTGAAATCTTGAGGCTAGATAGAACCAGCAGGCTGCCTACCTGTCTTGCTGCTCTCAGCCCAGGCAGAAACCCCAAGTACCTGGATGAAGTTCCTTGAGAGCAGGGCCTAAGGGCCTGGGGACCCCTGCTGTCAACCCTCCAGAGTATTTCTGTTGGAGAGAATGGGACCAATCAAAGACCACCATTTCGTAAGTTACAAGAGGGTATTGGTCTCTTCCAAGGATCAGGCCTGTCTGAGGAACCTGGTGTTGAGTCCCTTTGATAAAGTGGTCCTCACCTTTAAACAGCATGCCTTAGGTCTTCTTAGTCTTCTCTAATATAGTGGAAGCTAGTGGCCCCAAATTCTCTCCAGGCTGGAACGCTGGAGACCCCGGGTCTGCCGCAATTTTCTATGGCTCCTCTGTTTGAGACAGGGTTAACCCAAGAGACTTACTGACTCACAGGTTAAATGTCTGAGACAACAGCACCAGGCTGAAGTCATCATATGAGGTGGTGGTAGCTGAGGGACTCAGCAGAGAGTTCTGGGGTGGAGGGGGGTGGCAGAAATGGCTTTCTAACCACTTGGGGTATCACTAAATCAGGTTCTAGCAGCGGTACAGATGGGGTTCCATATATTCCCTGACTTTCAGCTCAAACCGTTTTGCAGGCTGCCTGTCTCCTGGTTTGTGTGCCTTCCAGGGCCTGCCTCGGGTCTTCGCAGGCTACCTAGCATCTCAGAGTCAGTCCTCACAGGTCAAACCTAAGCCACACCTTCATATCTTTTCTACCTCCAGCTAGGGAATAGTGTCTTAGTTCAAGTTTCCCTTGCTGCCATGAAATGTCATAACCAAAAAGCAGGTAGGGGAGGAAAGGGTTTGCTAAGCCTACGCTTCCATGGCACTGTTCATCATTGATGGAAGTGAGGACAGGAACTCAAGCAGAAGGATCCTGATGGCAGGCGTTGATGCAGAGGTCATAGAACGGTGCTTACTGACTTGCCTCCCATGGCTTGCTCAGTCTGCCTTCCTGCAGGACCCAGGACCACCAACCCAGGACCAGCACCACCCACAATGGGCCAGCCCCTCCCTCATCAATCACTAATTAAGAAAACACCTTACAGCAAAGGCTTATGGAGGCTTTTTCTCGATTGAATCTCCCTCTTTTCAGATAACTCTAGCGCGTGTCGAGTCGGCATGAGACAGTTCACACAAATAGTCTCCACTTTTTAGAGCTCATGGGATTAGAGGAGGCGCTGAGATAAACCAAGACTTGCCCCAGCTGTCACCAGTTTACTCTGTACACTTAACTCACAGGTTCTAAAAACTCAGAGAGATGCCTGCAGGGGCAGGGGTGGGAGCACGGTGCCTGCCAGTCACAGTGACAGCTAGCCCTTAGTCTGTCAGTTTGGTCCTGAGGGCCTGGAATATGGCTCTAGGATGCCTCTGAGTGAACCTGGGCACTGGGATATGGCCTCCCTATTTGCCTAGGAGAAGGAATCACAAGCTTGAGGCCCCCGACGTCAGGGTGTTAGCCAGGTCAGCTGTCATTCTTTGTCTCACTCTTTTGTCCTCGTTCTTTGCCTCAATGCCCCTACCCAGGCCACCCAGCTGGCCTTTGGACTGCAGTTTTAGGAACTCTCAGAAGAAAGGATCTTGCAAGAGGAAATTGCAGCTGACACAGGGCCCATGGGGGGAGAACCAGAGGGCTTTGGATCTAGTGGTCAAGCCTCCAGGATACTCAGGATGCAAGATCCCGAAAAATTCTCCAGAAGAGAAGAGACAGCCTCTTCTCCACAGGCATTCTGGGCAGGCATGGGGTTCAGTTGGACCCTATTCACTCTTCTCTGTATATGTCCTCTGAGATCAATCACAGGGGTTGTTTTATCTAAAGCCAGCCACCCCTGACAAGAAAATAAGTCCCAGGGATTTGTGTGTAGCAGAAGAAAGGGGCTCCATCAGCAAGCCACACTCCTGAAGTCCTAGCAGGCTAGATGAAGACCAGCAAGAGAGCCATTTAGGGTTTTACATATTACCCAGGGAAGGCGTTCTAGCACAGACATCAGGCCCATGCAGACCTACAAAGGCTCCTAAACACTACGTGCTTCTCACATGACTCCGACAGCTGAAATTTAACACTACCTCCCCTTGAATCCTACAGAACGGATGGGAACAGTGTCACCCTCAGACATACGGCAACTGGTAATGGTCCAAGTGCAACCTGCTTGAGCCAGTAGTTAGAGCATAGCAAATCTTAGTAGCCTCGAACCCCTCAGTTCTGAGACCATTTGATAGCTCCCTCTGGCAGCTCCAAGGTCAACAGTGGAGCATGCACCTGCACTGCCAAGTCTAGGAAGCTTCCAGAGAATGTCCCCATCTGAATGTGCGTCTCTGCCTAGGCCTAAAACCAGGAAATGAGTCCCGCTCATCCCTGCTCTCGCTGCTAATGCTTGCTTGTTTGTTTTCCCTGGAGAGATGCATAATTAGAGCAAGCAGGACAAACAGAACAGAGACTGATCGCTCAGAGCCAGCTCTCCAGAGTGACAGCCAGCAGCAGTAGTCCTTGTCTCTCTTTCTCTCTAGGGATACTCACTGGGAAATCTGTGGCATTCAAAGGTCACAGAATATAGAAAGGATAGCAAAGCTGAACCTAGTATTCTATGTTCAGTCCCCAAGCCTCTTCCCGCCTCCCAGTGCCTGCCTGTCTGCAGGGAAGGTCTCTGCCTTCTTGACTGCGCTGATGGACTCTCTCCAACTATCATCTGTCCCATCTCCTTTCATCCCTGTGATAGCTATCAGCAGGGTCTGGTGCATCCCAGGCTAGTCTTCAACTCACTGTATTTCCAAGGATGACCTTGAACTGCTAATCCTCTTGCCTCTACCTTCCAAGTGTTGAGATGCAGGGATGACACACATGCACCATTAAGCCCCATATATTGCAGTGTTGGAGACTGAACCCAAGGCTTCATGGGTGCAGGCAAGCTCTCTACTAAGTGAGTTCTATGTCAGCCCTGACATTATTTATCAGCTGACTTCCTCTGCTCCTACTTCATCCCTTTGTGTCTCCTTCAGAGACCCATGCCAGAGCCCTACAACACTTGTGTACTTGGTCACACTGCTTTCCAACTCACTGACCTGTGGGACATTGTGTACTTAAGGCTCCCACTACTCTCCAGGTCCAATGTCACTCCCCTAGTGAAGACCCCACACAAGTCCAAACCACCTAAATGAGATCTCAAGATCGTCATGCTTAAAGTCAGTCCTCTCCACTCCCCAACAGGTGACCACGGAAGGGTGTATTCTCTGTAGCCTTTGGCACAGTTTTTGTAGGCTCTTTAGAAATCGATGATTATGATAATCTGCTGATTTTACATTCTTTGCAGAAACAAAGAGAGACAGAAAATCCTTGTCACGTGACTAAACTTGGCGAAGGTCTTTCATAGCACCAGCCAGAGGGTGTTTTTCTATGAAACTGTTTTTGTTCTTAACCTAATAACATCTCTGATTAACTTTAGTCTGAGACCCCAACAAGGGACTTGGAACATCTCTCCAGGGGAATCAGTGGAGCTTGATAAAATGTGGGCTCCTCTTGGATGATAGCCATGCAATAAAGCCAGGCTTTCCAGTATGGGGAACAACTACAGATGGGGGAGCAAAATGGCAGTTGGAATCCCTCCTGCTTCCTGAGTCTGCCACAGGCTCATTGTTTGCTTTGCTCAAGAATCTGCTACTGTATTGCTGTTAAGTAAGGTAAGCCAGTGTTTGTCTGTTCATCCATCCCTGAGACTCAGAATGCCGTTAAGCCAATTTCTGTTATACAACATAAATCTGTACTTGTCAAATAATCCGCAGACACCTTACACAGCTAACAATTGTTCAAATATTTATGAGCCCCACGGAGGAGATTTATGTTAAGCTGCTTGACAAGGAAAAAGAGACTGCGCAGTTCCACGGAACATTCTGTTGAAACAAATATTGTCAAGACATCAATACATTTATAGCATTTTTTTCACAATGGACTTTCACACCTGCTCATTTCCCTAATTATCCCTGCGACTGTTACTCTTTTGGATTTTTTTTGAAGGATCAGTAATTTGAAAAATTAGTTTCTATATAAAGAAAAATACATACTTGGGCACAGCCCATTTCTAAAAATACAGTCTGGAGATGGATGCTGAGGGAGAAAGATACTGAGTTGTTATGGCAACTATGATTATAATTACGAAGCTGGAGGGCTTTTCCTCTTCATTACTATGTTGAGATGTGGTGATTTAAATGGCATTGTCCTTTGTACTGTCTCAATCTCATTACTACATAATTATCCATTTTGTATTTAATCTTCAACATGTTTGTTCTTATCCATGTACCCTGTAGATTTGGCATCTTTTGCTGTCTTATTCTTAGTTTATGGGTCCCCCTTGGAACTCAGCTTTCTCCCCTCTCTGTGATTTCATTTTCAATTCGACCTTTGAGGAAGCATGCGTGGGCATGAGCTATATCTTTTGTAAATAACAAGACACTAACAGCACCCCAGCTAAAAGCACCCCAGCAGACACCTGGGAAGATGCTGGACTCAGGAAAGCCAGAGCCTCCTTGGCACCCTCTGATATCCAGCACTTTTGATCTGTCATATGAGTTACTTTTCTCATCAATGGGGCCAATGACCTGGTAGAGCAACTTATAAGAAAAAGGATTTGTTTGACTCATAGTGTGAGGGGATGCGGTTCATTATGGCAGGGAACGTGTGACAGAAGGTGGTGCTATCTGTGCTGGCTGGAACATGTAGCAGCTGCTTGTTCAAATTTCAGAAGAAACAGAAGTAGAAATCAGATAAGAAGCGGGTAAGGTTATG
This sequence comes from Arvicola amphibius, assembly GCF_903992535.2. Taxonomy (NCBI): domain Eukaryota; kingdom Metazoa; phylum Chordata; class Mammalia; order Rodentia; family Cricetidae; genus Arvicola; species Arvicola amphibius. The sequence continues at coordinate 134,277,928 of NC_052047.1, forward strand.
AAACTTTTAAGTTTAAGTGACCACTTCCTCCAGTGAGGTTCCACCAACCCCTCAAACACCACAAGCAGCTGGAAACCAAACTAGTTAAACACATGGTCCTATGGGAGATACTTTACATTCAAACATAATTAGCCCAAACTAATTACTATATAAAGAAAATTAATTTTTTCTTATTCTATAACCTTATGATTACTTCTAGGCCATAGGGTACAACATAGATAATCAAGTAAATGCAAAATCATAAAACATTGATCAAATGTCCTTTACTGATGTCTGTGATATATTGATAGACAAACAGACAGGCAGGCGGATTAATACTCAATACACATGTACCTGAGATCATGACTCGGAAAGGAAATATACCTCAGTTTACTACACCCAATTGATTTCCCTACTGTGGTAGTCAGTGTTCATTGCCAATTTGACATAATCGAGAATCACCCAGGAGACAAACCTATGGGCGTGTACAGGGAGGAGTGGATCTTGATCTTCTTAACTGAAATTGAAATAATACCCTCCCCAACAGGGTAGAAGGTTCCAGTCCCCGGCCCGGTCCAAGTCTGTAGAAATGTGGGAGGGGTGCTGGACAGCTGCAGCGTTCTTCTCCCTCTGCTTCTTTTTTTTTTTTTTTTTTTTTTTTTTTTTTTTTTTTTTTTTTTTTTGGTTTTTCGAGACAGGGTTTCTCTGTAGCTTTGGAGCCTGTCCTGTCCTGGAACTAGCTCTTGTAGACCAGGCTGGTCTCGAACTCACAGAGATCCGCCTGACTCTGCCTCCCGAGTGCTGGGATTAAAGGCGTGCGCCACCACCGCCCGGCCTCCCTCTGCTTCTTGATTGCAGATGTCATGTGACCCGCCGCTCCATGCTTCTGCCACCTTGACCTCACCATCATGACTGATTGCACCCTGAAACTGTGTGGTTTCTCCTTTGAACTGCTTTTGCTGGCATGGTGTAACATGGGAGCAGGAAGAGAAGTGAAGGCCCTGACCCTTCAGGAAACACTGTGTTTGGCATCGTTCCTCCACCCACAAGTCGTCCTCAGATTGTGACTCGTGTGCTGAGCCCCAGATGATTCTGAGGCGGGAGCTCCCTGGAGAAGCCTGACACTGATGTTTCTTCCACCTCAGCACATTTCCTTCTCCTTCTATGAGCAAAGGAAGGCAAGCTGTGCCAGCAGGTGATAAACGGCCATGGAAAATCCATTTCTCTGTCTGTGAAAGTTAAGCTCAAGATCCATGCAGACCGTTTTCCCTTTGCTGTGATAAAACGCCCTGGCCCGACTAGAGAAACTTCAGAGAGAGAGGGTTTATTCTGACTCTCGAGCTGGGGGGGTAAAGTCCATCCTCGCAGAGAAGCTAATGAAGGATGGAGCTTGTGGCAGCTGGTCACACTGCAGTTGTGGTCAGAAGCAGGAGGGATGAAGGCTGGTGCTCAGCCCACCTCTCCTTTCTATGTCTGAGACTCCAGCCCAAGATCACCCGCATTTAGAGTGGGTCTTCCCGCCTCAACTAACCCAGTCTAGAAACCTGTCACAGCTGTGCCTCACAGACAGAGGCAAGTTTCCATGGTAACACGAAATCCCATCAAATTGATGCTACTAGACATCGCAAGGTCTAGGACCTAATGCTTTGGATATGCAACTCAAATTGGCACCCATTACCAGCACCTGGATGTAATTCTCCACCTTTTTAGACTGAAGCTTCCAAACTGCAGTGAAATTAAACAGAAGGCCCTTTGTCCTTCCTACTTACAGGAAGGTATTAAATGTGGAAGCACATAAATCTTTTACCTTAATAAGTAAGCAAATTCCACAGGGAGACAGTCAATGCCCAGGGAGGGGAGTAAGGGACTAGATGAGGACCTGCAGCCCCAGGCAGGCTTTATAGGCAACAGCAGCATAAGCCTCGGGTTTTTCATCCTGAATCTACCACACCACAGTGCAGCCTGGAGCGGCAGGACAGCAATTTCAGGCCCAGTTTACATGTGTGCAAAATGGGACAACCTCTCTGAGCGGATAGGGAATCCTGGTGAGAATTTAGTTGGAAAATGCATAGAATACGTATATAGCTCTTAACATATGGTGCCCAAGTAAAAGCCTTTAGGTTTGTTGAACTCAGTGCTCAGTAAATAGATGATAGATAGATAGATAGATAGATAGATAGATAGATAGATAGATAGATAGATAATAGACATAGGTAAACCAGATACTGAAAGTGGCAAGTTCACATCTCTGAGACCCCTTCTCCTCGGAGGGTATCTGGAGGAACTACCACTGCTGACTACCACTGCATACACCCCAGGTGTCTCTCTCCACGTTGGTACAGTCTGCTCAGGAACAGGGAAAGTCCCACCATTCTTATGACATAGCCCTTCCTCATCCCACAACGATAGAGCCCACAGTTAGGACCAACCCATGGCTCGGTCATCCAAGAGAGCTGAACTGAGCTAGTTACTGAGCCTGGATATAAAAGGACAGAAAGCAAAGCTTCCTGGGAAGCCACTGGCCTCTGACTCTCATTTGCCTGACTAGGATTTGCATGTCTCCCATGGGTTTTTGCAGGGTCCTAGGACCGTGTGCATGGGTCCTACCTCAATAGATAAACAACTTAATGTCTATCTCTCTCTCTCTCTCTCTCTCTCTCTCTCTCTCTCTCTCTCTCTCTCTCTCTCTCTCTCTCTCTCTCTCTTTGGAAATACTCCGAGGAAGTTAGATGAAGACAGCCCAGCAACAATTAAAATCACTATGAAGTAGTTCCTTTCCCCGTGAAGCCTCCCAGTTATTAGTTACATAAATAAAAACCCTTTCATCTTTCAGGTCTCAACTTAAGTATCATTTCCTCAGGGAGCCCTTTTCAGAGGATTCTGTCTGGAGACATCCCTCATTTCTTGACTCTGCATCTTGTTTTTTTTCCCCCTTTGGGAGGCCCAGCCCTGTCATTTCCCTCTGGTTCCTGCGACTAGAATAAGAGACAGGCTGGCAGGGAGTAACCAAGATCTGCAGGCCCCATGCCTTACAGAGGAGCTATTGGCAGTTGATAGCTGCCGGGAGAGAACAAATCATTCTTTTTTGAGGATGTGGCCACTGGTACGTTTCTCATGATCTAGGGAATGGCTCCACATCCATGCATGTATGGGCAACACTTACTGGATATTTCTGTGACCAGACCCGGCTCACCAGCTATGCTCCGGCACAGATCAGGACACCTCTCTGCGCCTTGGTGGCCTCATCTAAGAAAGAGAAAATAATCGGTTCCCTTTGGTCCACTCAGCTCCCGGCACCAACACCCTTGGGCCGCTCTCAGCCTTGTACAGAGACACTTCTGTCAGCAGTGAGCGCTGAGATGCATTGGTCATAATACTGAGACCATGAGACTGAGCACTCGGCTCTAAACAGGTCATCTACGTCAGGTCACCGAGGAGGAGACAGAAAGACGTTAAGAGCCAGAGGATGGGGAGGAGGGCTGTGAAACGTGGTCCTCCTTACCTGGGACCCGACACAGCTATTGCACTCATGGGCTCAGAGCAGCCATGGTCACCTGCACAGGACCAAGCCAGGCCAAATCCTGGCACAGATGGAGCAGAAGATCTGCAGGCCCCATGCCTTACAGAGGAGCTATTGGCAGTTGATAGCAGCCGGGAGAGGACAAATCATTCTTTTTTGAGGATGTGGCCACTGGTACATTTCTCATGACCTAGGGAATGGCTCCACATCCATGCATGTATGGGCAACACTTACTGGACATAGTGGGTTATCGGGGGACAAAAGACATGAGATTGGAAGGAGGGTATGTTGGAAGGGATGGGGGGAAGTTGAGAGGGGGAGGTGGGGGCTACATGTGGTCATATTTCATTGTATAAAAGTATAAAACTGCCCCCAAAATATGGAGAAAGGGAAGTAAAGTAGCTCCATTTGTCCAGAAATGTGAAGATAAGTGAACTGACCCGGGAACAAGGGCCTAGAACAGGACCTTGCCATCACCAAGGCTGAATCCCAACACTGTCTTCCCCGCTCTGGCTTCACATGTGCCCAGGAACTAAAAGGGGATACATTCACCGTAGTTCCTGGCCTAGGGCAGGTACTCTAAAGGCTGGCACGGGGCTTTCCCAAATCTGGCCTTGGCTTGTTTCTGAACTCACCCAAACAATTTTTTAACTCAAGAGCCCCTCCTCTGGCCAGGCTGAGAATTCCCCTCCCTAGCATTTGGTTCTCTTCCCTTCCCTCGACAGCTGTCCCTTCCCAGAGGGCCCCTTTCCAATCTTTCTCAGGTGTATTCCCAGACCCTGTGACCTCCATGCCCCCACCCACCCATCTGGAGGCCCAGAGCCCTGAGTCACACCTGCAAGCAGGGAGGCACAAGCCTCCTGTGCACTGTGAAGCTGCAGGCCCTTGCTGCTTTGGAGGCACACACTGGGCCAGGCAGGTGGCAAAGGGCAGGTATATAAGGAAACTGGAGACGGGAAGACAGAGCGGGGCTTTTCAGCTCCCTGATCAGACATGTGTGTGCTGAGCAGAGACAACACACCCTCACTGAGGCTATTTCTCATGTGGGTCATTGGAAAAGGAGACAGAGGTACTACAGGAAGAAAACCAAACAACTGCACAACCTGGAAGATGAGCCATGTGTACCCAAGTGTTTCCCAAGTCACAGATTCTCAGAGTTCTGTGCTGGGACGGCTCTGTTCTACAAGAGCTATGTCTACATTGATCAGCCTAGGGACAGAGCACAGACCAGGAGCCACCACAGTTCCAAAGAGGCCACTCTCCGTGTCTTTGGGGACTCACTTGCACCATAACAAACAGGAAAACTGGTCATGCTCCCGGCCTTCTTCACCCTGCCTGAGCTGCTGGCTCTCTGTGACGATTGACAGCACCCCAAACCTTCCCAGTCCAGATCAGAGGATACTAAAGGCTGAGGCACAGCCCAACTCAGCATACCACTCTCTGGACTCTCAGGCGCATGCCCAACCTGCTGCATGCTACCTGTGGGCACGTCCACAGGACCTCTTCTTCCCATCTAACCAGCTCTAGTCCAAACTGTTCTCGGTGGATTGGGGGCCCAGCCAGTCCAATAAGCACTGACTCTCTAATCCTACCCTTCCTGTCTATAGTTTCCATTGTCCCACTGCCTCTCATTCTCCTACCTCCAGCTTCTCTTCAAAGTATCTGCTAAATGATACCCAGGATATTTACCTAGAGACAAGACCTGTATTACTTCTGGGAAAGCTCAAACCATCAGGATCTCCCTGCCAGCCAGTGTCCAAACCACAGACTCAGACCCTGGGCTGTTGTTGATCTGGTGGGCCCCTCCTCAACAATACCCTCTCCTCCTACATCCCACCAACCTTGACCTGGTGTGGAAGCCAGGGTGCATCTTGTGGTCGCCTCAGATTTTCTCTTCCACATTCCACTTTCTGGAGTTGCTAAACTCCAGGAAACCCATCCTGTTGGCCTTCTTCTCTTCCTCCTACTCTGGATTGCCACATCTGCAATTCCATGGACCCAGGACAGGAAGAACATCATGGGAAGACCACGTGCTAACCTCTCTATTTAACCTCAAAGAGCTCCAGTTTCCTGGTCTATAAAGCGGGGTCTTCCTGGCCAACCAGAACCACAAATTGGAAACTTGACACAGATGTCAAGCAGATGTCGCCAAGCTTGCTTGTTCCCCTGCCCACTGTCCCTTCCCACTTCCGTCACAGGAGCAAGCAGCTCCTCCAGCTCCAGGATCCTAACAGGTCTATCCAGCCACTGTCCCAAAGGCTCCTGTGTCAGTGCAGCCAGCCTCACCAGCTCCTATGGACATCTGCAAGAGTAATCAGAAGAAAGCTGAGATTAAATCCAGAACCCACACCACCTCGTAAAGATTAAACCGCAAACCCCTTGCTTTGGAACACCAAGCCAACAAACGATCCATAAATAATTACTCCATCTTGTCCTGTGTATCCCAAGTGCCCCTAAAATTGCTTCCAAAAGATCTGAAAGCCTTCCAAAGATAAGAAATCTATGGAGAAAGCCTCTCAGCTTTCCTGGGGATTGAAGCCATTCCTGTGAATTTTCAGTCTGTGAAGCAGAGGGTGGAAGGTAACCTCACCCAGTGGTGCACAAAGAACCACAGGCAAGATAGCTCCTGTCTTTCTCTAGGTGAAAGTCCCAATAGCCCAGTAGCTCCCTGGATGCCCACAGCCCATATGGTGTTCATCTCTTGGTCTTAGAGATCTATTCCACAACTCCAACATAATGAACCCCACGTAAGGGGCACTTGGAGGAAGCTCAGCATGAGGCCCCGTGAGTGTGTTTTCTAGACGGTTGGGAATTTGGAGGGCTCTCTTGTGAAGGAGTGTTCAGATAGGACAGGGGAGAGAGCCTGCTCTGGCTGCCAAAATGATTTGCTAGCATAATTAATGTGCTGCTGAAAGGCGAGAAGCCCATGCAGATCCCAGTGACTATTTTTAAAGGCCCGCTAATGGAGAACTCTTTGCCTTTCAACCACACGGCTTTCTGTAATTGGAAGCGAGACTATTATTCAAAGCATACTGTGCTTTTCCCTCAAATTTCTATGCTTTAATCTGATGCTATCGCAAAAATACATTTACGTGGGGCCCGACAGCACTCAGAGAAGGCAGTACCCTGGAAGAAACAGGCTAGTGCCCAGTGTCCCACAGTGCCCTTACTCTTCCCACACAGGAGGGGGGAATGACGTCACCACCACACCAAGTTCCACCCTGCCCCTGCTGGGGGTCACCTAGGCAGGTGGGCCCCTCCAATGGCGCTTTCTCTAGGGAACTGACTGACTGTCGCCATCTGGGATGACAAATGTTGACTGTCAATTTGGCAAGATCTAGAACCACAGAAGGGTACCAGGATACGGGCATGTCTGTGGGGGATTTCCTAAACTAAGTTAATTAACGACGGAAGACACCTGAATTGGGGTGGCACTTCCATGGGCTGTGGTCCAGGACCACATTTTAAAAAGAGAAAACCAGCATCCATCTCCCTCTGCTTCCTAAGTGTGGAAGCAACGTGACCATCCACCTCGAACGCCTGCCTCCCTGTCTTCCCCAGGATGATGGAGTACAATCTCAGAAACTGAGCCCAAATAAAGCATTCTCTATTGTTCCAATCACGGAGTCAAAGACGCCTTCCCACAGGTTCACTTCTGCACCACTGAACGAGGAGCACCTGTTGTGCCAAGACAGGACAGGACCCTTGCAAATGACCAGTGGTGGTGGGTGCCAGAATGTGGCATCTGCCCTCATGGAGTTTACATTCTAGTAGGAACAGGGGTCCTAAATAAATCAGCTAAGACATCGATGACACATGATTAAAGGAGAAAAGGAAGGGAGGGATGAAGCTGAAGGGAGGAATAAGTAAAGGAAAGGAGAGAAGAAGGGAGGAAAAAGGAGAGAAGTGGATAATGTCAAAAAGGAAGCAGGAAGAGAAAGGGCCCATTAGATGGAGAAGAGTGGGATTGGGAATGGCTGATCTGCTTTCCAAGTAGGTAGGAGTGGGTGCAGGGACCATGGAGAAGGAAAGAGGAGGCAGATTTAAGTCAACTGACGTGGGAAGAGTCCGGAGGAGTTGCTGGTATCACTATAGTGAGTAGGGAAGAGGATGCGGAACTGTGGATTTCTGTCGGAGAAAGAGTAGGAAGCAAGGAAGTGAGACCAAAGCCTGAGCAGTAGTTATTGACAGAAGGTTCTAGATCAAGTGCAGAAACCATCTTCTTGACAAAGGAGCCAGGTCACCCGCTGGTTTCTCCATTTATTCACTCAACAAACACGGACTGACTGCTGGCAGGCCTAGGGAATCTAGCGGTAGGACCTCCACCAACAGATTCACAGACGGAGGCCCCTTTACCAGGAAGTCAAGGGGATGTAAGGTCAAAGGGATATGGGTAAGGAGAAGAATCACCTGGTCCTTCTTGGCGTATGAGCAGCTACTCCGGGGCCAGACAACAAAGCTGTGTCTTGAAGAGCCAGATTTTGGCAGCATCTGTGCATGTGCTCTGAACTGACTGAGAATTGGGGTGACTAACTGCAAAGATGCATGGGAACCACCATGTAGAAAGGCTCCACACTGTGGTTCAGGGTATGTGATAGTACACTGAAACTCAGCAGACTGTACACCCAACGTCTACCTTACCAGAGACAATTCAAAATAGGTACATTGGATCTTAAGCTTTAAAAGTTAAAGTAGTAAATACAAAAAAAAAAGCCAGAAAGTCCATAATTAACTATTGCTTACATTTAAGTGGACATTTTGTTACAGACGTGTTCTTATCAAATTTTTCTTTCTTTTGAAATAAGGGCTTATATAGCCCAGGCTGGGTTCTACCTCACCATGTAGTCAAAAGTACCCTGAGATTTCTGATGCCCCTGCCTGCAGCTTCCCGGAGCTGGGATTGCAAGTGTGCCACCATACCTGGTGTACATGGCGCTGGGGTGCAACCCCGGGGCTTTGTTCGGGCTAAGTAAGCCCTCTAAGCTACGTCCTCGCCCCCGTGACTTCATCTCTTAGGGAGGCAGTTGTTTTGTTTTTGGTTTTGGTTTTTGTTTTCTTTTAGAAACTGTTAAATTCAAGTTGTCTTGTTTAAGCTTGGGCCACTTCCTGGCATTGACCTCAAGCCCTATGGCCTCCGCACGAAACAACATACAAACAGGATTTGTGCAGCGTGTGTGGGTCTCACTTGAGCCACCTTCTCCCCTCTTCCCAGCCCAGCCCAGGCCTCTGCATCACCATTTTCCTGCCAACAGGACTCACTCTTAGTTCCCCCACCTCCTGGATGTTATGTTTCCATACACTCAGGTGGCAGACTGCCCTAGGTTTCATGAGCAGCCTTCGCCAAAGCACCGAATCTAATGTTGAATAGACCAAGGAGTTGGCAGCATGCCCAGGCATGCGTGTCCGTTACACCTTGTCTGGTCATGCACGGGGCCTGTGTCACTTCCTCTCCGTCCTTCATATGGTTCTGAATGCCCCCTCACCCCAGGCCACTCAGATCTGATCTTGCCTAATTGCTGCACTTTTCAGAACCTCCGTCATATTTCTTCCCGTTGTTTAGTCTTTGTGGACAGTTCCCCAACTACAAGAGGTTGACAGTTAGCCTTCAACATCTGAGGCATGACTCAGACAGAAAGCCAAGAAAAGCTCCCCCCAGGGACGTCTTTCAACAAGCCGCTCTGGTTTCGTACACTAAGTCAGAAAAAGGCTAAACACAAGAGAATAGCTGCGACCACGATGCCCTCGCCACCATCCTGTTCTTTGAAAGCGGAGGCCGTGCAGTCCACAGTCTGAATCTTCCCCAGCATCCGCGGGAGGTATCCCATGTGGTCACCCATAGGATTACCTGTGAAGGCCAGGTAGGGCCACCCTGAGGACAGTTTCATATACCAGTCCTTAGCCGCTTCATCTGGTCTCCTCCCAGAGTACAGTCTCCAATCTCCACATTTTGGGCCACTAGGTCCCCAGAGTCACTCCCTCCACAGGCTCTCAGAAAGGATACTTCCTGTTTCTCCCAGTTTCTGAGGGTCACGGGTGCTCCTGGCTGCGGCCACTCGCCTCCAAACTCTGCTTAGTCTCCCCTCAGCTTCTCCTCTGTACTATCTCCATGTTTCTGAGTGGTACTCCCCAGACAAGACTGGGCAGAAGCAAGCTTTCCTAATATAGACATCAGCCCTATGAAGCCTAATGACTTCATCCTTACTTCATGATGTCCCCAAAGACCCTGTTTCTGAGGATCACTACCCATGCACTCACCAGGGCTTAGACCTTCAGCATTTTTTTTTTTTTTTGGACAGGGGTTTCTTTCGCTGGGTCCAGTGTGGTGGCTTTCTCTCAAGAACTGTATTTAGTAAGCACACATGGGGCAGCAACTGAGTCCTGTGCACCACACTATATTAGATGCTAGGCACCCCAGTTCCCCAGAGGAGATGGCACGGCAGACAGGTGAGCAGGCGACTTCCATGAAAAGTACCACGGGAATACCTTGATCCCACCATGTGGGTTCCTGTCATGGTCTTGGACATCAATGACGTTCTGCAGGAAACAACAAATGAGTCCAAATCCAAAGTATCAAGCAAAGAGGCCATGGGCCGAAAGGATCTTTCTGAGAATCAAGAGAGGAGAGTCTTTCATCTTCAGGGCTCCTCGGATGTTTTGCCTTAGCAGACAAAGAACAAGAAATGAATCTGAAGAAACAATGGGGAGAAACCTCAGTCACACAAGGCACTTACTTAGATGTTGCCAGGAAGGCAAGACACCCCCAGGGTAGCTTTGAACCCTAATCCCAGGTTTCATTCAGAACACTATTCCCCACCCCACAGTAGCCTATAAAGGAGGAATGCTCAGGTCTGTTGAACACACAACTCTCTCACCAGGTCCCATGAGTCACAGAAGAGACCGTGCTCTGGGCTTCGGCGCACACGTCATAGCCCCCCTTCCCCCCCCCCCCCCCCCCCCGTCTGCAGACAGGCCCTCAGAGACATTGCTCAAGAGGTAGAGGAGAGGCTGGGCTGGTAGTCACACTGCCCTGGTGGCCAGAGCATGTTTTTCACACACAATACCCTCTTTGGTTCTGTAATTGCTAGTTTTCCATTACTGTACCTAAAACACCTGACATAAACAACTTAAAAGAGGGAAGATTAATTTCGGCTTCCAGTTTCAGAGGGTTGTGTTCCCAGTCACATGGCCCCATGCACACGGGCAGACTATCACAGCCTGGCAGAAGGAGCCCGTGGTATAAGAACTGCTTTACCTCACAGCAGACAGGGAGCAGAGAAAGAGAGAGAAGGGATCAGGGACAAGACACTATCAAGGACCCAAGCCCAGTGACCTACTTCCTTCAGCTAGGGCCACCTCCTGAAGTTTCAGAACTTCCTGCCAGCTGTGGATTAAGTAAGTGTCCAGCACACAAGCCTCAGGGGACATTTTATCCTGAAATTCTAGCAGATGTTCACCATGAGGGCCACCAATTGAGGAAGGCTCAAGTGCACGAGGCCAGATATACCCAAATGATCTCTTCCATGCAGTGAGCATCCAGAAAGAGATTAGCTAGAAGCACCCTCAGCCCTCATCCTAAGGATCCCCAGGGTCTGCCTAGCCATTTATTCTTTTAACACAGTCTCCATCTAGGGAATTGGCCAAGGGTCATTTTGCCTCTCTGATGTATTCCAAGGGCAGTCAGGTTCCTGGTGGGGATTGGGCTTTTGCCTTGGTTTAATTCATGACTATGGAGTTTGCCAGAGGCTTCCTGGAAGATTCGGGATTGGTTACATGTACACATAAAATGAAAGAGGCAATAATTGTATTTTTAACTGAGCATGACTGACAGCTATGTTTATTAAGATAGGAGCAATTACACCATAGCTATTTTAAGTTATACACAGATCTGCCAAAGGAGCGATGCTTTGTCTAAATGTGGAGTTTCAGGACAGACTCGAAAAAAAAAAAAATCCTCACACTCCAAATAGCATTTGGTGAATGACAGGGTAAGACATAGTTTCCTCAATTTCTTTTTCTTTTCCTGATAATTGCTTGAACAGCACTGACTCGGTAAAAGAGCACAGGACCATTGCTTCTTAAATGTGTTTATGTGTGTAGGTGGGGGTGTGGATGCAGCTAAATGAATATATGTGTGTATCTGATCCCTTATTCCCACAAAGGGAATTAAAGGTGGCTAACAAAGCTACATAATAGAATTTTCCTAGATTTTTTTTTTCCTGGATGAAGAAATCAGGGCAAGTGAGTTGGAAAATGAGAAATAAAAATAGAAGAAAAGAAGCAGAGGGAAGGGAGCAAGTAGGTGGGAGACAGGAAAGAAAGGATGGGGGAGGAGGAGGAGCGAGAAAAAGAGGAGAGGAAGTGGTGAACAAAAGCTTCTGTTGCCATGGTGACCAACCGCTCCAGGTCCATGGAGACAAAGCCCTGAAAGATGCTGAGGAGGGACTGTTAACCCAATGCTGTGGGCGTCCTTCCAGGCATGGGTCGAGCTCAGGAGACACCCTAGCTCCTGCTCTAGAATCTGCTTCTAGTCCAGACACCAGACAACTCCTTGACCTTGGGCCACATCTGATTCACCAGGGTAAGCACTGGTCCATTAGGCCAAGGGCATCCCTTCCCTGGAGATCTGGAGTGCATCCTGGAAGGCAGACACTTGGTATCTGATGACTTGGCCTGTGGCATGGCACATGCAAGCTAGGAGGCCCTCTCCCCAGCTTTGTGGATGGAGGAGGAGAGAGAGTGAATGTTGACAAACTGAAGGTCAAACTAGTGCTTGACAAGGTCATCTGTGGCTGTCTGCTTCTTGGACAATCTCACAGAAGGGCACACTTTAGCACTGGCCTCTTTCTGAACACCCTCGCATCCTATATTGCATATGCCTGGGTTCTGTCACTGCTTCCTGGACCTCCCGGAGATCTGCACATCTGCACATCTGTGCCTGTTAGTCCTGGCTTGTAGCCTCTCTTCTGGGGTTCCCTGTTCTTACTCCATCCATGCATGTGGCTTCAAATGACATGCATGTGGACGTCTGCTCATACAGCTGTCGAACTCAGCTCTTCCTGAGTTCTTAATTCCACTACCCCCACACTCCGTATATCGCTGGAATACCCCCGTGGCAGTGATTTTACTAATCACTGAGAACTAAGCACAAGAACACAACGGGAGACAGAAAGTATTCCATGGATATTCCAGTTCCTAGTCTGGTGGCTTAGGAGACTAGTGTGCACCCCTATTGCTGGGGTCTCACTGAACCCTCTCGGGATTTTCCAGCTACATCTCTACCAGCCTTGATCAGTGTACTGCCCTGGAAACTGGCACCTGGCAGCAGGATCCTGACCTCAGACCTTCCCTGGTGTCTCTAAGCTACCATATCTGGAAGCCGGTAGAGTCCAGTACTTGTGGCGTGTGGCCTGCTCTACTCTTAGGCATGGAGTTCAATGCTATGTTTAGGCTTTGGGGAGGAGAATTATCCATGCAAGACCTAGCTGCTACAGAAGGGAAGCATCAAGACTGGCCTTCCACCCTTAGCTGCTCTATACTGGCCAATACTGAGATTAGTTGTGTGCCAGGGAGCTAAGGATGAGATATTATTACTTGTGTGAGCAGGGTCAGAATCCATCGAGAGTATCTAGGTGTTCTGGACTACAGGAGTCCCTCTGTGGATGAGCTACGCATCAGATATGACTGTGTCCTGTCAGCCCTGCATGATTGAGACATCCAGAGCCATAGAGTCACCCGATTGGCATCCCCATTCCTCTCCCACAGATATGTTAAGAAGTTCTCCAACACATTACCCTCAAGTAACACAGTCCCCAGGCATTCCTGTCCATTACCATTGGCCGTTTTCCTTAGATGGTGACACACAAGCTCTTCTGAAAGAAGCTGGGTTCTTCCTAGCAGTGTGGCTCCCGAGAGTGCCTTTGAGACTTCTAACACAGATGTTTCTCGAGGCCAGTGGCTATGAATCGCTCTCACCAAGCTCAGGCCCTGGAACGCAGCAGGCGTCAATTGAGAGCTCACTGCCTCTGCCTGACTCAGTTTGCCCAAGGATGTCTCCAGTTCTTGCTCGCACTGGCTCTGCCATTCCATTCCCTTCTTGATTCCAGTTGCTTGCTGGGTAGAGTGGGCAGAGACGGAGCTTGGCAGATGGAAATATGGGGGTAGGAGAAAGGCAGGGATGGGAATTGGATTTGGGGCTCTAGAGGCTGAGGCTGGGTGGACCTCATGGTCGTTCAGATGGAACCCAAGTCAGAGAGGGAGGAAGAGGAGGTGAAGACAGGTCTACACAATCACCAGATGCTCCGCCGCTCAGAACATTCTAGAATCTCTGGAACAGCTCTCAAGAGAGGCCCACGGTAAAGGTCTTTTTATTCTATTGCTAATTAAGGATCAGCTCTGGTGGCTCAGGCACAGGAAGGAAAGTTACAGTGACTAACATTTTAATGTCACTAGAAATCATTAAATCACAGAATCGCTTCTTACACCCAGCCTTCCTTTTCAAATGGAGCATTGCAAATCCATCAGGGGGTTGGAGAGGGTTTTGGAAAAAGCCTTAGATTTCACTGCCACACTGTGCAGGAGGTTGGCCAGGGCTCCACTGGACGGTGCAAGTTTTCCTGTTATAGCAGCCGAGACAAGGCCTCTCACTGTAATGGCACCATTGCTGCTAGCAGCTAATGTGTTCTCGGCAATGTGATCCTTTGCTACATCAAGGAGAGAAAAGGATTCCCAGCCCCATTTATAGAAGGAGCAAGCTAAAGATTCTACTTGAGCCCTAAGTCCCTCTGATGGCCATCATGGGTGCTAAGCCCTTCCGTCACTTACTTTTGAGGTCTGGACAGTCAGACCAAAATGACATCCTCTTAAACACCCCAGTGTTACTGTTCAACAAGGCCATCCTCAGCTACATAGAAAGTATGAGGCCAGCCTGGTACACATGAGACCCTGTCTCTAAATAAATAAATTTTTAAAATTTCAAAAAAAAATAGGAGAGGAAAAGAGGGAAATTAGCTGTGAAGATGTTAGACTGACAGGGTGTACAGTGGGTGACAGGAGAAGGGTTGGATGCTTTTGGAGGAGCTAAATGGCAGGCAGGTCCTCTTGTGGGAAATTACATCATTGAATATTCCAGGCAGCAGAAAGCATAGGGGATCCAAAAATGTCCACATTATTTGTTGCAATAATTCTACTCCCACATACCTCTTACAAGAAAACAGTTTTTTAAAAAAGCAGAAATCCCTTGCTTATTTATAACAGGGTAAACAAATGGAATTGCTTACAGTCCAGCAGGAGAAACTTCCAACAGGCCATGACACATGTGCTTGCTGAAATGACAAGCGACCATGAAAAACAATTTGTCAGACTTTGATTCTGTCTGGGAGGTACGTCCTACCAAACCTTCTGCAGAAGGAAATTAAAGCCCAAGACAGAATGTAAGCGAACCTATCAGAGTACAACGAAAAATAAATAATGACATTTGACATGAGGAAGAACATCAAAACTAGGAGAAATGCAGATACAGCTGTGGGTGTCCTGGGTCCTTGCCTCTGTATTACTCAGCTAGACACCTGGGCAACAAACCCTAGAACTTTGCAGCAGGTGTGGACTGAGCAAGTTCTAAAAGAAGCCTGCTCTTGCCTGTAGAGAGCCAGAGAGGCATCTTCTCTGCTGGGCTTTCAAATCTGTTGCAGAAAGATGATGTGATACATGCAGAGAAGTGGTCGTTTGACTGTAAATTTCTCACCAGAAACCACAGCATCTAGAAGACAGTCGCAAATTGTTTCTGAAGTCCTCAAAGACATGAATGCTATGCCTAACAAAAATGTCCTTCAGGAATGAGGGGGAAAATAGGATACACTCAGATCCTTTATGACCAGTCATATGCAAGCTGTAAAAGTTCTTATTTTGAACTCTTTGTCTATGTGTGAGAGAATGTGCATGTGGGTGCAGGTCCCTGTGAGTCCAGCAGAGGGCATCAGACCCCTTGAGCTTGAGTTACAGATGGTTGTTTCTGGGAACTGAACTCAGGTTCTCTACAAAAGCTATAAGCTCTCTTAAATCCTGACCCATCTCTCCAGCCCCCATACACACAACTCAAAATCAATTTTATAAATAAAAACAATACAAAGTTACTTTATAAAGTGTTCGTGGTGACTTTGAAAATCCTTTATGATCTAATGCTTCAAAAGCTTGTGAGTTTGAATTTAGAAAGAAAACCAGCATGATTGGAGTTGTATCCAAAAATATCCTTCAGAGAAAAGAAGCTAAGTGGGAGGAAATCTCTACTTGTGAATTTTTTTTAACTTTTGGTAACAGAGACAATAGTAATCTTCTTCATTTTAATTTCTACAAATTCTAACATTTCAACAGATAACAAGCCATCTTATAACAGTTAAAATTTATTTGTAAATGCACTGTTTAGTTGAGAAACGGAGTAGAAAAAAATATTTCTTGGTATAAGAAAAACAACCTGCTTCAAATTGAAAATTTCTTTTTTAGAGAGAAGGAGGAGAGAGGGCCCACCGGATGAAGAAAAGTATCATCTATTTCAGCTTTTACTTATGTTTGTGAGGCTCTAATTACCTAAGATAATTGGGTTTTAAAAAAAAAAAACCACATAAAGTTTAAGACTTGTTAAACATTACACTTTTTGCCTGCCTGGTAGGCCTCGGTTCGTTTTGCTTAAAGGAAAAGAGTATTTGTGGAAGAGACTCCTCCAGGAGCCCACTCTGCTACGGATGCTGTCATTAACTCAAAACATCTCACCTTAAATGGCAGAAGCAGACTTAAACACGCAAGGGACACCACACAGGTGGCCAGAGCAAGCAACCTCCACATCTCCAGAGACAGTGGACAGACACCACTTAGAGGAGAGACCAAGCCCAGGCTGAACACTGCACATGTGGCAAAGGGATGAACTGCAGACGCCATGGTTACCCAATCATTCAAGGAACCTGCTGGCTGGTGAGGGAGACAGCCGTGCATGGCATGTTGGCTTGGGTGGAAACGAGAAAGCCAGACTTTCCCGAAGGTGGAAAGAGCCCCAGGGAGACGTGGCAGTTTGGTTTGCTGGCAGTTTCTAGCACTAGCCAGGAAGCTGAACTGCTGGGTCAGATCCTTCCGAGAGCAGAGAGAGGCAAGCTGAGGTGAAGACTGAAGCGGGGCCTTTACTAGGCTTTCTTCACCCACCTCATCCTCCCTTGCACGGCTCTGAGCCTTTCTCCTTTCTGTCAGAGTCTCTATCCTGTTCTAGGGCTTCTTAGAATGAGTATTTATGACCTGTAGGGTAGGCATTTATGTATGGTCAATCCATAAATGTTGACCAATATGTTTTAGGATGGATACCGATATTCTTGACCTCTGACCCCAGATATCTGAAGCTCCTATGCCTTACATCTGTGAAACCTGACATGTCCCCACACCTCCCAATGGCACTGAGCAAAGTCACTTCTACTGAGAACTGGACATTTTGGAAATTGCATGGACAGAAAATCCTGAAGAAGAAGAAGAAGAAGAAGAAGAAGGGTGTGGCTTTGTCTCACTGTAGATAAGAAGCACAGGAGAACCTAGGAGCCATAAAATGCAGGGTTTCTTTTTTTTTTTAGTTTTTTCGAGACAGGGTTTCTCTGTAGCTTTGGAGCCTATCCTGGAACTAGCTCTTGTAGACCAGGCTGGCCTCGAACTCACAGCGATCCACCTACCTCTGCCTCCCGAGTGCTGGGATTAAAGGCATGCGCCACCACCGCCCCGCAGGGTTTCTTGTTTGAAACAGTTTCTGATTATACACACACACAGAGAGAGAGAGGACAGAGAGAGAGGGAGGGGGGACCAGAAGTCCATGTTAGCTGACTCCCTCAACCACTTTCCAAGCCTTATCTTTTGAGACAGGGTCTCTCAATGGATTTGACGTTCACCAACTATCTAGGCTAGATGGCCAGCAAGCTCCAGGGAGCCACCTGGGGTTACAGAGATATGTGATCATACCTACATGCTACATGGATGCTGGGAATCTGAACTCAGGTCCTCATGCTTACATGACAAACACTACACTAAGCCAGCTCCCACACAGAATTTTTTTTTAAGAACTGAAAAGAAGAATTTGGCTGAGCGGTAGCCTTATGTAATCCTAGGACCTAGAGGGAGGAAGCAGGTGGATCATGAGTTCAGTACTCTCCTCAACAGCATCACAAGGTTCACCTGCTATTTGAGACCCTGTCTCAAATTTAATCACTCACTCAAATCAATCAATCAATCAATCAATTCTGTATATAATGTAGCTTTGATCTTGTTAAAAATGTACTGCTGGGCCAAGGAGATGCTCAAAAAGTGAAAACACCAGCCACACAAGCCTGATGACCCAAGTTCAATCCCCGGAGGCAGTGTCACGCATCTGTAATCCCATCACCCCTACAGCAAAATTGGAGGCAGAGACAAGAGAATTGCTGAGAAATTCATGGGCTACTTCACTCGGAGAACAAAGGAAAGCAGAAACAAGAGAGAGCCCGCCTCACAAACAAGCCGGAAGGAGAGAACTGTCTCGTGAAAGTCATACTGTGACCTCCAAATGCATGCTGTGGCAGGCATGTGCACAGACATCATAAAGACGAACAGACTTGCTGCAGCTCCTGGACAGGTTTTGGGCACTTAGTCATTGTTCATCCATTGGAGTAATACTCACTAAACACCAGGTTTCAGTGCCTCTCACTCGACATAGCTGACCACGAGCATCTACAGGGTATCGTGTGCATATGCATTTGCATAAACACATGTATATTTGCATAAGCAAATACAGGCTGCACACTGTGCTTTGCCTCACCGACTCTCCCCGTTTCCAAGAGGAGGGACTGAACTTCACAGAAGAAGCTGAGAGAGCCGAGATAATTTTCCCAAGAAGCTGGAACTGGGGGATAGAGAAAGAAGCCTTTCTTATGGAATGTCACCAGCTGCAGGATGTAGAAGGGAGAGAAAAGCTCCACTTTGTAAGCACAGTGTAACGACTGAGTCAGGCCAGCATCATCTCTGGGTGACAAGCTATCGGGAAACAGAATGTTCGCACCTGCCAATGTGCCACTCCATGCAAGTCTGGCTCCCTGCGAGGGGGTGAGTAAGCTCAGCATAGAGACATCTTGCTGTTAGCATCTCAGCCAAGCGATCCGATCACCAACTGCTTGGTACTGGGATGCCCAGTGATGCAACATGCCACGTTGGTGATGCGCTCACCAAGGACATCAAAGCAAGTCTCCAACACCTCCCTCACAGCTTAGAGGAAGTGCGGGGGACAGAAGAACAGAGAAGATACAGAAGACAAATCACACACAAGCCACTGTGGTGATGTCTGGAGACAAGAACCAGGAATGTGGGGCATCCTGTGAGATACCTGGCCTGTGGTCTTCCAAAAGTTAAAGCCGCAGGATAGAAAAGGTGGAGAGATCATTCTAGATCTTCAAAATTTTAGACCTAACCACCAACTACAATATGTTTGTTTGAATCAAATTACAGTTTTAAAAAACTAATTATGAAACATAGTCTTAGGATAGAAAAGTGTATTTGACTATAAACAATATTATATGGCTTAAATGATTATTTTATCAGCTTTAATAATAGTATTGTATTTATGTAAGTGAAAAGGGAAGAGGTTCATCTCCTCATCCTCACTATACTCACAGCTTTCCATTCGGGGAATGAAATCATGGTTTGATTGGTTGGTTGGACACCTTCCCTTTCGACTCTACATTTCTAGAGTTTCTATACCAAGCAATTCTCTGGGGCCGTAGAAATCAAATGGCTGTTCTCCAATTCAGCTATGACATTAGTCACCTGTCATGAGGGGAGATCTCTCTGATGAAATATTCAATCTCACAAGGCTACCTCTACTTCCCATATCAACTACAAAGAGGGCTCCAGGTTGCCCACACTTCTATCTGACTTGACTATAACTCAAGGGTTCCTCTGGCCCTTCCACCTACCACACAAACGCAATAACTCTAATATCTCATAAAACGCCGTGATGCATACATATACTACTTGATCATAAGCGAGTGATTCTCAGCCTTCCTAATGCTGTGACCCTTTAATATGGTTCCTCGTGCTGTGGTGACCCCCAACTATAAAATTATTTTGTTACCACTCCATAACTGCAATTTTGCTACTGTTATGAATTGTAATGTAGATATCTGATATGCAGCATATCTGATATGGGACCCCAATGGATCACAACCCATAGGTTGAAAACCACTGTGATAAGCTACAGGATGAAGAACCGGAGGAAGAGGTATATGAGATGGGATCTGGAAGGAGTACTAGAGTTTCTGTCCTAATTACCCACCCCACCCCACCCCACCCCCCGCAGAGGGGGTTCGTCAGTCTGGAAACCCTCTCTGAACCACGTTGCTACAGATTTCTGTGCCTACACCTTGCAGGAATGCTCACATAACTCAGCCTTATTCACCCTCTTACTCCTGGCTCCTTCTGGGATGAGAGGGCATAGGACTGAGAGTTCTAGGTTTTAACCACAGCTTGGTCTTTCTGTTGTCCGGCTCTATACAGAAGCTCTCCAGGAGCCACCAAGACTCTCCTGAGTAGGACAAATGACACCTAGGACACCCAGAAAATTCCAAGAGATTTAGGAGCTCTATGCAGAAACCAGCTTCATGTGGGGTATTTGTGTGAAGATACATTGTCATGATTGGTGTAATAAAAAGCTGAACGGCCAGTAGCTAGGTAAGAAGTATAGGTGGGATTTCCGAGGACAGAGAGGACTCTGGGAAGAAGAAGGGTAGAGAAATCAGGAGACATGGAGGGGAAACAGAAGGTGCAAGATGGAAGAGAGAGAACCCCACATGTAGACTAATATAAATGAATTAATTTAAGTTATAAGAGCTAGTTAGGAACCAGCCTAAGCTATAGGCCAAGCTTTCATAATTAATAAGAAGTCTCCATATTGTTACTTGTGAGCTGGTGGCCTAAAGAAAAATCCGCCTACAGAGAATATATATATATATATATATATGTGTGTGTGTGTGTGTGTGTGTGTGTGTGTGTGTGTGTGTGTGTGTGTTTTTATTACATAACACTAAAATAAATGTTCTTTCTCCCAGGAGGTTTGTGCTGAAGGATGAGGATTTAAAGTAAAGAATCCTACTGGTTGTGACTTATCTTTAAATGATTCATATAGATGAATATGTCTATGAGTCATCTAAAATACATACTCAGGCCAGTTGATGATACGGTCAGCAGGTAAAGGCACTTGCCACCAAACCTGATAACCTGAGTTTGATCTCTGAAACCCACATGATAGGAGGAGAGAATCTGTCTTTTAACCTCCATACATCATTGTACACAGCACACACACACACACACACACACACACACTTACTATAAATTAACAAGCAGAGAGAGAAGCAAATTGTTTAAATTGAATCTAGATTAAGGGTGAAAGTTGTCAATTCAATATACATTTAACAAATCTTGTTAAAGGAGTTCATTTCCCAGGGCAACCCTTTCCCTCAGAACATGACAGACATGTACCCACCATTAACAGCCCAGTGCTCTGCATGAGACTGGTGACCTCAAGCCCAGCTGGGCTGAGTCCTTGTTCTAAAGGGAATTATGGCCACCGATTGTCATTAAAATTGGGTGCTTTGTTGCTGCAATTTCACACATAAGGTTCTAACAGCAAGGGGCTTGAGGGAACAACCCAGAAGTTCTTTCCCTTTCTCGGCGAGGTGCCATCTCTACCCATGGAAATCAGCATTATTTTTAAAAGCCCGAGAAGGCAGGCCTGAACGTCTGCTCTGCTCCCTGGCAGAGTTCCAGGCCTCATTAAGAAGTGGAGATTATTAGAAAGAATTGTACACACTTACTAATTTTGTTTTCCAAGGAATCAAAGGTCATCTTCGTTACTCTTCACTAAATCTGCAGAACACATCAGCAGTTTGATTGCTAATTAGTATGTGGGGAGAGGGGGGGGGCTTCCACAGCGGTCTCACATAAGAGAGTGCACAGAATCTCATGGTATAAAATCCAAACACACTCTAACTTGTCAACACACTCTTGGAAACTATACACTGTGCCAAAATACTGGAAAGTCACAAACACCCAATGGAAACTGTCACCTCCATCTCTGTGAGGCAGGGTGTGACATTCCCACACACTGGCTTCCTCACCCTACCCACACATACTCAGAGTTGACCCCCCCTCTGATTACCTGTCTAGGTCTCCCACATGTGTAAGCCATGGATTCATTAACTCAACAAGTATCTACTGACAGCTTTCCTGCCTTTCAAGACTGTAGCTAGAAGCTAGAGATGGGGCAGTAAACAGGCACAGGGGCTCCAGACTCAACCAAGACTCACTCTAATAACTCCACAGTAGAAATTAGACCCCACAGAGCTAAAGGATAAGCAAAACACCCTGTTTTCAGTGATTCCCCAGTGAAAACCCAGAAAGACAGGCATATATATGCATGCGATATTTAAAGTCTGTCAGGCCCTCAGAAGCAGACAGCCTCTAGGGATACACACACAGCTGCACTGATTATTTTCTTGTCACTGTGACACAACGTCTGGTAAAAACAACTCATGGAGCAGGGCAGTGCTGGCACATGCTTTAATTGCGGCACTCGGGAGGCAGAGGCAGGCGGATCTCCGTGAGTTCAAGGCCAGCCTGATCTACAAGAGCCAGTTTCCAGGACAGGCTCCAAAGCTACAGAAAAACCCTGCCTCAAAAACAATAGATAGATAGATAGATAGATAGATAGATAGATAGATAGATAGATAGATAGATAGATGATAGATGATTGATAGATAGATGATAGATAGATAGATAGATAGATAGATAGATAGATAGATAGATAGATAGATGATAGATAGATAGATAGATGATAGATGATAGATAGATAGATGATAGATGAATGAATGAATAAATAAATCAATGAATGAATGAAAAATAAAGACTCGGGGGAGGGAAAGTTTTACTTTGGCTCACTGTTCTGAGGATTGCAGCCCTTCTTGGTGGGAAACACATGGCAGAGTCCACAGTGGTAGGAGTGGATGGTGATAGCTTCCTTCTCACAAGGAAACAGAGAGGAGCTGGAAATGGGTGCTGGGCTTTGATCTTTGAAAGTCCATCCCATCTACTGGGGACATTTCATCCCAAACATGGCACATACCTGAGCCTCATCCCCTTGGGGAAGCTGTTTAAGCCATGCTCTTCTCACTGTGGGTCCCAGAGGAACAAGAGGGAAAGCCAGGCAGATGTCTATCACATCCCATAGACAAAGCAAGTCATCAGCCAACCCAAATCACCACCCAAGGCACACCAAAGGACAGGAATGAGGATCCAGCATCCAGGGACCACTTGCAGGCTGTTCCCTCCGCTCTTCCCCCCCCCCCGCCCCGCCACTTCCTCAGCTAGCTGTTGCCTCTGACTCCTCCAAAAAGTCCCTCTTGTTGGGGGGTTTTCTGGGCTCACCCACTGCCCTGAACATCCCTCTGCAATGACATCTAGCACTATTTATTGGCTCCCTCTGACCACATCTCCAGTTCCCTCCCAAATATCTTTGTCTCATCTTGTTTAGAACTTCAGCAAACACAGAGGTCCCCCGTGGGGGATGGGAGGGCACTACTCCAAGAACATCCACCAAGCCTACTCCGGTCCATGGACAGACTACCTCCCACTGTGTGCATCTTCCATCTGTCCTGCAAAGGCTGTTCTGGCTACAGGACAAGGGGGTCATGAGAGATTCGATTCACTCCAGAGACTCAGGAAACTTGGGTTGGCCAAGTCATGATCTCTGGTTCCTGACCTCACTAGGATCCCTGTTAAGACAGTCAGAGCAGGAGCTGGGCCATGGTGGCACAGGTTTTTAGTCTTAGTACTCAGGGGGCGAGGGGGAGGCAGAAGCAGGTGGATCTCTGTGAGTTTGAGGCCAGCCTGGTCTACAAAGCAAGTTCCAGGACAGCCAGGGCTGTTACACTAAGAAACCCTGCCCTGAAAAATAAAATGTGTGTGTGAATGTGTGTGTGTGTGTGTGTGAGAGAGAGAGAGAGAGAGAGAGACAGACAGAGAGAGAGAGAGAGAGAGAGAGAGAGAGAGAGAGAGAGAGAGAGAGAGAGAGAGAGACAGATTAGACCTTAGAGTAGGTGGTGGTATCTTCCAGATCAGTGTGTGCAATGTGCTCCAATTTTATGTGAACTCCATGCGAACTGAATCTCCACACACAAGAACTTTTAAAATACATTTGGAAGGCTGTAGTTGTAGTTCAGTGAGAAGAGTGTTTGCACAAAGACCTAGGTTCAATCTCCCAATACTGCCAAAAATAATCCACACATCACCACATGTTCTTCTGATTGCATGGCTTTTGACACCACTCCATCGGGTGTGATGTAGTGATCCTGTGACCACGATGATGAGCAGGAGGCCAGAAAATGCAGCTATGCTTTGTTGGAACATGCCATCCTGCTATGAGGAAGCTGAAGCTGCCATTGGAGTCGCCACACGCAAGTACTCATGTCAACAGCCCCACAGAACGATGCAGACCACAGCCAGCCTCAGGTATCAGACACCAATAAGTGATCCCTCAGACGACACCAAACCACAGCCAGGACATCATTCCTAGACTCTGTCTTCTCAGACACCAGAATGCAGGAACCAGCCACCCTCACTGGCTTCTGTCCAGACTCCCCATCCACAGACCTCTGAGCATGAGAGGTGGTGGTTTTGTGCCATGGGATTTGGGGTAGCTTGAGATACAATACAAGTAACTGAATGTGGGGTCTGGGAGTCACCCCAGAGGACAGGGAAGCTACCTGTACCCTGCATGGAGCTGGGGTCATCCCTGCAGCCAGACTGCAGCAGCCATCCCCCTGCTTGATAGGAGACTAAGCCTAAACCCAAGGATAAACCAGAAAGCTTAAAGCGGAAGTCACCTTAACTTATCAGAAAGGAGGAGGAGGAGCTATTGTGGGTGGAGCAGGAAGTGCCAGGCGCACAAAGGTTGAGAACACAAGCCAGGCTTACTTGGAAGCCAGCACAGAAGGCAATCTAAAAAGCCCACAGGGGACTCTTCCCTATAGCCTGTTCAGGGGGAGTTCGGGAGAACTTTGTAGCTGGAGCTGGGTGGGGGTAAGGGGAGTGCTAATGCAAACCAAATCTTCCCCCAAGGTGAGAGGGGCTGAGCTGGCCCTGGAAACCAGGGGCTTCCTAGGCAGTTAGGGCCCTTACCAAAGGGAAATTGCAGGACAGTGAGTGAATCTGAGCAGAAACTGGACAAAGCGAAGCCAAGGCTGAGAGCTGGCAGTTGGGAGGCCAGTCTGGAGGAAGCTACTAGCCAAAGCCTTTATTGCCTCTCCTCCTCACCCTTTCTGATAAGCGGAATGCCTGTGCTTTCTGCAGCTTCTGTATCACACAGAGGGACCTGCAAATGCCCTGGGGATCCAGTCCACCTTTGCCACAGCCCAGAGGACCACAGCCCAGGACGGGGGCAGTGTATGTGCATACACTCCACCCCAACCAGCTACCTGTCACAGCCAAAGCCATCACAGCAGACAGGACTGGGAAGTCTGGAGACACACAGTCTGATCATCAGATCCTACTCCTTTCTAGCTGGGCCCCCTTGATTTGCCCAGAATGCTTGCAAGAACCAAGGCAGCACCCCTGGACATTCCTCCAATCATCCCGTCCATCAGCGCTACACGAGGAGAGTTCAGTGAATCAGGGTGTGTTCCTGAGAAGGCCAGGTCGCTAAGGAGCTTGGCTCTCCACTTGCATACAGCTGTCCCCTTGGGGCCTCCATCAATCACTCAGGGAAACCTGAAGAAAAGGCAGACTTACCACTAGAATATGCAGGGCTTTGTCCTTGCCTGAGTATACACAGAGGTCCTGGGGTCAAGGGCTTTTCCTAATCTCCTTCACTTCCTATAGGAGTGTCTGAACTTGAGATACTAACTAAACAACAGAGATTCCTCGGGACACCTGTCTCTAGCCACCGGTGGCTCTGCCTAGCGTATCTTGAGCCTGAAACATCCCAAAGATCTGTAGTCCTCTCTTGCCAGGGCCAAAGCTGAGGAGAGGGGAAGCGGCACTGGAGCCTCCAATGGGTCTGGGCTCCTTGGGCAGTTTCTGGGCACTGTCTCAAAGCACCCTTGCATCCGCTGTCTCAGGAGCTGCTGAGTACAGAGGGTAGAAATCTGGAATGAGACTTCAGGTTGAACCTCACACCCACATTAGGGAGTCTGGATCTGAAACTTCAAAACAAGCCTAAGAATTGCCATGTGCTTTTAATTTCCTGATTACCGTAAAAGCTGGATAGGAGAAAAAAAACAGTGCATGGATCCAACGAGTCATCTTAAAAACGCTCCAAAAACAATTCGCAAAGGCATTTCCTGACATTCATTTTAATTAGCTGAATATTCGACTATCGCAGCCCTTCCACAGTGAAACCGCCTGGGCACCCTCAAGAGCTGCGCAGTAAGCTCATGTGTCTTTCCTCTCCACAGCACAACAACCCTTGGGCAGAGAGTTCATCCTCTTTGGATTAGTCTGAAGTCCTTATCGATGGTCTAAGCTCTGTCTAGTGATCTCCTTGGGGTCAGCTTGACCACAGGCAACCCTAACAGAAGAGTATGAATGGGTGAGGCTCCTTGGCATAGAAGGTCCTGAAAATAGGGAAAGGACTGACCCCTACCAAGGAAAAGACCTCCCGCAAAAAGGAATAGGAAAGTTTGGGGACCTCGGAGTCAAAAAGGGTTGTGATGGAGCCTCAACCTCATGTGTGAAAGTTCATTCCTACTGGGTAGGATGTGCATTTAGATGGATGTGCTGATATGGATGGGTGGATGGATGGGTGGATGGGTGGATGGATGGGTGAATGGGTGGATGGATGGGTGGATGGGTGGATGGATGGGTGAATGGGTGGATGGATGGGTGGATGGGTGGATGGATGGGTGGATGGATGGATGGGTGGATGGGTGGATGGATGGGTGGATGGGTGGATGGATGGGTGGTCAGGCAGATGGATGGATGGATGGATGGATGGATGGATGGATGGATGGATTGTCTAGCCTTTGCCATGGCCCACAAAGAGATGTTCTCTAAGCATCTCTAAGCAGGACGTTTGGAATACTGTGCCTACTGAGTCCATTTGCCTGGGGTCCATAGCCCACAGTAATCTAACACCACAGTGAAGATGGGAGCCTGCCCCCCTAGGGTATCTGTGTAACTTCTGGAAAGGCCTGAGACTGAGGTCAGCCACTTAGGAAAACCCACATTTCCTCCTACAAGACACTAGCCACATGGAATTTAGTGTAAACTAACCAAGCTTGACCTCAGTATCTTGATTACATTTACAAAGGCTCTATTTCCAAATAAAGTCTCGACTCCTGGTGGCCATGGACTTGGGGAGACACAAGAGAGCTCTCCAAACCCCATGTAAAGAGTTTCATCCAGACAGCAAGCCTGCTGACAGCTAGACAGTTGGGGGTACCAAAAG
The DNA here is from genome assembly GCF_903992535.2 of Arvicola amphibius. Classification (NCBI taxonomy): domain Eukaryota; kingdom Metazoa; phylum Chordata; class Mammalia; order Rodentia; family Cricetidae; genus Arvicola; species Arvicola amphibius. Next base: position 134,304,912 of record NC_052047.1, read on the forward strand.
CAGGCTTTCCTATGTGAAAAGCCTGCTCCTCCCATGTGGAGGCAGAGGCTACAGCCACAGCCGCTCTTCCTATTTTTCCAGGGCTCTGTTGTGGCCATGTGTCACCTCTTGCATAGGCCTGGCCTCCTACAAGCTGTGCAAGCAGACAACTGTGCATTCTCTTGGCAGGTGCCAAAGGAAGTTTGCTTCCTGCTCTGCTTGGTCCCACCCCTAGCCTTCTCATACTGTCAGGCAGTGTCGTCCTCGGCTAGAACCAGCGTTGAGGCTCTCCTGAGGCAAACAGACTTAAAATCCAGACAGCAGTGCTCCCTTCTGCTCTGCAGTGTGCCTCGACCTCCACTCCAGTTGAACCATTCCTTAAGCAGGTTACTTAACCAATGTGTCATCCCCCACCACCACCTCACCATCCCCCATGCACCCCACACACTCACCCATCCCCCCATATCTCCCTCCCTACAAGGCGGGAAGGTATATGGATGGTGTGAGAGAATGAGGCACGTTCGGTCCTATTAATCCTATTAATACTACAGGATTCAGAAGGGATTTTTAAAAAGGTACCACAGCTCATAAAAAAAGACAACACCTGACTAAAAATATGACCCATGGCAGGGAAATCACCTTTTAAATAAACAAAGCCTTGAGCTAAAAGTATTTCCAAAGAGCCAGATTAGGGGACTCCAGAAGAAGTAGCTTCCCTGTAGCTGGGAAGAACGAATTGAGGAGCCAGCCTAGCCCAATCCTCCCGAGGGGCTGCCTGGAGACCCAGAGACCATGAGGCACTGACCAGGCATGCTCAGCACAGGGCAAGAGAAGGGACAATGTGTGTGAGGGGACACAGTAAAGAAATAGCCAACACGAGCACGCTGTTATTGGGGGAAGATTTTTATTGTGAAGAAAAGAGGAAAAATGTCTAGAGGCATTTGTCTGGCAGAGGCGGAGGGGGAGAGAAACAGACTGGACTTGGCCAGAGTTACCTGTAAGAGAGGAGAGAGCGAGAGAGTGCCGGGTTGGGAAGGCAGATACTGAAGACAATGAGGTAACAAGAGGGAGAACAGAGCATAGGGACAGAACAGCAAGAGTAGCTGGGTTAGAAGGAGGATGAGTAACATCCAGCACAGACGGGCCAGGAGGCTACTGTGGATTTTGAAATACATAACAAGCACCTGTGAGTAAAGAGTGAGCGGACCCAGAGGCCAGCATGGGCTTTGATATATTTATAGGTGCCCCAGCTGGCCATTAGTCCCTTCTGCCAGCGGTAAGGGAAAGGACTCCTTGTGGCAGACAGGAACCAGTTTCACAAGTTCCTGAGGAACGCTGGCTTTTATCTAAACACAAAAAATGCTTCTATAGTCCAGCTTGAGCGCATTTCTGGGCATATGGACTGCCTTTTGGAGTTTGGGGAATTGGAGTTTCCTTTGGACCTGACAGCAATCATCTCTCACACACCTAAAAGTTATGAAGCTGCTCATCTAAAGCCTGCTCAGAACAGCCCAGAAGCTGGAGAAGAACCCACCAGGGAAGGTTTCCACAGCTCTCTTCTAACCCATGCCCCATTGGCTTCCCCAAGGTGATGAGTGCTCCTGGGGTTGATATCAGACACGTGTAGGATTAATGGGTGAGGGGCTGGAGAGATGGCTCAGAGGGTAAGAGCATTGCCTGCTCTTCCAGAGGTCCTGAGTTCAATTCCCAGCAACCACACGGTGGCTCACAACCATCTGTAATGGGATCTGGTGCCCTCTTCTGGCCTGCAGGCATCCACACAGATAGAATACTGTATCCATAATAAATAAAAAATTTAAAAAAGATTAATGGGTGAAACACAGGCTGAACATTGGGAGAATAAGGAAGCAATAGAATGATATCATGACGAACTCTGAGCAAGGATCCAGCCAGAGAAACAAACATCAGAGTGTCATCAGCACCACCCTGATTAATGAGGCCTTCACTGGCGTCTTTTCCAGTTGCTGGGACATAATACTGTTACAGAAGCAACCTAGGGAGGATGCTTATTTCTAGCTCGGAGTTTGAGGAAATGGTCCTCACAGCAGAGAAGACACGGCTGCGGGAGTTTGAGGCAGCTGGTCACATTGTATGTGCAGTCAGGAGGCAGAGACAGACGGAAGCTGGTGTTCAGATCACTGTCGCCTTCTACTCAGCCCAGGATCCCATAACATGCAATGAGGCCACCTGTAGTTCAGACGCCTTAGTTGATGGTTTCTGGAAATGTTCTCATAGAAACAGCACAGAGGTGTGTTGCCTGGGTTGCAATATGAGCTCTCATGCCACCATCACCATGCCAGCATCACCACCACTGTTGTCAGCACCGTCATCATTACCAACATCACCACCACTGTTGTCAGCACCATCATCATTACCAACATCACCACCACTGTTGCCACCACCGTCATCATTACCAGCATCACCACCATTGTTGTCACCGCCATCATCATTGCCACTATGCTGGTTAGTTTTTGTCAACTTGACACATTGGAAGACAGACCCTTCAGAGGAACTGCAATCATCAGATTGGTCTGTGGTGCACTTGCTTGATTGTTGATGGATGTGGGAGGGCCCAGTCCACCATAGGCAGCGCCACCATTGTGCAGGTGAGCATGTGCTCTATAAACAGGTAGTTCAATGCAAGTCTGGAAACAAGCCAGTAAGCAGCATCCCTCCATAGTTTTTGCTTCAAACACCTGCCTTAATTTCCTGCCTTGGTTTCCCTCAATAATTGTGATAGTTTGAATATAATTGGCCCTTATAATCTCATAGGGAGTGACACCATTAGGAGCTGTGGCTTCGTTTGGAGTAGGTATGGCTTTGTTAGAGGAAGTGTGTCACTGTAGAGGCAGACTTTGAGGTTTCCTGTGCTCAGGACACCACCCAATGTCTCAGTCTATTTCCTGTTGCCTGCAAGATGTAGGACTCTCAGCTAGTCCTCCAGCACCACGTCTGCCTGCATGCCACCATGTTCCCTGTCATGATGATAATGGACTCAACTTCTGAACTGTAGGTGAGTCACTCCAATTAAATGTTTTCTTTATTAGAGTTGCTGTGGTCATGGTGTCTATTCACAGCAGTAGAAACCCTAAGACAATGATAGATCATGACCAAATAAACCATTTTCTCCCCCAACTTGCTTTTGATCAGTGTTTGATCACAGCAACAGAAACTCGAACTATGATAACCATCATCATCAAAACGTTACCAGGAAGCTGACATTGTACTTTATATCATGATTTTAATTGAGTCCCCCAAATAACTCTGTGCAGTTGTGCTATCATTCTGACTTCACAGATGAGGAAACTGGGTCTTGAAGACTATATACCAACTTCCCTGAGCCAGTAGACACTAAGAGCTACAAGGATCACATGATAAACCATTCACTCCTCAAGATTGTTTGGGCAGATGGCAGGAGCTTAGTGGTTGCCCAGAAGATCCCATCATGTCTGCTGCTCCTCTAGGCTGCATGCCAGCTTCTAGAAATGTGGGTGGGTCTGTATGGGTCAGAGGTCCTGTTGTCTTTGGCAATGGCCACAAAGAAAAGATACTACCTAAATGTTGCATGTCTCCCAAGTCAAAGATGCCCCTGGAACCCCATCTCCGCATGCAGTGAATCCCATGTATCAATGGGGGGGGGGGTCCCACACTTCCAACATTAGGAACTACCAGACTCTTTAATAAGCCTTAAGAAAGAATGAAGGTCCCCATTGAATGCTTTGTTTCAAGGGAAGGTGGTATCACATACCACACCCAGACTCTAAAACCTTGTCTATTCTTCTCAAATCTCACAGCTAACAGCACCTTAAATGTCTTCCATGTCCCCTCCCCTGATCTTCAGTTCTGCTATGTCCTCTTTGTCTTTGGTTGGACCCTCTGACCTAACCAAGGCCTTCTCTTCTGTGGGAGCAATCAGTTCCCTTCCCTGGGGCCTCATCCCTTCCCTGACCTTCATTTCACTCTGCAGGGTGGACCCAGAGTTCAAGGCTGCTCCCTAGACACCTGGAGAGGGGAGGATTGAAAACATGTATTTTCATTACTCTCGTCTCAATCAGATGAAGAAGCTGGGCTGGGCTGGAAGCCTGGTGGGTGGGGATATTTGCAATCCACCCCTCTAGATACTTCCTGACAAAGCAGAGGTATCCAGGTCACCTTGAATGTCCTGTGACAGTGGCAGACAAACAGGGAAGCAGAGGGATTTAGACTCAAGTTCTAGTCCTGACCCCACCCTTTAGCAGCTGAAAGACCTCAAGAAAACCATTAGTCCCCTTGAAGCTTGACTGGATTCCAGATTAGGGGAAGGGGTGAACATTCTGTGTCAGCTGGGTGCCCTCCTGCAGTGGAGTTGAGGAACCTTCTTAGTGTACTGCAATTCTGAAGTTCTCAACCCCAAAACCACACTGATGCCCCTAAAACTTAACATGTCAGAGTTGTGGAAAGACTCTTTCCCATGCAGTCGGAACCTTTGGCTCGCTTCAGGAACCGAGTCTCCTAGCCTGAGATGGAATTCCTCTCCTGCTGCTTCCCTGGTCTGTCCCCTCTCATCATCCCAAGGACTGCTTACCTGGGAAGGAAACAGGATTGCCAAAAGAAAGAGCCTCAGGCCCAGTTTTTCTTTTTCAAGGAAAATTCTTGATCTCCCTAAATGTCAAGACCAGTGTTAGGAAAAGATGAGGAAAGACCCATCCACAGAGCCAGGACCCTGATGTCTTTGTGTCCTGCCCTCTGCAGACTGTGGAGACCTGCAAGGATCTCAGCCTCTATGGGGCAGCAGGGCTTCCCCACCCCACCCTTGCCCTCTCTCTCTCTCTCTCTCTCTCTCTCTCTCTCTCTCTCTCTCTGTGTGTGTGTGTGTGTGTGTGTAAATTTGTCTCTGACTTTTTTCTTTTAAAATATTAATTTTATTCATGGTAAGGCCTTATTATTTTCTTTTAAAATTCTTTAATTAATTTTTTCATTTATTTTACATACTAACTATAGTTTCCCTTCCCTCTTCTCCCGTCCCCTTCCCCCACCTCCCACCTACCCACCCCTCACTCCTCCTCTGTCTCCTTCAAAAGTGGGCACACCTTCCACAGGAGTCAGCAAAGCCTGGCACATTAAGTTGAGGCAGGATCAAGCCCCTCTCCCTGCATCAAGCCTGGGCAAGGCAACCCAGCACGGGGAATAGCTTCCCAGAAGCTAGCTCAAGTGCCAGGGACAGGTCCTGATCTTGCTGCTAAAAGCCCTACAAACAGACCAAGCTATACAACTGTCACAGGCATACAGAGGGCCTAGATCGGTCCCATGCAGGTTCCCTAGCTGTAGGTTCAAGGTTCATAAGATCCCATGAGGTCTGGTCAGCCGTCTCTGTAGGTTCCCCTGCCGTGACCTTGACAGCCCTGGCTCACACAATCCTATCTCTTCATTATGACTAGCGGAGCTTGGCCCAGTACTTCCTTAGCTGTGGGTCTCTGCATTTGTTTCCATCAGTTACTGGATGCATGCTCTCTGATGGCAATTAGGGTATTCACCAATCTGATTCTAGTAGATGGCCAGTTTCAGGCCCCCTCTCCACTATTGCTAGGAGTCTTAACTGGGAGGTCATCCTTGTAGATTCCTGGGAGTTTCCCTGGCACCAGGTTTTTCCCTAAGCCCAAAATGCACCCCCACCAAGACACCTCTTTCATTACCCTCCCCTCCACCCTGATTACTCATGCCCCCACCCGCAACCCACCCCCACCCTCAGTTCACCTAGGAGATCTCTTCTACTTCCCCTTCTGAGGGAAATCCATGAGTCTGACTTTTTTTGTTTGTATCTCTAGTTCACTGTTTCTCCATACCTCTGACTCCACGCCTACATCTCATCAGTTTCTGTGTCTCCATCTCTCTGTCTTTGTCTCTCTGTCTCTGTCTCTCTGTGTCTCTCTGTGCTTCTCTGTCTCTCTGTGTCTCTCTGTGTTTCTGTTTCTCTGTGTCTATGTCTGTCTCTCTCGTTCTCTCTGATCTCTCATCTCTGTGTCTCTGTCTCTCTCCATCCTCCTCCCCCTGTATTTCTCCGTCCCTCTGCCTCTATCTGTTTTCCCCTCTCTACTCTCTTTTACCGGTCAGCACTTCTTTCCTACCCAGCACCCAGGGGTCTTGTTAAGATGAATGTGTCTGTGGGTCAGAGGGCTGAGTCTGCAGTTCTCAAGAGTTTCCAGGTGAACCAAGTTGTTCGCCCTGTGCAATGAGAACCCTGACCGGTAGGAGACCCCAGGGAACCCCCGATGTCACACAGCAAGAGGCATAGAGGGGCAGAAGCCCTGAGGCTTGGGCAGACCTGCCCCATCAGCCTACATCAGCATCATCTATGCTGCAGGTCAGCGGGTAAAAACGGGATCTTCCTGTTTAAAGGAAAGAGACAATCTCCTCTGAAATCTTCACGAGATATCCCTCCCTATCACTGGCCAGTGCATCATGGGACCCCCTGAAGCTGCAAGGGAACCTGACTAAGAGAGTGCATACCAGGGATGCCTTCAGCAAGGAAGGACAGCGGATGGGTGGCCATAGTGGCCATAACCATCCAGAAACCTGCAGCTACTCTGTATTCTCTGGTTTCTCGGGGGCAGTAGGTTGTCCATATGGAATGAGTGGTGGCAGCAATAGGCAGTCCTCATCTGGGGAAGCAAGTGACCTGAAGTCTAGTTGACCCTTCCTGAGGGAAACAGGTAATCCAAGGACACGCAGGTGGACCTTAGCCCTGGTGCTCTTATAGCCCTGCAAGAGTTCTGGGAATATCAACCCGCTCCCCCGATGAGACAAAGGAGTCCATGCCAAGGACACAGCCAACCACCTCTGTGCTTCTGCAGCAAACACATCATATTTCCCAGTATCCTGGATACCGTGTCAGCAATACAAAGCCAAGAGGGTATCCACTGAGCCAACCAGGAACAATGCCAATTAAACCTGTCCCGCAGACCCACAGAGCATTATGTGTTGGGATCCAAGATATCATTTTTCCCTGAAGCTATAGCAAGGGTTGCCATGGTGATGTTTTCTACCTGGGTCCCCTTGGAGAAAGTTGGAAACACATTTAGCATATTTGAGCAAAACCAAAAAAAAAGCAGCCTAGGGCACTGTAGAGCAGACAAAGGGCACATGGGTACAAAGACTCCTGTCTAGGGACCCTGGTGGGTTTCAGTCTTCTAGGTAATAGTGTGTGTTTTCAGGAACATGACATTGAAGGAGCCCAGCTTCAGAATCATACAGACCTGGGTTCCAAGTGCATCCCTGCAACTTCTAATGGTGGCCCTGAACCAGTCTAGAGGCATCTCAGCCTCAGGGTCCTCATCTTCCAGGTCCCTGGAAGGGATGGGAAGGCATGCACACCAATGAAGAGGGTGAGAAAGGCATGCACGCCCACATCCAGGGTTGTTGGAATTAAGATTAGACTCAGCATGCATTGCATACAGTGTGGCACCTGGATCAGAAATAAGGGTGAAACAGGCTTAGTCACAGAAGAATTATCCTGGCTAGGACTTCCTCGTGTACAGAGAGGCAGACACGCAAGTGTCTCGACACAGAGACAAGACGCGGGTAAACACACAAGTCCATTGCAGTAAGATGTCCAGGGGACCCCTGTGCCCAAGCCTTGGGGATCCAACTGTGCCTTTCAGGGCCACCTATGAAGCTGGCCCATATCCGGGAGTCATGGAGCTGATGAACCATGAGGGTTCTAAGAGACCAGGAACAAGGGATCAGCATTCTTTTGCTTCCACGTTGGCAAGGCTGGCTGATGAGACATATCTGTATGCATGAAGCTCACGGATTCAAGATGAGGTTCTGGTGGCACTACCTAGTCATTGAGACACCTTAGTGTAGGGCAAATAATAAAAACCCAGAGACAGATATTGGGGTTCAAGCTGAAGATCAGAAAAGCAAAGCAGCCAAGCCACTAGAGAGTTCTTAACCTCTATCTACCAAGGCTCAGACAAACAAAGAGCTGATCCTGTCCTCAGCATGACTGCAGACTGCAATGCTCTCCGCCAAACCTCAGACTGCCCTGCGAATGCACTGAGTTCCTGCCTTATATTCCTTTCTGGTGCTGGGGATTAAAGGCATGTCATCCTAAGTGCTGGGGTCAAAGGGGCGAGCTCTGTTTCTCTTTTAGACTGATCTACTCTCGTGTAGCCCAGGGTGGCCTTGAACTCACAGAGATCTAGCCGCCTCTGTCTCCTGAGTGCTGGGGTTAAAGGTCTGGCTACCACTGCCTTTCCTCTATGGCTAACTAGTGGCTTCGCTGGGTGGCTAATTAGTGGCTCAGCTCAGCACTCTGATCTTCAGGCCAGCTTTATTTGTTAGACTACAAACAAAATAACACTACACCTCAGCAGCAACATAAGCATCTACCACACGGCCTGGTGATTATGGCTCCACAGTGGATCCCAAATCTTCTCATGCTATCTGCTCCCAGTTTGTTCTTGGAGACCCAGCTCCACCCTCTTCACAGATGGAACATTGAGTCTGTAGCCTAATGTCCCACCTGCCCTGAGATGCGCGGTCCTACACATGCCCATGGACCTTCTTCAATGATCCCAGGTCTGCTGAACCTCTGTCTTGCCTTCAACAATATTCTGGGATCTTCTGGGGAAACTGGCCTGCCTAGGGTTTAGCCAAGCCAGAACTGTCCATCACTTTCCTATCTATGCTTTGTATTGCTTTGACAGCAGTTCTCAGTGGATTGCCCTGTCCCTCATTCCCAAGTTCTGAAGGAACACCCCAGTGTCCATCATGTATCCCAATAGCTTTTCCCTTTCAACTTCTGGCATGTAAGGCCACACTCAACTTTTGGAGGGGAAAAATAGCACCTGCCACCGAGATGCCAGATTCAGCTAAGATTCCCTCAAAACAAAGAGAGGTCCTCAAAGCCAGTTATCTTCCCAGAATGACCATGGTGCCCATGGTAATTGTAGTAGTTTCTTGGGGCCTCTGGCACAGTGTCACCAACTTGCATGACTAAAACAAATAGCTAACACTTATTTTTTCACAGTTCTGAGGGTGAGAAGCTCAAAACTAAGGCATCAGCAGGGCTGTGCTCCTTCCCTCCAAAGGCTCTGAGGGAAGGTTCCTCTGAGCCTCTTCCAGATGGGTGCCTTGTCAGCCAGCCACCTGGCTGTCCCTCAATCACTCTCCTGTTGTCACATGATCTCCTCCAACCTATAGCAGCCTTTTTAGACTAATCACATCTGTACCCATCCCATTTCAAATAAGACCATATTCTGAGATGCTTTGGTTCATGATCACCTTGTCTTTGTGGGGACACAATCTTTCCTACACCAATGAGTTATTTAAAGGGGCTGCTGTCTATTTGACTCACTGTGGCCATGTGGGGAACCAAAGTGCAAAAGTCTCAAGATTAAAGGCAGGCTGCTACTCTGCAGAGCCCCCAGCTGCCCCCCCCCCTTACCTCCACCTCCTCCTCTCAGGAACTTAGGTAAAACCAGAGTCTGGACAGAAGCCTGGTTTTCTCCCTTGCCTGGAGTCAACCACCTGTTTGCCCAGAGCCTGGCCTTAGGACAGAGCGTCCAAACACAGCATGACAGATGCTTTACCTGTGCAAACATGCCTGGGCCATTGAGAACGTGTCTGGTGAAAACAATAAAAAATTAGCAGAAGCCGTCTATTGCACTGCTTGGTGCACCCCTGCAAACTTAGCCAGTCTATAGGAACTTGATCCTTTCATGGTCTGTGGTTTCACAACTGTGAGAACTTATCCTTGCAAATAATTCCTGTCCAACGATGTTAAATAAGCCTGAGATAAACCAGCTTCCTCTCTGTTTCTAAGTTCATTTTAGGACCCCTCCTTGTCTACATCTGTCTCTAAACTCACTTCTGCATCTGAAAATGCATAGGTTGTTTGAATTACTAATTTTTCATTAAGTGATGAATTAAATAAATTTGGTATGTGTTCATTGGACATCCTATGACAGTCATGGATAGTGGTCACTTTTACAGTAACGTTGTCTAACAGAGATCTCGGGTTAGCACACTTGAACACACATGTCCATTCATGAGAAGTTGCAGTATGTGGTCATAACATCGGCACAGCAATATTGGCTCCATAGAATATCTGGAGCCTCAAAGAACCTCTCAGAAGGGACTTGCCTGCTTCACGGGACATGAGTGATCCGCAAGAGGCATCTTGGTGGCCACTTGAAGGCCCATCTAAGGGCTGCATTTCAACTGCTGGCATGCCAAGCAATAGAGGCTGGAGCTGAAAGAGAAAAATCAGGGCCATAAAATTCCAGGATGGAATTTCCAGATGGGGCAGAGTAAGGCTGAGGGTGGCTCCTTAGAATAATTTGTGGAATTTCCTTTAACCTGCCCTGTCCTCCGGACAGCATGCAGAATCCCGACTGCATGCCTAAGCTTCTGTTCCCAGAGGGGAGAGGCACACTATCCATCCTGCTGTCCTGAGATGCTCGCCTGGGGCTCAGTGAAAGGGCACTTGGCCACCACATGCAGGGCCCTGGGTTTGATCCCCAGCACTACCACAAAAAAAATCAATTAAAACGATGCTCTCAAGCATCCTAGAGCGGAGTATGGTCTCCACAGAGCAGGAGCACTGTCCCAAAGTAGCCTGCTCGCCACAGCTGTGGGTAGCTCAACTGCTTATTCCTAGCGATGGGACTCTTTCTCTGAAAGCTTGCCTCTGTGTTTCTGCCAAATGATTAAAGTGCTAAGTGAAAAACATTGCCTAAAATCACAGGGAGCTCGATGTGTCCTTAAGAAACTCCCCAAGCTGCGCTCTTTCTCCTGGCCCTCAACCTCAAGTGCAGCAGCAGCCGCCAGCAAGGCCAGGAACGCAACCCGTTCCATCTCCTACACAGGCTGCTTTCTCCCTTTGATGACTCCTCCAACAACCCAAGGAGAGGCTGTCTTTTCTTCCTGAGAGCCATGTGTATGGGCTTGGAACTGCGATGGCGTACCTACAGTGATAGGCCACTCATCATCCACTGCCTTAGGAGGTGGGAAAATGCAAGAGTGCTGTCTGTAGGATCCTCAGGAAGTCCCTTTCAAGAGCTACGCCTTATACCTTTTCAATGGCCTGTTCATCGTAGCTCACAAGCCAGTGGCGTCCTTGTATCTTTGCACCTGTGTTATGTCTGCATTGACTCCTTTCCTGTGGTCTGTGGAAGCCATTTGATGTCTTAACCTAACCACTAATCATGACTCTCTTTCCATCTTGTATCAAGTCTTTGTCTAGGCCTCAGTAAGGCCTCTTTAAATCCCTTGAACTCTCCTGTGGTCTCTTTGACCCTACAGAAGCCATTACGTAGCCCACAAACATACATACTGATAGATATGATGTGGAATGTATCATCTGAGAGTTAAAATTAGTATTTAGGATTTGAAATCCAAGAGCCCGTATTTGCCCGCAGCCAGCTATCAAGGGAAATCAGGACTGCTCGGTAAATTGCAGCCAATAATAGCATGTGAATTTATTGTTATTCAATTAATTTCTGACATCGTTGTGAAGAGCGCGGGCGTGTGTGTGTGTGTGTGTGTGTGTGTGTGTGTGTGTGTGTGTGTGTGTTTGAAATACTGTGCTCAGGATAAGGGGAGCATGGCACCCAGGGGGTGAACTGACAAACTGCCCACACTGCCTTGCAGAGCCAAGACTACCTTGCCCCACGTAGCCCCATGTATGAGCTGAGAGCAGGCTGCGGGCTCACACGGCCCCAGGTACTGCAGAGACACAAACCCTTTCCATTTCCTGCAGCCACGCTTCCTGCTCCTCCAGAACCACGTTGGTGTGTGGGCAGTGAGAGTCAAGCACAATTCTTTGGGTGTTGAAGGCCAGCGTGGATGAGATACAGAAATGAGGAATTACCCCCAGAGAAGGCACGTTATCAGCAGCGAAGAAAATTATTTTTTCAAGCATCACTTAAACTGTGGAGGAAGAAACCCTAGAAAGTCTGCAGCGTAGGCAGCAGCAGAGGGAAGCTGGCTTCAGAGCCCGTTCTTCATGGAAGGAACTTAGGCAGTCACTTTCCTCATGCCATAGTTGGTCTGCCGCTGTCACACTCCAAACGCTGCAGTCTGCCCTAACCCTATCAACATGTCTTCCCTCCCTTGTCCCCTATACTGACTCAGAGAAGGCCTGGCCAAGCCTTCCCTAGATTCCCAGGGGTCCTCAAATTCTGCCTCTGCTCTTCTCTCCTCTGACCCTTTCTCTACAGCTTGACTTTGTAATCCACCATTTTTATAACCTTGGCATCCTTACTTAACTTAAAACCCTTGGGAAACATCCCACTGCCATTGGGGTAAGGCTCATTTTCTATATGGAAGGGGCCACAAGGGAGGAACCCCTGTGCCCTGTCTGGCCCAGTGGCCCTGTGTGGGAACTAGATAGAGATGGGGGTCATCTCTATTGGGTTTGCTCCTTTCTAAGCACATCTTGGGCTGAACCAGCAGAGTCCCCTATGAACCAATGGCCTATGAATGCTCCCTTGGCACAACTGAGAGATGGTCATTGGTGACTCATCTGTCAGGGGAGTGGTAACGTGCTGTGAGACTACCTCCTGATCAACCCTTACTGTCTGTAGGGACCTAACTCCTGCCTTCCTGAGACCCAGGGCTCCTGGCCCAGAGCCCTAACAGGGAACCCCCAACACAAGCCCTTATTCATCCACAAGAGATAAGCACTATGCAGTTATAATGACTAAGGTGGTAACAGCTGCCAAAATGGGTCTTCTGGGCTGATGACACAGCTGAGTGGCTAACGGGCCTGCCACCACACCTGACAAGCTGGATTCAATAGCCAGGAGCCACCTGGTGGAAAGAGAGAACCTACTCCAGCAAGTGTGTGTGTGTGTGTGTGTGTGTGTGTGTGTGTGTGTGTGTGTGTATGTGTGCGCGCACGCACGCGAACACACACGTGCATGCGTTAACGTGTGCATGCACACATGTGGGCACACATGCTAAGTAAATGCAATTTTTTAAATGTTTTTGAAGTATGTCTCTGATAAGCAAGGTCAGATTCCTGCATTCTCTCTGCAGAAGAACTTGACCCTCTGAAAACACACCAAACCTGGCTTGAAAGTTCAGACCAAGAGGCTAGGGGGTAGAATTGCAATAACAGCACAGGGTGATTGGGAACGGCAGCTGTACACAAAACCAGGGAGGAAGCCAGACTCCTTTTTTTAAAAAATAAAAAAAATGTGAAATTGCTAAATTAAAAACCTTTCTGATCTATATTGGGTTTCTGGATCCTGAGTTGTTTGGGCCTTAAATGAGAACCAGACCACAACATGACATTGTGCTGAATATGAGGAGCCCTGGGAAAGCCAGTGAGCAGGCTGACAGAGGACAGGCAAGGTGGTAGGGCTCTGGCCAAGTTCATCACAAGCCCCTCAAAGCAGCCAGATGCCATAGTCTGCTAAGCACAAAAGTTATTGTTGTGTGTGTGTGGAGGGGGAGTGTTCCCAAGCTTTCTGCATGGGGGCAAGAATCCAGCAGCTATTCTACTTACCTAATCCTCTCCTCCCCAGGAACCCAATGGGTCTTCCCTTTTGGTATCTGGTTACCCACCAGCTGCAGTGTGGTTGATATCAAAGGATATAACAAGAGGTGAACACATTGATTAAGTGCCAGGACTGGGTCGTTAGAAATATTCAGGTTTCTTACTGGGTACTGATAATGTAATAGCTGCTCTCATGGTGCCTTACTCTGTCCACTGGGTCCTCCAGCCTAGGCCCAGGTTCCCCCACCGGGCCCTTTGCATCTTAAACGGCACATGCCCAAGCATGTTCATCTTTGTTCCTGCCCCAAGAACCCAGAAGTCATCCTTCTGACCCCATACAGCCTTGTCACCATTTGGGTCAGTCAGAACATGAAGGAATGCTTCGGAATTACCAGAACCCACCACCACCACCACCGTCACCACCAAGACAACAAACAGCAGGATTTACACAGCTTGAATTATGAATGTCAAGGACAGGAGGAAAAATCAGGCCTCTAGAAGGACCTGAAGCAGGAACAAGGGATCCCAAGGGACCCAAGAAGCCTTTCATTCCCTCTGTGTGTCTGTGACACTACCCACAAGAGAAGGCACAGTGCTAAATGCTTCCCAGTGTCACCACAGCTGACTCCCGCACAGCCGTGAGGTAGGCAGAGTAGGCTCCATTTCTCAGATGAGACATAGAGTGGGTACTTGGTTTGCCCACTCTTATAAGATCTGTCAATCAAGGAGCTGAACCAAGCTTGCTAATACCATCTCACTCTGATTGTCCCCAGAGAGTCAGCTCTGGACCAATCAGCATGGCTCAGAGGTAGAGAAACACAGAACTGCTGAAAGTCATCATGGGAGATGAAGTTTTTCTAGGGAACATGCTGTCATCATCCCTGAGTTCCATGGAGAAGTCACCTCCCTACGCCCTGCCCCCACAAGGTAATTCTCTTCCTATCCTGGAGGCACAGTCCCACTCACTTTAGGACACTGTCTACTTGCTCCTGGACTTAGAGTCTTACACCCAGATCTATGTCCCAGACACTACACAAGGTTAGATGTAAAAGTCACTCGGTTCAGGGTGGGTGAATGGGTTATGAATGAATGAGTCAACACTGTTTCCCATCTATCCCCTTCCCCGTGCTCACCCTCAAATCTCAGCTCAAGCCCTGGCATGAGGGGACGGGAACAGAGACTAGAGAAAGGGAAGAAGGCAGCTGGCAGCTGCTGATTTATGGCAATTTGAGCCTCCAAAGCACACCTTTAACTTCAAATAAGGGTCAAGGGAAGTAGAAACCGAGAGGGGAAGGATGGGGACCTGGCCACATCCTCCAGAAGGATGCTAGACAGCTGTCTCCCAAGATTCTGAGGATTCTGCATGAGCCTGCTGGGCTTCCAGGATAAAGGGGAATCTTATACTCCATGGCTGGGATAATTCCTTGCATGGCTCCTCTGCTGTCCTGGGAAAAGAAGCCTCAGGCAGACCCACATAGCAAGCCAGGATGCAAGCACAGTCTCCAATTCTTTCCCAGGAACTTAGTGCCCACTGAGGGAGGCAGGGAGCCCCAGCCACACTCCCTCACTGCTCTCCTGTCCTGGAACAGTAAGAAAGACTGAAAAATTCTCTCCTCTCTATCTCATCGTCTCTCTCCTCTCTCTCTCTCTCTCTCTCTCTCTCTCTCTCTCTCTCTCTCTCTCTCTCTCTCTCTCTCATTTTTATGAAGCAAACCAGATGGAGAGGAGTTTCTGAGTTTTCAAAAAATATACTTGAAGAATAATGACATTTTTTGTTGTGTAAAAAAAATGCTCATTAAAAACAAATTCAAGACATAAAAAGAACAAAAAGATCCCTTCAAAGTAAAGAGGGAAAGAGTATAAAAATAATAAGAGCTTGAGAAACTCTATTTTGGAACGGCCATCCGTCCCAGGTTTGACTTCCTGCTTTGAAAACTAGCCTTTGCCATCTGCCCCTCCTCCCCCGTTATTCGCAGGCCAGGGTGGTAATCCTACACTCTGTAAAGTGAGTGTGTGTGTTGTTGAATGCGAATTCCAGAGCACAGCAGACTGTGTGCCCACTGACTGCCCTGAGCAAGAAGTCTTGTCCCTGACCGGATAGTCAGATTCCTCAGCATTGGGTGGAAAGGGCTCTAGGGAACTCTTCCTCAGACACCCCAGGCCGGAAGACATATGCAGACTGTGCAACCCAGGGACAGTGGGGTCACATTTCCTTCCCCTGTCCTGAAGGCTATGGCTGTCACACTCTGTCTTTCCTAGTTTGATCTTCTAGATTTCCAGGCTTTTTTCTTCTTCTGCCTCCCCTTCCCCTTTCTCCAGTTCCCTCTGAGTCTTCCATAGGCTTCTTTAATGATGATGCTATCTTATTTTGAACTTCCAAGACCCTCCTGTTACATTGAAGTTTCCTTTTGTTAGGTACCCTGCTGCTGTTTCAAATGCCCTTTAAGTCTTTTGTTTCTTTGTTTTTTGGGTTTTGGGGGACAGGGTTTCTCTGTGTAGCCCTGGTCATCCTGGAACTTGCTCTGTAGACCAGACTGACCTGGAACTCAGAGATTTGAACCCCTGAGTGCTGGGATTAAAGGCGTGTGCCACCGCTGCCGCCGCCACCACCACCTGGCTTTAATTCCTTATGGATGTTCCTTAGCTGCCTGCGGTCTCTGCACTGTACCCCCACTCTCTGCAGCATGCCCACATCACCTATCACACTCTCCAAACATCCCAAGGACTTCGGCTGTGCCTCACAGTCAGGAGGAACACTGAAAGTCTGCTGTGTCTGCCGGGACTCGGGGACCGCAGAGCAATCTCTTGGGACCTTTGCCTCAAGAAAATTGGGCCGGGCGGTGGTGGCGCACGCCTTTAATTCCAGCACTCGGGAGGCAGAGGCAGGCGGATCTCTGAGTTCGAGCCCAGCCTGGTCTACAAGAGCTAGTTCCAGGACAGGCTCTAGAAACTACAGGGAAACCCCGTCTCGAAAAACAAAAAACAAAAAAAAAAAAAAAAAAAAAAAAAAAAAAAAAAAGAAAGAAAGAAAGAAAGAAAGAAAGAAAGAAAGAAAGAAAGAAAAGAAAATTGGAACAACGAGCAACTGGGGTCTTGCTTTCAGGATAATCTCTGCTACAGAGGGGAATTTCACATTCCTACTGAGGCCATGTTCTGAACACCAATGAAAAAGGACCATGATCTGGGTATGTGAATCCCCCTCTTGCCTGGCTCCTACATTTCTGAGCCCTCCTTTCCCAGCTGTGCAGCGTTTGGGGGCAGGCAGTCCTTCCACCAGGTCTCCCCAGGATGCAGAGCTCCAGGCTTCTGCAGGGCTGCAGGGCTGCAGGGCTGCAGGGAGCAGGCACCTCCTCTTCAAAGAGAAACCAGGTGGCCTGAGGCCAGCTGTTCTCTTGACAGGCTCTGGACCTAACTCCACAGCCCAGCCTTCTGATGGCTTCCTCTTGAGCATGAATCATTCACCCACATTGCTGTGTTCTGAATGCATACATTTTCCCCACCTCAAATCCGCATGCTGGTTGGAACCCATCACCCAGTGTGAGAGTCTTAGGAGGTGGAGCCTGCAGAGAGGAGGTCACAAGGGTGTCACTCTCATGAATGGAATCAGTTCCCTTAGAAAAAGAAGCTTGCAGGCGCTCTTTTTGGCCACATTGGTGCAGCAACAAAGGACAGGCCTTCACCGGACACTGGACCTGTTGGGGCCTTGACCCTTGGACTTCCCACCTCCACAACTGTGAGATGTAAGTTTCTCACGTTTATAAATAACTTGTAGAGTTGTTATGGCTTTTGAGAAGCATTCAGCTCTCATGTATCTACCAGCTCCCAAAATGTCCTTTTGGTGGGATGCTCTTTGTCCCCAAGGTGCATACTCTCGTCAATCCCCTCGCCGTCTCTTTGGTGGGATTTGGGTAGGAGTTCAGGTCAATTCACCCACTCAGCTCCACCTAGATTTCAAGGTGCACATTAAAATCAGAGTTGTCCCCACCTGCCCCATCTCAGCATCCTGCCACTTATCCTTCCTTCCTCCAGGGTCACCAGCTCTGAACTGGCATACTGATTTGTCCTTGGTACTCTCCAACCTGGAGGAAAGAGAAGGGCTGGAGAGCAGTCAGAGAGGTGTGACAAGAAGTGTCAGAGAGGTCTGCCATCAAGGCCAAGGACAACTTTCTGACTTTAGTTATATTCAGGACAGAGGAGAGGAACGTCTCCTCCACTCCAGGTCTGGCTCAAAGAAACACATCTTCACGTGGATGACGTGACTGATTTCGCCTTGCAGCACCATCTAGCCTGCTTCCACAACTGCCGTAGAAACACACATCTTCCCTGCAACGGAGTCAAGGAGACAGAAGAAAAGGCCATGCCCTCTCCAGGGTTTTTTTGTCTTCCAAGAAGGGACATGTCACAGCTTCCCTTTGTCCTTTTGAGTCTTGCTCTCTTGCTGTCCAGTCTTTTCTGTCTTCCCAAGGGTAAAACTGCTCAGATTAAAATTCCCCATTATTGTCAACAGCATTCCCCATGTTACCAACATATATTCTTGTCAGGGAACTCCGTAGTGATGTTAATGATATTTCCTGGCCTTTAGGTTCTCGGGAAGCAGAGATTTTAAGTTTAAGTTACTTTGGGGACCTAGACTGCTTTAAAGACAGCCAGTGAGGCAGTAAAAACATTGCCTCAGCATCATCTCAGTAAAAGGGATATTCCTTTAAGTTGAATAAACTTACAAAAAAAAACTCGTTACATTTCCTTTATGTTGCACACTTTACCTCAGACCAGGGAACGCTTGACTCATTCCTCGAGTTTTCCTCACAGACCAATGTTTGGAAATTATTTCTCTAACGTACATAATTCGAAAAAAAATCAAGAAACCGTTATGTTAACTCATAGGCAAGCCAGTGTTGGGGAGGTGCACAGGAAGAGGAAGTAGATTTGCAGGCCCCGAGCCCTGCTGTTTGGACAGTGAACCCCTGTCTTACTCCAGCCTTGGATGCTGACAGTAGCTGTTTTTGCTCTGGTACCCAAGCTCATCCTTCCTTTGTAGTATCTAGATAGCCATTTCTCTTAAAGGCAAAGCTTTGGTATGGGTTTGGGTTTTCTTCTCGTTGCCCCCACCAAGACTAGGGGATGTTTGGCTTGAAGTAAGATAGCAGTTAGGGAATAGAGGGGACACGAGAAAGCAAATGGCCTCCCTCACCCTGCTGATTTCCATCCGCCACTGGCTGACATCTAGTTTCTGTTGTAACTGACCAGACTGCCTGCAGAGGAGCTGTATTCTGTTTCCAAGAATGACCATAAATGGAACCATAAGGAATGGCCCACAGGCCGTCAAGTCCACCCTTCTTGTGACTTATGTTAAGTACAGATCTCTCTGACCATGGGGGGTTTGTGGTTTTTTTGTCTTGTTTTGTTTTGTTTGTTTGTTTTTTGATTTTTGGTTTGTTTGCTTGTTTTGTTTTTCTACTAGCTTGCCTGCTTCATCTGAAAGCTGTATGGTATACTCCAAAGTGCTTCCTCTTCAAGGACAAAATTCTGCTGCTAAGAATAAAAGAAACACACTACACTGGCTTTCTCTAATATCTAAATTTAGTTGCAGATAAGTAGCTTCAATGCCCTCAAATCACGTATATAATGACCACTGAGACCCTTTCGTGTATTCCTTCCCTAACCCAGGCATTTGACTTTAAGTGGATCTTGTCTTTCTGCTAAATCAATAAATTCAACAACTATGCTTAACTTAACTCCTCCTAAAACTATTTTCTGTAGGAACCGGGCTGTGGTGCGTGCCTTTAATCCCAGGCATGCAAGCAGAGGCAGGTGGATCTCTGTGAGTTCAAGGATTGCCTGGTCTACAGAGTGAGTTCCTGGATAGGTTCCAAAGTGACACAGAGAAACCCTGTCTCAAAAAACAAAACAAAACAAAAATTATTTTCTATAGTGGCTGTTAAGGACCTAGCTGTACTTCTGGGGTCTCTGAGAATTCTGGGATGGGGTACTCCTCTCCTCTGGCTGCATGTCAGCAACATGTACCTGTATCACCTCCTCCTGATGACAGGCTGATTTCTCCTTTCTCCCCCTGCTTCCATAAATCTCCGCCCCTCCCCCAACTCCCACCTCTCAGCCTTTGTACATGCCTAGAATCCCTGACTGCTTTACAGTCCCTGTGTGGGAATGCCCCCAGAAAATCCCCAGGAACCTCTCTGTCCCCTGAGCTCCCATAACTCACTCTTGAGAAACAAGTGAGCCCCGCTGATTTCTCAACCACTTCCAGCCGTTTCTGAATCCACCCAAGTACATCCATGATTGGCAGCTGCCACCTACATCACTTACTGTCTCAGACACACCAGATTTGTGCCCAGCAGAGCAGTCAGCTCCCCACGGAGGGTTAGGTCTTGCACAAGAGGACGTGTCCAGTGCAGACTAGAGCAAGGTTCCTGCAGCCTGCCTGGTAACTCAGCCCACATGCTTTGTAAGAGAGACAAGCCAGAGCCTCTGTGTCTCTGCCTCTCCTGGTTGGGGGAAGCTGCTCTATTTTTTTTTTTAATGCAAGCTTCACCCTGATGCATTTATTCTGCAAACGCTGGTCTCCCTCCAAGCCACTGCCTCTGCCACACTGGCTGATGCTGTCTATAAACATGACAGTCTGGGGCTATATCGGGATTTTATGAGTCTCTGTGTGAAACAGATTAACATTCAGTGTGAAATTCTGCTCCTTTTGAAAACTCCCCTTCCCACTGCTGCCCATCATTCAGTCACAGCAGCCCCGGCTGCCTCAGGGACCGGCTCCCGGAGATCTTCAAGTTAAAGTAATCACAAGCATTCGAGAACAAGCGGGGATCAGCCACCCTCCCTTTGCATCCAGGGTGACTATTTTTAAGTGTTCATGCCACTTTTCTCAGCACACTGACACAGACAGAGCCTTCTAAGTGGTGCCCTTCCTCCCTCAAACCTCCACCTCAAGAGAGTGTGAAAGGGTGGATCAACCAGGCTGGCCCAGCACTGCCTGTGGTTTGGCCTTCGGGGTTCCCTTTCTGTGAATCCTTCTGTCCTGAGCAAACCAGGATTATTGGTAGCCTAGAAGGAGAGGTCATTTCCCAATTACCAATAGTAGAGTCAGGAGTCCATGATCTCGGCTTCCAGGATGTCCAACTGAGTGAGGGCTAGATGATGGTCGTGAAGCCCCAGGGTGCCAGACAGAGGTGCCAGGCGCCTGCCCACCTGGATGTGTGGCTCCTTAGGTCATCCCAGCTGGGGAGGAGTGCCAACAATTTACTCTAAACATAAACTATGAAGATGATGATGATGATGATGATGATGATGACGACGACGACGACGGTGACTATGGTGTGTGTGTGTGTGTGTGTGGATAGGGTTGGAACCTAGGTTCTTGTGCAGACTAGGCAAGTGCTCTACCTCCCTCTGAGATGCATGAGCAGCATCCTTCAGTGACTTTGTCTGGCAGTGGGAGCTGCTGAGAAGCTGGGATGGACCATCTGAAGATGAGCTAAAGCTAGACCTCCTCTTTAATTTCAGAAAGAGTTGCAGACAGGGCAGCCCCCGCCCTCAGGCAACCTTCTGCACCCCCACACACATTTGATTTCTGAGCATGGACCATGCCCCCAAATCCAGTCTCAGAGACACAGATACCTCCTACTCTCCCAGGAATGGGCATGTGTGTGTGTGTGTGTGTGTGTGTGCGCACACACACACACACACACACACACACACACACACACACACACGCCCTCATCCCCAGAGGTCAGTTCTACTTCATAGTAGGGTGGACATGGGGCCAGAAAGGAGCAAGTCCTAATGGGAATCTGTACCTGGAACTCTAGTACTACTCTTAGCAACTCAGGGTGCAGAAAGAGGCCTCGAGGAGAGGGGTTGTAGCTGGGGTCCAAGCTGGCGCTGTCCTGCCTTGGAGCTTCCTGAATCCTAGGCTTTCCACTTCAGAGCTCTTTTTGCAGACTGTGGCAAATCACAGTCACAAGGACCATAGCTTTTTTTTTTTTTTGATGAATTGATTTTATTGAGCTCTACATTTTCCTCTGCTCCCCTCCTTGCCTCTCCCCTCCCCTTCAACCCTCTCCCAAGGTCTTCATGCTCCCAATTTCCTCAGGAGATCTTGTCTTTTTCTACTTCCCATGTAGATTAGATCCATGTATGTCTCTCTTAGGGTCCTCATTGTTGTCTAGGTTCTCTGGGATTGTGATTTGTAGGCTGGTTTTCTTTGCTTTATGTTTAAAAACCACTTAGGAGTGAGTACATATGATAATTATCTTTCTGGGTCTTGGTTACCTCACTCAGTATGATGTTTTCTAGCTCCACCCACTTGCCTGCAAATTTCAAGAAGTCGTTATTTTTTTCTGCTGTGTAGTACTCCATTGTGTAAATGTACCATAATTTCCTTATCCATTCTTTGGTTGAGGGGCATTTCGGTTGTTTCCAGGTTATGGCTATGACAAAAAATACTGCTGAACTTACAATGAACATAGTTGAGCACATGTTTCTGTGGTATGATTGAGCATCCTTTGGATATATACCCAAAAGTGGTATTGCTGGGTCTTGAGGAAGGTTGTTTCCTAATTTCCTGACAAATCACCATACTGACATCCAAAGGGGCTGTACCAGCTTGCACTCCCACCAGCAATGCAGGAGTGTTCCCTTTTCCCTACAACTTCTCCAGCATAAGTTGTCATCAGTGTTTTTGATCTTGGCCATTCTCACAGGTATAAGATAGAATCTTAGAGTTGTTTTGATTTGTATTTCTCTGATGACTAAGGATGTTGAGCATTTCCTTAAGTGTCTCTCAGCCATTTTAAATTCCTCTGTTGAGAGTTCTCTGTTTAGGTCTGTATTCCATTTTTTTATTGGGTTATTTGTTCTTTTGATGACCAATTTCTTGAGTTCTTAGTATATTTTGGATCTCAGTCCTCTGACCAATGTGGGGTTGGTAAAGATCTTTTCCCATTCTGTAAGCTGTCATTTTGTCTTGTTGACTGTGTCCTTTGTTTTACAGAAGCTTTTCAGTTTCAGGAGGTCCCATTTATTAATTGTTTCTCTCAGTGTCTGTGCTGCTGGGGTTCTATTTAGGAAGTGGTTTCCTGCACCAATGCGTTCAAGTGTACTTCCCACTTTCTCTTCTATGAGGTTCAGTGTGGCTGGCTTTATGTTGAGGTCTTTGATCCATTTGGACTTGAGTTTTGTGCATGGTGATAGATATGGGTCTATTTTCATTCTTCTACATGTTGATATCCAGTTATGCCAGCACCATTTGTTAAACATGCTTTCTTTTTTCCATTTGATATTTTTTGCTTCTTTGTCAAAAATCAGGGGTTCAAAGGTGTATGGATTAATATCTGGGTCTTCGACTCAGTTCCATTGGACCATAGCTTTTAAGGGAGGCCAGCCACTTACTCATGAGAGGAACTCCCCTTCACTGCCTGGTGGAAACAGACAACGGAAAGTGCAGGGAAGTGAGTGTAGCCTGTGAAGTGGCCTGCAGTCCCCAGATTAAAATGGACCTCCCGGAAGGGTCCTGGGAACCAACAAGCTACCCAAACCCTCAGTTTCACTAACCAACCTCAGCAGAAGTGCCCAGGTCCCCATCTTACCTGTTCTGGAAAATTCTATGCTTAGAGAGTTGCATTCTTCTCCCAGCTGGGCCTGCAGAGCTCTGGAAACTGGTTCTAGTTCTCAGAGTTTAGGAGGAAAGGACAAGCAGATCTTCAATGCAGTTGGCACCTGAAGCCTGAGCCCAGCAGCCCCGGAGGAGCCTAGAAAGAAAAAGCAGTGCATCAGCAAGAGCAGGTTTCCATGGAAACACGAGTCCAAGACCGGAACCCACACTCACTTTAGCCTCTCTGAGCTGCCCCTGTGAGCCCGTGTGCTCACACCTATGCAAGGGCTTCCTGCCCCGCTCCACCTGGAGGCAAGTCTCCCCACATGGAGGCCTGATCCATGGAGCTGATCCAAGCTGACCATGGCTCACAGAACCAAGTCCCATGGACATGATCCATTTAGCCCTCACTCTGACAAACCAACAGGACAAGAGGAGGATCTGAAGAAGAAGCAAGAAGCTGCAGAGTACTGTCACGTCCCCCAGCTGGTTCACTGCAGAGAAGGAACTAGCTCCAGCTCCACCACCCTCCACTCTCCACTTCCCGACAATCCCACTGCTCACAGGAAGCTGCTACATGGGTCCAGTACTTCCATTAGCCCCTATAAGGCCCCCAACACTCTCCCTCAGCGGCCCATGAGCACACGCCGCTTTCCCAAACTTTATTTTTTCACCTGCCCTATTTGTTTGCAGGTGGCAAACAGGTACCCCCCCCCCATTGTCTGCTCAAGAACCCCCAGGGTACCCACATCTGTTCTGAACCCCCGGCCACATCGCTCCTTTCACAGCCCATCCCAGGAGCCTCCAGAGCCCGTGCCCTACCTAATCCAAAGACAGTTGTTGGCTCCCTTTTGGGTGAATGACTCAATGTGAGAGGGAGAAGCCTGTGCCCTGCCCTGTTGCCCCACACTCAGATCAAGGGGTCCTCAAGCTGCCCCCATATCCCTTCCCAGAGGGCCCATGCCCTGCCTGGCTTCCGTATCATTCATTGGTCTTAAAAGAGTTTTGCCACTTGCAGAGACTTGTCCATTC
Organism: Arvicola amphibius; assembly: GCF_903992535.2. Lineage (NCBI taxonomy): Eukaryota > Metazoa > Chordata > Mammalia > Rodentia > Cricetidae > Arvicola > Arvicola amphibius. The sequence continues at coordinate 134,329,046 of NC_052047.1, forward strand.
TGGACAGAAAGAAGCAGGGAAGACCAACGATGAGATTCAGGAGGCCCTGCAGCAGAGGGTGACCTAGAGCAAGGATCTCCCTTCCCAGCCCTGTTCCTAGTCTCTAAAGGAAACACACTAGAAGCCCCCCTCCAGCTTGACAGACCAGCCATCTTTATGTAATTAATATTTCAGCTGACTAAGGCCATCAGTGGAAACCAGACAGAGCAAGAAGGGTAAAAACAAAAGAGGCTATCGTTGGAATTCGCAGTGTACAAACCCAGGCCCTGTCCACGATAAAGACTCTCTTAAAATTGGGGCAAAACCAGCCAAGATCTGATCTCTACCATTGAAGCCAAGGGGGAACCTGAGATCTTCCCAGGGACTTTGGCTGGGAAGAACTGGGGTGGGCATGGCAGGGAGGAGCAGGCACAGAAGCTTAAGGACAACCCTGGTCTCCAGGGATTGAGCCCAACAAAAGAGCCTTGTGAAGTGAGGAGCTCGGTGCCCGGTTTCCTGTGCTTTGGTGACCCACACAGAATAGTGTATGACCGCGTCTGGACATGGTTTCCATCCCTCCCGGCATGCTCTGGGCTTCGCTTGGCTGGAACTCAAGCCCTGGCCGTGTCCATGGTCTGTGCCTAGGCTGAACCATCACAGGGCAGCGAGGAAGGCTCAATGGCTCTCAGGAGTTCTCAGAAGCCTGGCATGCCTCTTGGGGCTTCTGGAATGAGCCCCACCTGTATAAAATTTCAGAGTCTCCTTCCTTTTCCAGAGTCTGAGCTGAAACTCAACCTCAGCATTTAAAAGCAACAACAGAAAACCTTCGTCCTCTTCTGTTTGCAGCACACAGGGACAAGAGCCTCACAGTCTGGAATCTCCGTGGAGTTTCCTCCACCGGCCAAAGCTGACCTGGGAGAGGCCGGTGCTGTCCTGGGAGGGGCCAGTGCTGATCTGGGAGGGGCTAGGGCTGACCTGGGAGGAGTCAGTTCTGACCTGGGAGGAGTCAGTCCTGACCTGGGAGGAGTCATGGCTGACCTGGGAGGGGCAAGTGCTGATCTGGGAGGGGCCAGTGCTGACCTGGGAGGAGTCAGTCCTGACCTGGGAGGACTCAGTCCTGAGCTGGGAGGAGTCATTGCTGACCTGGGAGGGGCAAGTGCTGACCTAGGCCTCTGACTGGCTAACCAGACCCAGGTTGGTTCTGACTGTGCCCCACCCTACAACAGCATTGTAAGGCCCACTGGGGAGTACCAGAGAAGAGAGTGTCCCACAGTCTCCCAAAACTTCAGGTGTCTATGTCAATAACATCTCTCACAGGTCTTGTGCTAAAGCCACCTTCTAAGCACTTCGCAGAGAACTATTTAGTCCCTTTTATCATTTCCTTTTTTAAAAAATTAGGTGTATAGCCAGGCAGTGGTGGTGCACACCTTTAATCCCAGCACTAGGGAGGCAGAGGCAGGTGGATCTCTGTGAGTCTGAGACCAGCCTGGTCTACAAGAGCGAGTTCCAGAACAGGCTCCAAAGCTACAGAGAAACCCTGTCTTGGGGGGGGGGAGGGGGATTAGATGTATATGGGCATTATCTGAATGAATGCGTGCCACATGTGTGCAGGGTGCTGGGAGGCTAGAAAAGGGTGCTAGATCCCCTGGAGCTGGTGTGGAGCTGTTATGAACCACCCCATGCAGGTACTAGGAGCTGAACTCAGGACCCCTGGGTGAACAGCAAGCATTCTTAACAGCTGAGCCATTTCCCCAGTCCCTCACGGCCCTACATGTGTGCCTTATGACAGGTTCTCATGCAGCCCAGGCTGGCTATGTAGCCTTGAAAAATCTGACCATTCTGCCTCCATCCCCCTACTGCTAGAATTACATCTGTGCCCACCATGCCTGGTTTATGCTCAGGATTGACCACGGGGCTTCACACACACCAGCGAACTGTGCCACATCCTCAGCATCCTCTGCCTGCCCCCTTTTGTAGCTCTGTGAAACAAAATGTCAGGTAACCCAGGATGGCCTAAAATGCTTTAAGTTGTTCAGACTGACCTTGAACTTCTGCTCCTCTGGCCTCCACTTCCCTAGCACTGAGATTACAGTTGTGTACCACTAGGCTCTGTGTTTAGTCCCATTTTACAGGTGAGAAAATTCAGTGCATAGGGAAGGTTGCACTGGTCCTGCATAGGTTGGGCCTGGAGGGGAAAGCGGTGGCAAGGGCTGGTTCGGGGCAGACTGGGAACCACATTCCCCATGGGAACTGAGAGAATAGTCTCAATGGGGTAGGGGAGGGGTAAAGCAGGGATCCAGCTCTGTCAGTCAGAGGATGCTGGCTCAGAGCCCCTAAAGGACAGATTCCAGGCCCTGGGACAGAAAGGGCAGGGGACAGGACCTAGCCCAGAATGCCAGAGATCCCTCTCTGGTGGGGAGGAAATCATCCTGGCCTTAACTGGTGGAGGGTGGGGCTGTAGAGGATGCCAGCCCCCACTTTCTTAGGGGTTGGGGGAAACTGCCTGTCGCTGGTGGAAAGGGAGCATTTTGAGTACATTCCCAGGCTCAGTCTGCCCCCTCCTGGATGCAGTGGAGGACATAAAGTCAGCCTCCAGCAAAGGGGTTCTTTGTAGAGTTCTCCGATGCAGATTTCAAATCCAATTCAATTCGAAAGCTTGTTGATTGTGTGCTGTGTACGTTTGCATCCTCCTGTGCAACTCTTCACAGGCTGGAGAACTTTCCTTTCCAGTCCACGTGCCAATGAAATCATTGCACAAAAGGCATGAAATGTCTGGAATATTCCGCCACACCTGGGGCTAGGTGAGCGTCAAAGTTCAGGGATAAATGAGCTGGACTCCAGGGCCCCACATCCTAATGTTTCTGAGGTCCACTCAAGATACACGGAACAAGACCGTGACTCAAGCGTAGAAGACTGCCCTTTGGCCCTGCCCTTTGGCCCCATGTCAGCAGAGGGCCCTCGGGCATGGGGTGGGACTCAAAGTCCTGAGGTGCTTGGAGTATGCTTCTCAGGATATAAATACCTGAAATGTTTTTTTTTTTTTTTTCAGAACTCAAGAACAGAGTCTCAAGCAATCTTAGCTGGGTTAGCTGACATGCATCCCCTTTCTGTTCACGTCATTGAGTCAGCAGAGGTAAAAGCCCTTTCACAGTAATGTGATCCCACAGGCTCCTTAGAGGACCATAAGGCCAGCAGCAGTGTGTCTTTCATTGATCCAAACTTAATCACTAACAGAATCCCAGGCAGGCTTTCTGCCTGCTGCTGGTATTGAAGCGCTGGCAGCAGAAACTGCCATGTTGCCAGCTGTTGGCCAGGACCCTGGGCTTCTATCTAAAGCAGGAATGAATATCTAGGTCACAAGCAGAACAGGTGCTGTGTCCTTCAAGCTGGACTTACCTTGGAAATCAAGCCCCCATCCACCAAAGACCAGTATTATAAGCCCCCAAGGATGGCTCCAATCTTTGAAAGGTGATAGGATCGTGAACACCATGACTTCACCCCATTACCAGATGTTGCTGTACAGACCTAGGATTTCTGTGTTCTTGGAGCCTTATTCAAAGAATTAAAGGAACATGATGATTTCAGAGTAATGAAGAACAGTGTTTCAGAAGCAAAGCAATCGTGCAGACTGGATGTGGTGCAAGTGAGCAGTGGGCTCCTGAGTCGTACTCAATGGCATTGGTCATTTTCAGGACTTCCTTTTATGGGATCTGGATGGAGGAAGAATTAGTTACTAAGGTGCATACCACGGGTGGATCTCTGGGTTAATTGATGGATTTGAATTATGTACATCTAAGCTACCTGTGCACATCCTTTCCCACGATGCATCTGATTTTTAACCACATGCATACCCAATTAAGCACAAGTATACGGTGGCTTCTTCATCAGGGTTTCTGCTGCTGTGATGAAGCACCCTTACAAAAAGCATGGAGGGAAGGGTTTATTTCATCTTATATCTTGTAAACCATCATCCAGGAAAGTCGAGGCAGGAACCTGGAGGCAGGAGCTGGTGCAGAGGCCATGAGGATGCTGCTTACTGACTTGCTCCTTGTGGATTTCTCAGCTTGCTTTTTATACAAGCCAGGATCCCATGCTCAGGGGTGGCACCATGCACAGTTGACTGTGCCCTCCCCTATCAATCTAACGGAAGCATTTTCTCAATTAAGATTCCCTCTTCCCAGTTATGTTGCGGTCTGTGTCAAGTTGACAAAATCTAACCAACACAAATGAAAAATGGGAGGCTGAGTTTGCCCCTGCACCCCAAACTAGTTCAGGCCACATCAGCCCCCTGCTTCCTGTGCAGAAATACATCTTGGTGCTTACTTGAATGGAAACTAAATACAAAACAAAGAGTTACTCAAGGTTGCAGGCAGCAAGAAAATTCATTCCTCCCTCCTCCTCCTCTCTGTTTCTCCCTCTTCCCAGCCCCTTAGATTTCAAAGACCCATGGTCACCTGCAGAGAGTTCTCAAAGTTCTGAGGTGAGCCTGCTCCCAGACCTGTAGCTCAGGGAATTAAGACAGCAAAGGGGACCTGGCTCCCACTTCCCTGTGTGACCTTCTGCTAGGGTAACTGGCCCTGATGAGGCTTCCTGGAATAAGGGACTTCAGTGCTGAGGTCACAGAACTCCTGGATAACCAATGGCAAGTCAGTCACCCTAAGGCCAAACACTCTCTGTGGTGAGAACAGTCACCCAACAGTACTAGGCCCAAAGAGAAGAGGAAGCCTGCTGGAAGGAAGGGCCCCTCCTCCTCTCCCTTTCCCAAGGATGCGCAGGCTTATTTCTCTTGCTTACACTCTATGTCTGTACGTAAACTTATCATATTCAGCTAGGGCCGGAATATGCTTTACTCTCTTGGATGCCCTCTTATTTACGAATTCCTAATCTGGAAGCAGCGGATTTCTAGCGTGGTTGCTGGCACTGGCTCTATCCAGCTCTTGTAGATCAAGACTCCGCAGAGCCTGCAGGACAATGGGACCTGGCACATTCTTCCCCGGGTTTTGGCAAGCTCTGAGCTGCGCTGCTTTGAGCATCTCAAGTCTTGTCATCTCTCATGTATTCTCTTGCCTCCCTTTGTGTTCAGGACTACTGCTGATGAGCCCTGTGCTGCTGACTTACTGAGCTCCCGGGCTCACACTGCTCTAAGCTGTGCTGGGCTCTTCTGAGTTCTGTTGTTTGACCCGCTTCACTTCTGAAGGCAGGTGTGCTGGCCTTAGTCAGAAATGGGGTTGCCTTTGAGAAAAGAGGAATTATTTTCAGATCTTTCTGAGTCTCTTGCCTGTTCCTAGACAAGGTTCTTGAACCTAGGTAGCCTTAACATTTCATTTTAGTATTGGTTTATCGTGGAGCAGTTGGTATTGACTTACCCTGGTTACAAAAACAATTTGAAAATTTGGGGAAATTAAGAGACTGTGAGGAGCTGGGAGTACGGCTGAGTTGGTAGAATGCTTGTCTCGCATACACAAAGCTCTGTGTTCTGTTCTCAGCACTGTATAAACTGGGCACGATGGTGTACATTTGTAGGCCTAACGCCCATAAAGTAGAAGCAGGAGGATCAGAGGTAAAAGGTCATCATTGGCTGCACAGCAAGTTCAAGGCCAGCCTGGGATACATAGGACTCTCTCTTTAAAAAGAAATTAATCGAGTGGCTATTTTTCTTTTCTATGTCCTCCTGCAAGTGACACAAGTGGCTCTCCCTGGCTTACCTTCCTGGATGACTCCCAGCCTATGATTCCTCCTTTAGAAACAGAACAAGTGCCCTAGCGTCCTACCCTATGAGTTGACAGCACCCTCTTGTTGGGTATGGCACCCTCTTGCTGGGTGTGGCACCCTCTTGCTGGGTGTGGTACTCTGCTCACTCCCTTGACTCCGTGTGACTTGCCTTAGGCTAAGCATGGCCCAGCAGAAGTTAGAAGCAACAGTGGCTCCTAGAGGACAATCAGCGTGAGGCAGAGCCAGGTGACCCCAGAATTCCTGCCACATCCCTCCTAGACCAGCCAGTCTATGACTGACCACTCAGCCAAGACCACGAGAACTACCCAACCGAGCTTGTTCACATCCTTGACCCACTGACCCTAGTTACAGCTAATACTGTGACATCAAGATGTTGTGGTTGGTGGGTGATTTTGTTTGTTTTGGGGAGACTGAGGGTTTAGGTGGGTGTGTGCGGGTGTGCCAGTGTGGGCACATGTGTGTGAGTAAATGTGAATGCAGGTGCATGAGAAGGGGGGCATGGACATGTGGAGACCAGAGGTCAATGCTGGGTGTCCTTCCTCAGGACCTTGGTTTCTGTGACAAGGTCTTCTACTCATCTGGGGTCATTTATGGGTAGGCTGGCTGGACAGCAAACTATAGAGGTCCCCTTGTCTCTATATGCCAACAGCTCTGGAAATGCAAGCATGTGCGACCATACCAGGCTTGTGTGCTTTGGGTCTGGGGATGGAATTCAGGTCCTCACGCATGTGCAATCAGCACTTTACTGAGTGAGCCATCTCTCTAGCCCTGGGGCTGGTTGCATGTCTTCTCATGTTGGGTTGTCTCATCTCTGAGTGATCTTTGCAGCTAGTAAATCTGATAACCACTCACGGAGCAATTGTGCACCTGGAAGGACTTTAAAAAAAACTTTGTTTAGAGATAGCCCCTTAAATTTTCACCACAGCCCAGTAACATGGGGCTGTTTTACCAATGGGAAGACTGAGTTACAGGGAGATTAACTGAGCAAGCTAGGGAACATAGCCTGTGCTTTGGGTCTGTGTGTGTGTGTTTCTTTGAGCAGTGTGTAGAAGTGTTCATGTGATGGCATATGATATGACATAAGAAATGATACAATTGACATACTATGATAAAGGGTATTTTTTACATGATATGACATAATGTGGGATGGTATAGCATGACATTGCATGATATGACATGGCATGGCATGATTTCATCTGATTGACATGATCTGATAATATAATCAGCATGACATGATATGCTACAATATGGTTAACATATTATGACATGATGTAATATGCCATGGCATGATGTGCATGGTATAATATGACAAGGAACGAAAAGATATTGTTGTCAGAGGTTTCTGTCCTGCCTGGTCCTGCAGGCATGCAGGTATTCAGTCCCAAAGAAACACACAGAGGCCTACATTAATTATAAACTGGTTGGCCTATTGGCTCAGGCTTCTTATTAACTCTTATATTTTACATTAACACATAATTCTTGTCTGTGTTAGCCATGTGGCTTTGTACCTTTTATCAGTGAGGCAGTCTCATCTTGTGTCCTCTGTGTCTGGGGGACGACTGCAGACTGAGCCTTTCCTCTTCCCAGAATTCCCCTGTTCTGGCGGCCCCACCTATACTTCCTACCTGGCTACTGGACAATTAGCATTTTATTAAACCAATACAAGTGACAAACCTTTACAGGGTACAAGACCATTGTCCCCCACAGCAAGATAGTATTGGCATGATAAGACATTTGATTGACACATGGCATGGCATGACATGATATGGTATGGTATGATTGACATGACATGTTATATGATATTGTATGTTTAACATATTACATGATATGATGTGGCAAGACATAGCATGAGATATGACATATATTCTTGACCTGTGACGTGGCATGATATGATATGATATGACATGATTGATGTGACGTGAAATATATAGTTCACATAATATGGTATGACAATACATGATGTGTTGACATATAATTGAAATGATATAATATGATATGATACATAATTGACATGATCACTGATGTTATGATACACATGGTGAGGTATGGGTGACACGGCATGATATCAATTAAGCCAAATGCATAGGAACAACTGGAAAATGAGATATGTAAGTAGCACTTTCCTGTAAGTACTGGGTTTTAATCCTTTCCCTTCCTGTTCATGTTAATCTCTTGAAGGCAAGTATTATCTTTATGTAAAGTGTACCCCTGGGATGGAGCGCTGAACAACATGCCTAAGCTTGATCTCCAGGACTGATAAACATCTTAAATGTTCCTCTCTTCCCAGCATTTGGCTCATTTCCTTTATCTCACAGATATCATGGATGTCTGGTTTCAGAATGGAAGCCTTTAAGTTTTTATTGCCGTGTACACAAGAGCCATCAACCTGGAAGAGCGGTGATTGCAGGCCACTTTCTCCTAACAGCATTTCCTGTGTGCAGGCTAAAATTTGTATCTGGTAGAGGAGGGCTGTGTTGGGGTAATGCAGAGGCAAAATACACTATGGCCCAAACACAAGAGGGACCAAACAAGCCTGAGAGAGGCCACACCCATAACACAAAGTGATTCTCCCCCCAGCAGCCATCAACAGCCAGTAACTCTCAGGAGGTGGGCCTCTGCTATCTGAGCTGGAATTTTGACCAGCTTGACCTTGTATGGATCTTGTTTAGGCAAACAGTAATTGTGAGTTCGCGAAGACAGCATTTCACAGCGATCACCCCTACCTCTGCTCTTGCACTCTTCCTGCCCCTCATCTGTAATGTTCCCTGATATTTTGTGGTTGTTGTTTGGTGGGAGAGTGGCATGGACATCCCATTCTTAGTGATGTAAATTTGTCTTTGCTCTTCAGATTCAGCCCTGACAGTTCAATTCCAGGCTTAGACACCTTAAACCCTGAATAGCTTTTTCCAGTTCTGCTGCTCTCACATTTGAGGCCCACTTGAACTATCTCCATTGTAAACTTTATGTTTAAAGTCTTTGTGTCATTGTTTCTGTTGATGGAGTTGATTTGAGTGCTACTCCCAAGGTTTGAATTTCTCTGAGATGAGGGACTGTAACTGAAGAGTCCCTGGAGCCTTTAATCCTTGGAGTGATCGTGATCCTCATGGATCTCTATTTACCTTTGTCCCTCAGGCATGCACCTTCTCATCAGATTCGAAACAAAGCTTTTTATATCCTGCTCTAAAAATGCATCTACTGGTAAGGCCAGTGTCTCCTTTTAGGCTCTCTTCCTTCTCAGCTGTCTCCAGAAGATTCTGGGAGAATTCAGGTTTCAGAGAACATTCTTTGTAGCGAGGACAGGAATATGGATGCATTTGTCAGAGGTTCTGGAGGGTTTCAGAGGCCCCAAGATGGGGAGGCCATGACTCCACAAATGCTGGCAAAGATGTGGGTGGAAGGAACTATTTATACACTGCTGATGGGAGCATGCATTCCAGTCCCTCCGGAAATCAGTAAGGACATGTCTCAAAAAAACAAAACATCTAAAAATAGAACTACCATATGATCTTGCTGTGCCACTCCTGGGCATGCTGCCAAAGGCAGCAAAGTCAGCATATCACAGAGAAACTTGTACATGTGTTTATTGAACACCCTTCACAGACCCAATGTGTGGAACCAGCCTAGGTACCCGTCAACAAATGAATGGGTAAAGAAAATGTGGACTATATATCTAGTCCAGCTTCATTCACCCATGGAGAAGAACAAAAGTAATTTGCTCTTTCCTGAAAAATATAAGAAAATAAGTCAGGCTCAAAAGATAAACACATTCTCTATCATATGCAATATCTAGACTATAAACAAGTACATGCTTGTACATATACTTTTTGGAATGAGGAAATGGACCAGGGAAAGGGTGGAGGTGGAATAAGAGAGGGTGATGGGGAAACAAATAGAAGTCAAGTATAATAATATACCTGAATAAATGTATCATAATAAAGACCAGAGTTTAGTACAGTAATTTTTAAAAAGTGAATAAAAGGATAATAACTGACAGTCTTCCCAAAATGGAAACGTTGATGTGATGCAGAATTCCCCTCTGTATGCTATGAATATGTCTTATTATCATTGGTTAATAAAGAAGTTGCTTTGGCCTATGACAGAGCAGAATAAAGTCAGGTGGGAAACCCAAACAGAGATATATAGAGAGGGCATAGGAAAAGTCAGGCAGATGCCATGTAGCTGCCCAAGGAGAAAGATACCAAAACCTTACCAGTAAGCCACAGCCTCGTGGTGGTACATAGATTAGTAGAAATAGGTTAATTTAAGATGTAAGAGCTAGCTAAGAGTACACCTAAGCTATTGGTCAAACAGTGTTGTAATTAATATAGTTTCTGTGTGGTTATTTGGATCTGGGCGGCCAAGAAACAAACTGTAGTCTCCCTTTACATTAAATGCACAGATTAAAAATCACTGTATGACCTAAGCAAGATAAATGTAAAAGAAACCATAATTTGCTATAGTTAAACTGATAAAATAATACAGAAAAACATTAAAGTTGCTGCAGGAACTGGGCATGGTTGGCACACACCTTTGACCCCAGCACTGGGGAGGCAGAGGCAGGCAGATTTCTGTGAGTTCACCACCAGCCATGTCAATGTGGCAAGTTCCAGGCCAGAAAGGAACACGGAGTGAGATCTTGCTTTTTGAAACAAGCCACCTAAATAAGGAAAACTCACCTGTAATTCTATGTCCAACAAAACACCATACAGCCTTCAAAAATAAAGGGATTTGAGTTAGTTAGGTTTTAGTCTTTGTGACAAAAACACAAGATAAGTAATTTAAAGGAAGAAAGGTTTCCTTTGGCTCTCAGTCCTTGAGATTTCAGTCCTGAGCCACTTGGCCTGGGGTGAAGCAGTTCATCATGGCAGAGGAAAGAGTTCCCCTCATGGAAGACAGGAAGCAGAGACAGGAAGTCAGGAAGTGGGCAGTAACCAAATGCCCTTCTAAGGCATGCCTCTATGATCTACTTTCTCAAACTAGGGCCCATTCCGGCTGTCTCCCAGTCATGATATCAATGGATGAAGTCATTGATGAGGTCAGAGCCCCTAGTGACCCACTTCCTCCAACAAAGCCCCACCTCCTAAAGTTTCCGCAACCCTCTGAAACAGCACCTCCAGCTGGGAGCCAAGTGTTCAAACATCTGAGCACGTGACCTCACTCATGTGGAGACATGTGCACATGCACCCACACACATGAACATGTACACACACATATCGTACCGACAGAAAACAATGTTGAAAGAGCGCTGGGAATGTAGCTCAGCGGTAGAAGGCCCTGCCCAGTGTATGGGGTGGGGGGCTCCTGGTTCCAGCCAAACAAAGTAAAAGTGATGGTACCAGCTATGTGCACATTTACGAGTCAATGCCACAGAAGACAGGAAAATGTCACGTGGACACGCATGGCCCTAAGCTGTAAACTGCACCTTAAACACCCATAAGGGAAGCTTTGGCCTATATGAGGCTGTGAAGACCTGGGCAGAGTGTGCCCAGCACTTCTACTCCTGCTGAGCAAAGCCAGGTAACAACACAAAAGGCATGCCCAGGACAAGCCCGGCTCTGCCCAAAGAAAGGTACAGAAGAGCATTGAGTTCAAAGGGGAACCCACCCTAACCAGATCCCACCAAAGCAAGCAAATTCCTCCCACTTCCAAAGAAACACTGCTTCTATGGCTGGGTCTCATTCCAGCTCCAAAGGCCCTTCAGTGGAGGTGCATAAATGCCCTTTGGGGGAAAAAACATCAACAGCACTCAAGAAAAGCCAGAACTTCTTGTTTACTCATTTTTCAGTTCGCATACAAAGCAGTAGGTTTCCCAACAACCTCTGCCTGTTCCTCTCATTTCTCCCACTCTCCCCAGTATCTCCTGGTATCTCCCTTCCATCTTCTCATCAGTCCCTTAAAGTTGCAGGCCCCGCTTCCCACTCGGAATAGGGGAAGTAAGTGGATGCAGTCACCAGGGTAAGTGGGTCCCGCAGCACTTGCTAGCAATAGCCCAGATCAAATTATAAACCAAATATGTTTAAAAAGACTAAATGCATAAGAAGGATTACAAAGCATATTGAAAGAACAATATTCTATGAAAATAAAATAGCAGGAAGGCTTGAAAATGGACCAAATCATAGTTTGGGAACTAAAAATAATTCCCCCCAAATCATTTAAATTTTGATATTACAATCGACGGTATAAACCCATAGTAGGCATTAGCGGCCTGGGAGGTAAATGCATGGGAGGCTATGGAGGCTGTGCAGATGGGGGAGGGGGGAGGGAGACAAACAAACAGCAAGAGGCAGGTGGATGGGAAGGAGTGAGTGAGGGGAGACATCAGGAACTCAGGAGGATTCTGAGCACAGCGGGGACCCATCCGTGTGTTCCTCTATGCTGGGATGAGCACAGCTGTCCGCGGGACACCTTAGCACAGGTCTATCTCAGGATGCGGAGGAAGTACTTAATGGATCACTGCTCAGTGGAGCTAAGCAGGTTCCCTTTGGGTGCTAAGCTGGGAATGCTACTTCAGAGGGTGCTGAGGGAGGTGGGCAGATCTGAAGGTGAAAAGCCTGGACAGCTAGACAGACAACTAGACAGACCCAAGGCCACAACAAGCCCAGGGCCACAGACTGGACCGTCCAAAAATGGTCAGCATTCAGTCAGTATTCACCCAATATCCCAGCATCTGGAATCTGGTCAGTGTGAGCCTGGCTTGGTTTGGCTTCTTGTGGGGACTGTGGGTACCCCTAAATCTGTACTGTTGCACTTCTCTAGCACCTCTGCCCTGGGGTACCCCAAGCCCAAGCCCAAAGCCATCTGTAATGATTAACTTTGACCATCAACCTGAATGGACAGAGAGGTAACCAGGAGACTAGTGAAGCCTCCCTCCAGTGTGCTGTGTGTCTGTGAGGGGGGTGTATGGAGAAGAAAGAGGGGTGACCCACCCTGAAGGTGGGCAGTGCCATCTGGAAGTCCCAGTAGGAGGCCAAACAGAATGAAATAAAGGAAAGACAAAGGCCATAGTCCTCCCACCCCCTCCCTCCTAGTCACCATGATGCAAAAGGCTCTTCTTAGCCACACCCTCCCTGCCAAGGCGGGCTAAAACCTCTGAGTCTGTCAACCAAAGTGAATACCTACTTAGGTTGTTTGCATCAGGTGTTCCGGCCCACAAGGAGAAGGCTAAACAACACTACAGCTCAGTCTGGTTAAGCAAACTTGTCACTGCTGGAGAGAGAGCAAGGGGTCATGGTGGCCAGCGGTGTGTGTGTGTGGGGGGGGGAGAACCCAAAAGCAGATGGTCAAAGAAGGATGGGTTTGCCCCACATGGTGATTTGAATAGAAATAACCCCACAGATTTGTAGGTTTGAATGCTTTGCCCATAGGGAGTGGCACTTGGAGTAGGTTCAGCCTTGGAGGAAGTGTGTCACTGTAGGGACAGGCTTTGAGGTCTCCTATGCTCCAGCTAGGTCTAGTGTGGCAGTCTCCTTCTGTTGCTTACGGATCAAGATGTCGACCTCTCAGCTACCTCTCCAGCACCATGTCTGCCTGCATGCCATCATGTTTCCCCACTTGACGATAATGGACTGAACCTCTGAACTGTAAGCCAGTCCCAACCAGATGCTTCCCTTTGTAAGAGTTGCCATGGTCATGGTGTCTCTTCACGCCAATAGAAACCCTAACAAAGACACCCACCCCACCCCACTTGGTCATTGTAAAAGGCTGAGAATCCAGTCCAAGAAGATAGTCCTGGACCTGTGTGTCTACACTAGGCTGGATGGGTGGTGAATTAACACAGGAGGCAGCATGGGAAAGGGTTAGGAATGGGTGAGTCACCGTTCCCTGGGCCTGCCGAATCTCTCCCCATTTGGGAGGGAAGAGCCTGATGGCAAAGACTGAGCAGTCTGAGGAATGGAAGAAGTTGCCTGGAGCCAGGCAGTCTTTCCACAGGGTGAGGAGAGGAGAATCCAGAGCAGAGGGAAAGTTTGGAAGAAGCTGAAAAGAGAGGTTTTAGGGAAAGGCCCTGCTCACTTGGCAGGTAGAACCTGATGGCACCGCAGGCCCTCTGTCCTCACACGGTCCCCTGGCAGGAGGAACAATCCCTAGACAGTGGTGACTAGCGGCCAGGCCAGATTCTGTGCACCTTCTCCCAGCCTCACTGTCCTGAGGGTGCTGTTCAGATGGTCTACAGGAGTCCCTGGCACCCCTGCTGGGAGCAAGTAGCGTGTGGGACTCACTACTGGGAGGTCGGCCATTACTCTTGGACCTCTTCAGAACCACAGCCGATGGCTGGTCTTTATTCCTGACCCAGGTCAAAGGTGATCCCTACAGTTAAAAATGGTCCTGTCTTGGTGGAGTTATTTAATTCAAAGATTAGGGAAGGCCCTCCTGATGTAATGCCTGAGTTGACCACAAGAGGGCAGCGCAGGGACGCCTTTTGGGTCTTCCTGGTCGCTGGGAGAAAAAAACTGCTAGGTGCTGAGGAGGGGACTATCCCTTCCCCCTACACACACACACACACACACACACACACACACACACACACCACGACCACCACCACCACCACCACCACCACCACCACCACCACCACCACCACCACCACCACCACCACCACCACCACCACCACCACCACCGGGTCCCTATCCTCTTCTTCCATACACTTTTGCAAAAACACTGCAGGAGTTAGTTGCCTTGGTGACTGGGGCAAGTGAATTGTTTTCAGGCCGGTAAAGAGGCAGATCTGCAGAGGCCCCTCGAAAGCCTCAAGACTGCACCCCAATCAGAAGCCCCCAGTTTAGCCCTCTCTCCAGGCACCCATCCCTAGAAACTGGGCCGCACTGCTGTGTGTCTGGGGATGGGGCAGTCCAGCCAGCTCTTGTAGAAGCTGTAACCTTTGAAGCTGGTCTTGGGGTCCAATAAGGAATCAACCCTGTGGACCAACAGTGTGGACAGAGAGCATGGAACATGACGGGGGTGGAGGGTGAAGGATGGATAGGACGTTGGCCTAAGCTGAGTCCTTGCAGGCTGCCTGGGTCTCTGCCTTTAGAACAACTGCTGGCTCCCTTCGGAAATTTCCAGAATTCCATTTTGCTGAAAGTGCTGTCCATGGCAGGAGTTCTCAGATTATCTCATATTGAGGTGGGAGTAAACAAGCCGTTGCCATGGCCACCGCCGAGAGGTTCAATGGCCCCTCTGTGGGCTGGAGGGCAGCCCTGGAAGAAATTAACCTCAACTCCATTCCTCCACCGTGATTTGAACCCACCGCAGTCCAGACTGACCACAACTGACTGACTGTGGCAGCCCCGGGTTCCTTGCCTCTACGATGGCCTCACCCGGGAGGTGCAGGGACCACATCTGGCTGGGCATTTCCTCACAGGATCCGCAGCACGGTGCACAGAGCCTACTACCCAGGTTCAAGCAGGTTGTGGAAAGGATGTAGCGGGGGCAGTGAGGTGGCAGTGAGGTCACCATGTCACTCCTGTGGGTACAGGACGAACTAGAGGCCAGAGGGGTCCCAGTGGCCATTTCTAGGCTTTGTGAGTGAATAGCATTGAAGCTGCAACCTGGCCCACACTCAGTCCCACTGCCTCCCAGCTGCTCTGCTTTTAGAACTACCTGGCCTCCCAGCCCACACATGATCTAGAAGGCACCACCTGCTGCCTCCTTAAGAACCTTCTTCATGCCGGACCAGTGGTGGTAGTGTGCCTTCAATCCCAGCACCCGGGAGGCAGAGGTAGACGGATCTCTGTGAGTTCGAGGCCAGCCTGGTCTTCAGAGCTAGTGCCAGGACAGGCTCCAAAGCCACATAGAGGAACCCTGTCTCAGAAAACCAAAACAATAAAAAAATTAAAAAAAAAATTTGAGAAGCTCTGAGCCAACATACCTAAGCTCAAGGCCTCACTCTGTTTCTCGTGGCCTCGGGGCCCCGGGTACGTTCTTCGACCCCTCCGAGTGTTTATTCTCTGGTCTTTGTAATGGAACCAGAGTACAGACAGGACCTGCCCCAAAGGCTGTGGAGAGTCCAGTAAGGAACTCATGGGTGCCCTTTCATGGGGCCTGGTCCCTACCTTGTGACAGCAGCGTTAGCACGTCTCATTCCCACCCGCTCACCACAGATGCCTCACAGCTGGTCTCCCCAGTGACAGGCTTCTCACCACACCAGGAAACATCCCAGATGATGCTAGGGACATGCGTCGGCCCTCCTGGTTTTAGGCCAGTGTGCAGAATGCTCCAGTCAATTTTATGTTCACCACAATTCAATTATATTTGTCCCCAGGCCTCTTTATAACCGTTGTTTTGGACATTATAAATATGCTATTTAATTAAATATTAGATAAATCAGCAGTTTTCCAACTGGCTCATCCCAGGAGTCTTTATAAGTCTTGACATTACTCAAGACCACAGGAAACAGCATGTATTATATGTGTATGTGTGTCTGTTTGTTTGTCTGTCTCTCTGTCTTCTGTCTCTCTCTCTCTCTACACACATACAGAGAGAGAAGGGGGCAGGGGCAGAAGAAGAGAGAGAGAAATAAGAAAAGAAAAAGAAAAGTGGGGACTGATTGGGAAGGACGCCAGATGTCAACCTCTGGGCCTCCACAAGCATTTGTGCACATGAACTTGACACACTTGGGCACACACAAAAGACACAAGAGCCTAAGTGAATTGCTTGCTAAAAACCAGGCCGGCAGTTTCGGAAAGTCATGCTCAGACGTGAGAAGTAGAACAGCAAGCAGCCAGAGCGCCTGCCTCAGTGGCTTTTTAAACACCCCCTGGTTCCCAGGCCCGTTAGAAAAACCGAAACCTGAAACTCGGGCTGACTCATTCCACAGGGTTTCTCTAAGGCAGCTAAGACCTCATGTAGACCTATGCTGGGAAGAGGCTTTGGCCCCTCACAGAGAGACTGGCAAGCGAGAGTGCTTTAAATATCTCATTTAGTAGCATTGCAGGGCCCTGGGTTCAATTTTTTACACTATTTTAAATGTTTGAGAAGAGTCTGTATGTTAGGTAGGAGTTGCCAACCTGTCCAGGTTGCCTTGTGTTCATGGTTCACTCCCCTACTGTGACCAAACACTGACTGAAGGTCACTTGGTGTGTGGGGGGGGGAGGGAGGACTTACATTTCTAGGCCACGGTCCATCACTAAGGGAAGGCAGGACAGGAAATGAAGCAGGAACTGAAGCCGAAACCACTGGCTCATGTTTAGCTTCCTTATACAGCTTGGGACCAGCTGCCTAGGAAAGGTGCTGCCCACTGTAGGCCAGGACTTCCTATATCGATTAGTAATCAAGACAATCCCTCCCAGTCATGCACACAGACCAACGTGATCCAGGTAATATCTCAACTGAGGCTTCTCACAGATGACTCTGGGTCACATCAAGTTGACAATTAAGGTTAGCCAAGTCTCCAAACTACCTCCATTTACAGATGATGATCCAACCAGGCCCCCTCCTATCATGGTGAATGGCCCTCCTCCACCTTGGGCTGGACACCAGCTCTAAGTCTCACCCTTGCCTTGGGTCATTTTGCCTTTCGCCTTGCCTTATTCATCAGATAGCGGAAGCCAGCCTTGTGTATCTGAAAAGCAGTTCCTTTGTGACTTTAAAGAAGCCACCTAACCTCTCTGAGCCCCAGTGTCCTCTGCAGTGAAGTGGGAAATCACATATAAACACGTGTGTAGACTCACTCCCAACAGCCAACTGTTCCTGCCGTGTGCTGGTACTGCCACTGTCACATCCCCCACGGGCACAGTGCCTCAGAGATGATGCTCACACATACATCCCACTCTCTCCCCATCCCTGTGACCAGCCAGGACCAACACAGGCCGTAACCTGAGTCTGCCCTCCAGCTTGTGCACACTCCCTCTGCTCTCCCTGAGAATGCTGACTGTTTAGAGGGTCAGGCAGGAGGCTCGGCACACACTCCCTCACCCAGCCCTCTGGCTTCTGGAGCTCTCATTTCTCTGGTGGAGCCTCACCTACTAAGCTCAGTGCGTTATCTCCATGACTAGGATATAGATGCCCAGACCTAAACTGCTTTCTGGGACCAGAGACTAAGCACATCCCATTCTGCAGGGAAGAAGGCAGAGGCACAATGGCACCAAGTCCCCGCTATGGAGCCACACATACGACCTAATAGAGGTCAGTCTGTATGTCCTTGATTCTGACCACCGCATTCTTGGGGACACTGAGTCTCTCCAGCTCCTGTGTCTTCCCACCTCCATCCCAGGTCCTCCTCCTAGGCTGATCTCCTTGCCAGCCTTCAGGACTCTGCTTGAGCACTATTTCTTTATCTGACTGACTGACTGGCAGCTCCGGTCATCCGCAGTCCCTACCCATGGTCTGAGGACTCCAAAGATCTCCCTGCCAGTTTCTGATGACTTGTCCCTGAGGCTGGCAAA
Organism: Arvicola amphibius; assembly: GCF_903992535.2. Lineage (NCBI taxonomy): Eukaryota > Metazoa > Chordata > Mammalia > Rodentia > Cricetidae > Arvicola > Arvicola amphibius. The sequence goes on from NC_052047.1 coordinate 134,347,135, forward strand.
ATCTAAGGCCACGCCTTACTCGTCCATAGCCTGGGGCACCACTTTGCATTTCTTTGCTCTGAGGCTGCTCAGTCTAAGCTCCCAGGACTCGCTGTTGACAGAAATATCTTCCACCTAAAGCCGATTGATGGCTCTGGTGAGAGGACAGCCCGTAAGCAGCAGCAGGACACAGGCGACACATTTCAGGTGACTGTTATGTGATGAGTGCTCTTAACATAGCCAAGTGAGCAAGGCTGGGACACACACACACACTCACCACATACACACACATACACAGACACACATATACAAACACACATGCCACACACAAATACATGCACAAACACAAACACACACACCACATACACACACATACACAAACACACATGCCACACACAAATACATGCACAAACACAAACACACACACCACAAACACACACACATACACACACATACAAATACATGCACAAACACACACACATACACACACATATACACACACACATACACACACGTGCTCGCACATGCAGCCACCGGTCTCACTGTAGGACCACAAAGGCCTGGAAAGGGTGTGTGAGACAAGAGTGCCTGGAGCACTAAGGGCAGCGGAGAGGCCACAGTTGGCGCTACATGAGGGTGAGGTGAGAAGCTGAAGTCTGAGTCTGAAGGAACGCCTTGGTAGAGGGACAGGCCTTCGCACTCTATCCAGCATGCACTGAGGATGCCCGGGCTTCAGAGAGGAGAGCGCGCAATTAGGGCAGTGTGTATGTGCATGTCAAGGGGTGGGGGTGGGGTGGGGTAATGGATCCAAGTGAGCCACATGGGGCTACCATGTTGCTGCGGGAAACAGTATCGAAATGCTTCCTAGTCCCTCGGGTTTGGAGTGTCAGGGATCACTTAGGAAAAGAGCTCGTCACTCACAACTCCACCTGGCACTGCGCCACCCAACACCACACCACCCAGGGTGTGTCAGGAGGGAGGCCGAGAATAACCTTGGCTGCCCTTTCTCTAGGGAAGAATTGGAGACAATCAGGTGAGCAGCTGGTTGCCACTGGGCAGAGTTTTATAGGGGGTGCTAGGGTACAGGACCTGCCTTAATTGTCTGGCACCTACCTGATGTAAGGGAGGAAGGAGGTAGTGGGGGACCCCTAAAAGATCCATGAATGAGGGGTTTCCTGAGCTTTGCCTTGATGTCCTTGCAGGTGAGTGGCTTTCTAGGGAATGGCCAGCCTGGGAAGGTCCCAGGAGCAACTGGAAACCATTAGGTAACACAGAGAGGATTGTTCTCCAGTGGCACTGATGGCTTCAAATGCAGGAGCACAGCATGTTGACGTGGGTAGGCCTGCTCATGAGAAAGGGCTTCCTTCCAGGGTGGGAAACGTTCCGCTTGGCAAAGCTGGTGCAGCCTCTCAGGTGGAGGGCAGGTGCCCTCCACAGGTGCTGTCTCTACCTCAGCCTCTCAGCCCCACAGGCCTCTCTGATAGCTTCCTCCTTCTGAAGTGCTAACTCCCTGCTGAAGCTCCACCAGCCTCCATGGTGACTGTCCCTCTCCCTCCTACTCTCTTTGAGCCTGCAGCAGGGGGCCCCAGCAGCCCAGGTTACAGCCCTCCTGCTCAAATGGCCTTCCCACAGCTGCTCTTGACCCATCCCTGGTGCTGAGCTTCTCTTGCTGAACTCCCAGCCTAAGAATCCCACGCCAGTGTACCTTCTGGAGCCAACAATGGCCAATCCAACCTGAGTGACAGGGCCAAGAGCTTGGGCTCCATCCCTCCCCTACAGAACCTACCTTAGCCTTCAGGCTGAGCTCCCTGCCAGGACCTGCTCCCTCGGGGCCAACCCCTCTACTTCTCTCACCCACCCTCTCGCTCCCACAAACCTTCACTGGGAGCCTCTACCCTTGAGTGCTTCCTTCAGGTCAACCTCTGTGTCTACACTACTCCTACCACCAGCCTCTGGGACAGCCCTTGTACTAATCGAATGTTATTACACTTGGGTATCTTGGGCACTCGCTGATGAACTGGTCTTTTGGAGCAAGAAGGTGCCTGGTACCTCCTGAGAGCAGATGGGGCAGGTGCAGTGGCTCTCATGGAGGACAGAGAGTGGACACCCAGAGCAGGAGTCTAGGGCCTTGGGGTGATCTGGCCAGCACGGACTCCAACAGGACCTGGCCATGTGGGGAAGCTATCCTTACCCAGCATGGGGAAGACCAGATCATTGGTTCCAGCGATGCTTGCTGTCAGGCTTGGCGTGGGGGTGAGCACACAGGGAGGTGACAAAGTACAGCAGCTAAGGAGGGTTTGGGACCTTCAGATTGAAGGTGTCATTGCCCGCATCACCTCTCTCCGTAGCTGCCACAGCTCTGTGCTGCTTTGGGCAAATGATCGATTCCTGTCCTTGGCAGCAGGTGCCACATGACTCTCTCAGATGCAAGGCCACATGGATGACCCCCCCCCCCCAATCCTTACTGAAAAGAGAAAAGATCAGCACATAGGCACATGAACTACAGGCCAACCTCGCCCCATTGCCTGGCCCAGGGCCTTGTGCGAAGTAGATGTTCAGAAAATATTTACTAAGAAAATGAAATGTTAGTTCTTTGAGCAAGTTCTAGCTAGGGTGTGTACCTTGGTGCCGCCCAGGCAGGCCTGGGGCCAGAGGGTGGAGCTGTCCTTTTCAGGCTGTGACTCAGGTCTTGAGGGACACCTCCCCATAGGTCAGCCTCCGGTAGCCTGTCTGTGTGGGAGGCTTAATCCACTGGCCAGCCAGTCTGGGGCAGGGAAGGGAGGGTGCCTCTGTCAGCCAAGACTCAGTGCAGAAAGCCTTTGAGTGGAACAGGTGTCTTGAATGTCCTTTGGTTCCCACGAGGAAGCTTGTCACCACTCAGACCCCTAGTCCAGGTGACACCAGAACCAGCTACTTCTTCCTGAGGGTGTTTGAAATGAAGCCTGAGGAAGTGAGTCAGAACACTCAGACAGCCCACCGACCAGGGGCACCAGGGTGCCAAGGACATGCAGTGTGGCACCAGGGCTAAAAGCGTTAACATGGAAGTGAAAGTTTAAGAACTCCAAGTTGACATTGTGCGACCGCTTTCTGGGAACCTGCACTTTGTGACTTTGGCTTCTCTGATACTCAGCCTGCATTGGTTAACTGTGATGCCCACTCATGAGGACAACAGAAAAGTTGTGTCCCCATGGTTACAGAGACACTGGCCTTTAGACCCAGGACTCACTGTCTTCCTCCATGATAATGCTGAGGGTTAAGGAGCTGGGCTGGAATCTGAAGATGCCAACTGAAGCATCCTTCTTGGTAGAGAATAGCTAGGTCAGGGGAGGTGCCACCTCCTTACCTCCATTCCAAAGACCCAGCCTTTCCCGGTTTAGCCAGGAAGGGCCTTCAGAGACCTACTGAGTTAGGTCACCCAATTATTTTGCCTTGGGTAAGCCACAAGTGTACTTGTGACCCATATTTCATCCTTAACTGAGACCCACCTGCTTCTATATATGACCAGGGTCTGACTCTCTTGAGGACTTCCAAAGCACCCCCAGAAAACAGGTAGAGCCCTGGTGACCTCTTCACTGAGAAGCCAGATGAAGCTTGGCACCCCCCAGACTGCTGTCCTAGCTAGGGATTCTCCACTGTGAACTAGAAGGTTTCTTTCATACACTTAGCTGTGCCCTATCACAGAGCTGCTGCCATGTGCTGCCCAGCAAAGAGGGCATTCCTCTCCCCACTGCCCTGAAGACCCTGCACAGAACACACCAACGTATCAGTGGCAACCAAGGTACACCGTTGCTCCTCTCCAGCCCATATGCCTGATTTGCATGGTCACCTGAAGGTATGATGGGGTTAAAGTCCCATCATTAATCCCACGTCACTCCTCCTGGGACAACAACCTGCAGTTCCAAGGACCCCATGGCTGCTCACAGACAGTTCTTCCACCTGAGTCATGCTCAGGAGCAAAGGAAGAGAAAGAGGAAAAAGGATGTTGGCCAGATGGGCAGGACCGGGGGCAGAGCCTGTGCTCAGGCAGAGGCAAAGGTCATGAAGGCAAGGCCAGCCAGGACCATTATGCAGATGGATGTCAGCGGGGTTGGAGGTCAGCCTTGCAGAAGTTGGGGCCAGGGAGGCTGTGAGCTTGAAGATCTCTTGGGAACTTAAGAAAGGATTCTATTTTTTGCAACGTTTACGAGCAGTTGTCTCCGCAGAACGAAGACATCAACAACAGCCAAGCTTTGGAACCTCTTAGCTGCCTCGTAGCTGCAACCTGGGGACGGCCAGAGTAGGCTCATAAGCACTAAAAAGCCCAAACACACACCCTTAAAAGACGCTTCTCGTAGAGCTCAGTAGTCTACCTAGTTTGCACAGCAGTCAGCCAGGTAAGCGTCTTGCGGGGGAAGGCACAAGCCAAAGGGCTTACAACTACGACACCTGTCCCACTCACCCCATCACAGAATACCAGAGTATCACCCCAGAGCTTCTACTGAGCTGCTGCCCCCTCAGTCCTGCTAGGACTCCATATGGTAGAGCCACAGGCTCCCAGGGCCACCCTCCTGTGGTCAGCTACGTGACAGCCTCGGAAGATGTTCACATGTGGGCCCCAGAACCTATTGGTATGTTCCCCTAACACAGCAACGGAAACTTCGCAGGGGGGTCTTGAGATGGGGAAGTAACCACGGATCGTTCCATGTAACTCCAAGGGTCCTCATGAGAGGCCGGGGGTGAAGAGAGGCCACATGACCAGGGAAGCAGGGGCGGACAGAGATAAGAGTCTAAATATGCCACCCGAGAAAGGAGCTTATGATTCAAAGCAACTGGCAGCCTCTCAGAGCTGGAAAGGTTTGCGCATAGCTTGGTGTGGGGTCCCAGAAGATACAGCCTCACTGGCACCCTGCTTCAGCCAAGGATGCCTGGTGTGGAATTTCTGTCCTCCAGGACTGCATGATGAGAAACTCACTCTGTTTGAAGTCACTAAGACGACCTGAGGGATTGATGGGAAGGGGCTGGGGTCATGAAAACAAACCAGAAGCCATCACAAGGATGGATGCTAGCGAGGCTGAAGGGCACTCTTCCAAAGGCCCTGACTAAAGAGATTACTGCCCGAAGCTCCCTCTGGGGTGAAGATACATTCCAGTTGAAGTGACTTGTCGTAGCAGTAGCTAAAACCCTCACTCGACTCTGCCCAACCCCATTCCTTCTCTGGTGCCTGCAGGGGAGCTGGTTCTGGAGTTCAGGGAAATCTGAACTCCTTGAAGCTAATTTTTCCTGCAAGTCTCCACTAGTTTGGCGTCAAATACAGGGCACCAGGATGTCCTCAGGATGTGATTGCTGTCCCAACAGAGAAACGCCATCCTGCACAACACCACCCAGGCTTGAGGCTGTAGCTGTGTTTCCTAGCAACAAGGGTTGGAAGAGCTCCTGCAAGAAGGCGCACGAGCCCTCAAAGGCATGCCCTGGCCTTGGCCTGCTTCCTGAATCCCACCATCCTCCGCCTTCTCCAGCCAGAAGCATTCTCACAGAGTAAAGCCAGCACCAGGTTGTGCTGAACCTAGCCCCATATTCAACACACTAGAGTAAGGAGCCATGCTGGGAGACAGGTCCCAGAACTATGGGACTGACCAAAGGTCCATTCTGTGTCCAGGATGACCCAAGCTTCTAAGTGTGGAATAAGCCATCTCTGTGGACTGAATGGTTTCCATCCTCAAATTCATGTGTTGACATCCTGAGTGGATGGAGCGTCTGAGTATGACTGCATTTAAAGGGGAGTCCTTTAAAAAGGCAATGAAGTTAAATGAGACCTCCTAGGGTCTCGCTGTCATCTTTAAGGCAAGAGGAAAAGGTATCGGGGACCTACACAGAGGGGGACACCCATGTGAAGAGGAGGAAGGAAAACAGTCACTAATGAGCCATGGTAAGAGGTCCCGGAGAAACCAATGTGCGTTCCCTTGAGCTCAGACTCGCACTGACAGAATAAGCATGTGTTGTGTGGTGGCTGAACGTGAAATGTCCCCACTGGCTTGCGTGTTTGAACACGGTCTTCAGCTTTTGACGTTGTCAGGAATGTGGAACTTTTGAGGGCTGGAGCTTCACTGGGAAACGTGGCTCAGTGTGTAAAGGCCCCTGTCTGAGTTACTTTGCTATGGAGGCCAATGCTGAGTGGGATACCCTCTCCATCTTCCTCAAGCCCCAGCAGGAGACCCTGCCTACCCAGTGATAAGATACACCCAGAGGCACCAAGCATCCAAACTCACATCCCTGAGGCCAGTGGTCTCTCAATCTTAGATTCCTACATCTGAAGACCATATGAGAGCCGCTAGGAGCTGGACAGGACCTCCCAGCCTGTCTGCCAAGCACCACAGGACTGCACAGGGATTTCCCCAGGGAACAGGTGTGGCCCTGTGACTGCTCTGGGGTTTTCTTCTGCTACGAGGATCATGGGCAACCCCTTTGTGATGAGGAAGACAGGGGAGGTGGTGACCGTCCCTCCACCCCCGTGACTTGCTCGCGCACACAGGACACCATGGAAAGAACTGGCCGGCAAGCTTGTGATGGAGGGCCCACACCCCGCAGGCACCAGCTGTGTGGGTCCATCTTTAATTCTGTTAAATATGAATAAAAGTACAGAATAAATGTGACTCGCATATCATACCTTATATGACACAGGGAGGGAAGGTTTCATATGACCTGGCACACAGCTTTGGGAATACGAAGTGTCTTCGGTACCAGGTCTGTGTTTTGCTTTGGTTTGGGGTGACACGCTAGAGAGCTACCACCCAAAACACTACCTGTGCTCTCAAACAAGAGGAGGCCTCGACCGAGCAAAAGCAAAGGCAATGCTGGTGACGCCTGGGGAGAGACCATTAGAGGCCAAACCGGGTCTGGATAGCCCCAGATGGAAGAAGGGGAGGAGGGGGCTGCATATTTAAAAAGATCAGCAATGAACCAAATAATATTGGAAATAATACCTTTGGCAATACTTCTGTAAGAAGCAGAATTACGCTACATGTTATTCACATGCATAGGAGTGCGCAAGAAAAATGTCTTATAATTGTGGATGGGGTGGGGTAGTGAGAGATATGTTCTGGAAAATGACAGGCTAACTGGTGGAGAAATTAATCCATAAAGGCATTGTGTCTCTAATGGAGGGAGAAGCCTCATCAGCAAGATAGCTGAGGGGAACCCACTCGGTGTAAGCACCCGCACGTGTGTGCGTTCTTGCACACGCCACACGGCCACATGTACACACACACAGTATTCCAAATAAATATTCATTCTCATTCTCTCTCTCTCTCTCTCTCTCTCTCTCTCTCTCTCTCATCATTTCTTCCCAAAGCATCCTTGTACTCAGGCCAGATTTCCCCACTGGCGACTCAGCCAAGGGCTGGCTGTGAGAAAAGGGGGGATTGTCCTGGAATGCAGACTTCAAGACACACAAGCCCTTCAGTAGCATAGCTGGCCCGGTCCATGCTGATGCTCAGAGCTCTCCGAACCTTCCCATGGGCTGAGAGTCCCATCTCCAGCAATGGTGGACAGCAGAAGGACTCACACGGCCGAGCAACTGCGCATCCTCCTGCCACCAACGCCCGGCTTTTCTCACACATTCACGTGACAGTCGGGTATGTAGTGTGTACACTTTTTGACGCTGGTGGACAGGATCCTGACCTGAGAATACAGCTTCCCAGGAAGCATCCCTTGGCAATACTCCAGGGAGAAGCTTTGTGACATTCCACCTGGTCCTGTGTGCCAAATAGGCTTAAGCTGTTCTCCCAGGTATTCCCTGGATGACAAGACCTTCAGCTTATCCAATGCAAAACAAGTTCCTAAAAGGATCAGAAAGGTCCATAGAGAGCCAAGCTATCTCCTCGTCACCACGCACCGCATTTAGCCCAAGCTTAGTCTGTGAGATGTGTTTCTGAGGACACAGGTGTCTTGAGATCCTTCGTGAGTATGGAACTTTGGCCACACATGACAAAGAATGTGGATAAAAGATTCTTCCAACAGGAAGATGGAGGGAGGGAGCCGGTAACCAGCCAGAACCAGAAACTGAAGCAGCTTGCGCTCTCTGGTGACCTTCCACACAGGGCGAGGGCTTCACTTCCTTTCCCGCCAACTGTTCAACGCCTTGAGGTTGCTCTATTCTGGCATTAACACCAAAACTTCCCTTTCCAAATACAAACTGAATTTCTTGAGAAAACATCCAAAGGCGCAGAAAAGAGAGGCAGGGTTAGTCAAATCCAAGGCGCAGTTTAAGAGTGCCCCTTCTCTATGCTGGGCATAAATAAAGTCTGCGGGGGCAGAACAGGAGGTCAGAGAGATGAACGCACTGCCAAATGCCAGGGTTTTGTTTTGTTTTGTTTTGGGCACAGCAAAGGGAACAGGGCTTATTTCTGATGTCACTGAAGGGCTGACTTGGGAATACGAACCAAAATAAAAAGCGCCTCTATTCTCCAAGCAGCTCCGTTCCCTGCTAGATGGGGTTAGCCATTAATGCAAGGTGTACTGGGAAATAACACATGAAGGGTGGTTCCAATCAACCCCAAAGCACGGCCTCTAGTGAGCTTGGACTTAATCGGATCTCAGAGCTGTCCAATCCTACACCCAGACAAGCTCTCCTGAAGGTAGGAGGTCAGGGCTGATCTGTGGATTCCCCAAACCTCCTCTTCCCACACACTGGGTGCCAGCCCACCCTCCTAAGCTTCAAGGTACTCTGGGAACAGACAGAAGCCTAGCCCCAGTGCATTTTCCAAGGCTTCAGGTGGAAGAATTCAAGAGCAGAGCTGTTGAACATGGCAAGAGAAATGTCAGATAGTTCCAATTAACTATCAACTTGGAGAAGAGGGGCACCAGTGGCTTTCTTCACACTGTGGGTGACAGTTCTCCATCAGGAGACTTTTAAAGTCATGGCAATGACAGAGTCTATAGGTCCGGCTCCAGCAGAAGGGACTCAGCTCTCATGGCGTCTTCCAGGCAAATGCTTCATCATCTAGAACCTGTGCCAGCCTAGTGTTGAAAGGCCCATAGAAGTCCTGCAAAATCTTCTGTGTGATTGGCCACATGGGCCCCAGGCTACGATCCTCAGGACGCCGTGTGTTAGACGCAGGGCTCTTGGTCATCAACGCTTCTTGCTTCTCACTTAGAGGCCCTATAATGAGAAGGAAAATGATCCTGTAAGGCAGGAGGTGAAGGGACGTCACAAGAGTCCCAGCTGAACTTCGGGCAAGTACAAGACGTTCTTGTAAGAAGATACATGGCTGGACTGGAAAGATGGCTCAGTGGTTAACCTCCCTGATTCTTGCAGTACCTACGATCCTGTAACTCCACTTCCAGGGGATCTGATACCCTCTTCTGACCTCCGAGGCCACTAGGTGCACAGATGGTACATGCACATACATGCAAAGAGAACAAACATAAAATAAAACTAATAATTTTTTAAAAAAATAAAACGAAATAAAAAAAGATCTGGTTAGATCCACTGGAAGAAACCAAAGAGGGAAGAAACCACTAATACTGTAAAGCGATTCTAAAGTCTAGGGTCATGTCTGCCCTTGTGGGATGGTGTTCCTTCACCTTTGGCACACCTCAGAGTTCACCTCCAGCCACTCTGCATTGGCCACCCTTCAGGGCCCTCAGTTGTCCTGGGTAACTATGTATAGGGACTTCGGTAGCCTGGAATCCTGCCACCATCGTTTTCACGTTGGGTTCCTGAGTGACGCAAAGGGCTTAGGCCCGAGTGAGTTCTATTTCCTCTTTCTTGTGTCGTGGCCATAGGGTGGGAGGACTGACTGGTAGCCCCTGCACCTGCAGCAATTGCGTCCGTGGGAGAAATGCCCCAGGGCAGGCCAGCAGGGGTTACACATGAGGCTATAGCTCACATCCCAAACTTCTGAGTCATCAACCAGTCACTAGGCCACTATCTCCTCATGCTTCTGGACCCCAAGCTTGTAGGACCCAACTAAAACCATTGCAATAGCACTGTCTCTGGGTTATACAAGCCAGAAAATTGACCTTACAGTCCTGCCCCTCTTAGGAACAGAAGGCAACCACATAATGCAAGAGATTTACAGGTGGTCAAATCAAAGAAAAATGGTTCTAAGTCTTAAATGGAAAAGAGAGTGTCTATATTTCAGCCCATACCAGTTCTCAAAAAAAGGGAAAAAAATAATAAAAGAAAGAAAGAAAATTTACAAGAGTCCTGAATACCAGTGGTGGCCAAATAAATTTCAAGAAACATTCAGTTAGCAGAATTCCTAGGTCAGGTCATTGGACCGGACTATAGGAAATGTCCCGTGAAAAAGTGGCATAGGCTGACATTTACAGCCTCAACAGTGATGGAGGAGAGTTATCTGTCTATGTTTCTTTCATTGGTTAATTAATAAAGAAAACTGCCTTGGCCCTTTAAGAGACAGAAAATTAGGTAGGTGGAGTAGACAGAACAGAATTGTGGGAACAAGGAAGTAGAGTGGGGGAGACGCTTCAGGCAGTCGCCATAGGGAGTCTCCATGCTTCTCCTCTCCGAGATGGACGCAGGTTAAGATCTCTCCTGGTAAGGCACCCCTCGTGGTGCTATATAAATTACTAAATATGGGTTAAAGCAAGATATGAGAATTAGCCAATAAGAGGCTGAAACTATGGGCCAGGCAGTGTTTTAAAAGAATACAGTTTACAGTTTCCGTGTAATTATTTCGGGTGTAAAGCTAGCCGGCGGCTGGGTGGCGGGACGCAGCCCTGCTGCTTCACACTACACAACAGCTGTCCTTGGGTGACTCATTCACACCCAGACAGCACTCCTCACCTCTGTGTGTGCCTCTACCAGCCAGGGGCACAACCGGTTAGCAGAGTGCCCTTCGGCTGAAGGCAGGCCAAAGGTCAACCATGAGCCACCTCTGACTTCAGGGACTCCCTACCAAACACCTGAGATGCTGTAACAGCCAGACTTCCAAACTCCACGTCCCTGGAGAGCTTTCCTAGCCACCCACTGTGACCTTGAACTGTTTCAGGATTCAAGCCATCTGCTCTGGCCTTTCATTAATACCTCTATGCTCCTGAAGCAGCTGGGGTCCCCCATCATCACTAGGCCCACCGTGTCAGTACCTACCTTCCCCATGGATACCAACAGTCATTTTGTGAGTTAGGCCGGGCTTCCTTCTCCTTCTTCTAGGATGAAAGAGCTCAGAGGAGTACCTCCTCGCCACAGCCTGCCCAACACCACATGCGCAGGGCCGCATGCAGCGATACCTACCCGGTAAACAGGAACAGAGGACTTCTTCAGAAGTCCCTGGGCCTCACACAGTCCATCTCTGCCCATTTTATGCTTAACCTAGTGCACTCCTAAAGAGCCCACATGCCATGGAGAAGGGGAGTTGCCTCAGAGGGTAAAGTACTTGTAAGGCTTGTTCTAGAAACACAAGGACCTGAGTTTAAATCCTCAACATCCCCTTTAAAAGCAGGGTATGGCAGCATGTGTCTCTAACCCCAGTATTGGAAAGGAGGAAAAAGACAGACCCTGAGACTCCCCGGCTAGCCAGCCTAACCAAAACAACAAGCTGGGTTCCATGAGATCCCTTTCTCAAAAACAAAACAAAACAAAACAAAACAAAACAAACAAACAAACAAAAAACCAAGAAGAGTAGGGAAGATAACGGATATTGACTTCTTACACACCCCCATCTCTCTCACACAGACACACACGTGCAGATACACACACACCCCAGCACACACATACAGGTGCAGATACACACACACACACTCTCTCTCTCTCTCTCTCTCTCTCTCTCTCTCACACACACACACACACACACACATACACTGCAAATACACACACAAATGAGAAAGCTCATGTCCCTGGGGTTCATGTGGAGCCCCACTATCTGAAGCATGGCACATACCCAGGTTTAGAAACTGGAAGACCCTGTGCATGGTGGACTTGACATTGGATGCGTGGTCTTCCAGACGCAGAATGAGGAACTGTTCCTTATTAAAGACAGTGAGCCAGTCCAGAAGGTACACAGCATACAGCCCAACCTGGAGCCTCACCTAGGAAGGAAGAGGAGGATGTTACTGCAGAAAACACTTCCCCAGCCCTCGGTGGTGTTTTTCCAAAGCATGGCGGACATCTCTCTGTAAAGCAACACAGACTCATCTTAGCTAACGATTGCTTTCTGAAGTAAAAAATGTGGCATCTGTGCCACATGTGCAAAGAATCCTCACACTTAGGGCTGCACATAATCTTCATGACAGCCCATGGGTGGCTCCAACCTCTACTCACGAGTGAGAACAGAAGCCTAGGAAAGATGTCAAGGGCATGCAAGTCCTTTGTATAACATGTGGGTGGCTGTCTCCCTGCTGTCAATCACAATAGACACCTCAAAGGCAACCATGACTGTGAACATGTGTGATGCCCTTAGAATACAACCATAGGGGAATAAAACCAATGCACAGACGAAGCCTTCCTCCTTCCCTCCTACTCATTTCCTTAGTCTCTACCCTGTGTCATCTCTCATGCCAAACTAGAAACTGGTAATAAAGAACTGATCCACTCAAAGATAGGTCCGGCTTTTGCCCTTTGGCCTGGAAGGTGACTGCTAAGGCCTCTGGACTGCATAGCCTGGAAGGAGAAATTTCATTTCTCTAGACTGTGAGCACCAGCCAAGCTAACAGTGATTTCTAGTGGAGCTGTGGTCTCCAGAATAACCGGAGAGTATTTTTTTAATTGATTTTAGTGAGCTCTACTCCCCTCCCCTTCTACCCTCTCCCAAGGTCCTCATACTCCCAATTTACTAAGGAGGTCTTGTCTTTTTCTACTTCCCATGTATATTAGATCCATGTATGTCTCTCTTAGGGTCCTCATTATTGTCTAGGTTCTCTGGGATTGTGAAGTGAAGGTTGGTTTTCTTTGCTTTATGTCTAAAAGCCACTTATGAGTGAGTTCATATGATGTTTGTCTTTCTGGGTCTGAGTTACCTCACTCAATATGATGTTTTCTAGATCCATCCATTTGCCTACAAATCTCAAGATGTCATTATTTTTTTTCCGTTGTGTAGTACTCCATTGTGTAACTATACCACATGTCTTAGTGGTACGATTGAGCATCTGTAGATGGAGCAGCGGGGCTGTGTCCCGCCACCCGGCTAGCTTCACCCAAAATAATTACACAGAAACTATATTTTTTAAACACTGCCTGGCCCATTAATTTCAGCCTCTTATTGCCTAATTCTCACATCTTCCTTTAATCCATATTTAGTAATCTGTATAGCACCATGAGGTGGTCGCTTACCAGGAGAGATCTTAACCTGCGTCTGTCTTGGAGAGGAGAAGCATGGCGACTGACTATGGCGACTGCCTGAAGCGTCTCCCCAACTTTGCTTCCTTTCTCCCACAATTCTGTTCTGTCTACTCTGCCTACCTAATTTTCTGTCATCTTAAAGGGCCAAGGCAGTTTCTTTATTAATCAATGAAAGTAACACATAAGACACTCCTCCATCAAGCATTCTTTGGGTATATACCCCAAAGTGGTATTGCTGGGTTTTGACGAAGGTTGTTTCCTAATTTTCTTAGAAATCACCATACTGATATCCAAAGGGGCTGTACCAGCTTGCACTCCCACAAGCAATGCAGGAGTGTTCCCTTTACCCCACATCCTCTCCAGCATAAGTTGTCATCAGTATTTTTGATATTGGCCATTCTTACAGGTATAAGATGGAATATCAGACTTGTTTTGATTGGCATTTCTTTGATGACTAAGGATGGTGAACATTTCCTTAAGTGTCTTTTAGCCACTTTAGATTCTTATGTTGAGAGTTCTCTGTTTAGGTCTGTAGTCCATTTTTTTTAATTGGATTATGTGTTCTTGTGATGACCAATTTCTTAAGTTTTTTGTATATTTTGGAGATTAGACCTCTATCTGATGTGGGGTTAGTGAAGATCTTTTCCCATTCTGTAGGCTCTCATTTTTGTCTTGTTGACCACGTTCTTTGCTTTACAGAAACTTCTTAGTTTCAGGAGGTCCCATTTATTAATTGTTTCTCTCAGTGTCTATGCTGCTGGGGTTCTATTTAGGAAGTGGTCTCCTGCACCAATGCATTCAAGTGTACTTCCCACTTTCTCTTCTATAATGTTCAGTGTGGTTGGCTTTATGTTGAGGTCTTTGATCCATTTGGACTTGAGTTTTGTCCATGGTGATAGATATGGGTCTATTTTCATCCTTCCACATGCTGATATCCAGTTATGTCAGTACCATTTGTTAAATATGCTTTCTTTTTAAATTTAATATTTTTTGCTTCTCTGTCAAAAATCAGGTGTTCGGAGGTATGTGGATTAATATCTGGGTCTTCGATTTGGTTCCATTTGGTCCTCCTGTCTGTTTTTATGCCAATATCAAGCTGTTTTCAGTACTGTAGCTCTGTGGTAGAGTTAAAACTTCAGAAGTGCCTTTACTGTACAGGATTGTTTTAGCTATTCTGGGTTTTTTGTTTTTCCATATGAAGTTGAGTACTGTTCTTTCGAGGTCTTTGAAGAATTTTGCTGGGCATTGTGTTGAATCTGTAGAGTGCTTTTGGTAAGACTGCCATTTTTACTATGTTAATTCTACCTACCCAAGACATCTTTCCCAAGACCCAAAATGGACATCTTTCCATTTTCTGGTGTCTTCTTCAATTTCTTTCTTCAAAGGCTTCAAGTTCTTGTCATATAGGTCATCCACTCGTTTGGTTTGAGTTACTCCAAGATATTTTATGCTATATGTAGCTATTGTGAAAAGTGATGTTTCTTTGATTTCTTTCTCAGCCCATTTATCATCTGTGTACAGGAGGGCTACTGATTTTTTTTTTTGAGTTAATCTTGTATCCTGCTACATTACTGGAAGCTTTTTGTTTTATAGAAGCTCCTTGGTAGAATTTTTGGGATTGCTTTTGTAAACTATCATACCATCAGCAAATAGTGAGAGTTTGACTTCTTTTCCAATTTGTATCCCCTTGATCTCCTTTTGTTGTCTTATTGCTCTAGCTAGAACCTCAAGAACTATATTGAATACGTATAGAGAGAGTGGACAACCTGGTCTTGTTCCTGATTTCAGTGGAATTGCTGCGAGTTTTCTCTCCATTTAGTTTGATGTTGGCTGTTGGCTTGCTGTATATTGCCTTTATTATGTTTTTAGGTATGTTCCTGTATCCCTGCTCAGAGGGTCAGTATTGATGGAATCCCAATAAGAACTCTGGACATTACAACTTGGGGTGGTAAGATTCCCCACTGCAGTCATGTGGTCGTGCATCTATCACTGCTGGTAGGTGCAGGCACACCTCTGACTGAAGGGAGGCGTGAACTGGAGGTGCTGCCCTTCACTTTCCCTGTGGATGTGACTCCAAATCCTTCCATGCCATAAGTTATGGTCATGGTCATAGGAGCCTTTGGTGTGCCCTGTGAACCCTTCTGCAATACCAAACTTGAAGACGGTTGGTGACTTTCCCCCAGATACCCCCAGCTGAGCTGGCGTCAGAAGTGGGAGCATCTCGCTCCAACCTCCCTACTCAGACACTTTGTCAACTCCTATTAACACCCACTAGACACCCACAAGGCTCCTGGCTGGATCTCTCATCGCTATACTCCGTCCTTCCACCTGTCACGGGCATGTGCTTTGTAAAGCACAGTGAGCCGGCCCTGACTAGCTCTGGCTCAGGGCCTTAGGGCTCTCCATTTGGAAAGCCCCGAGCTGCCTCCAACTTCCAATTCATTCTTCCACTGTGGCTCCTCCCAGTCCTAGGCTCCTCTGTGGCGGCATGCTCTTACTTATTATTTATTTGTTGAGGCAAGCACTCTTCATCATTCTCCCTGACCAACTCGACTTTGAGATTCCTTGGGGCAGGGCCATCAAGTCATCTCATACAAAGCTTTGTGTCAGCGCTCAACGTCAGCTCCTGGCGGAACTGCTGAACACAGTATTAGCACAGCAAGGGAACATTTGACAGAGTGCGTGCAGATGCTAACCGTTTTCATCTCTCACAGTCTTTTTTTTTTTTTTTCCAGTTCATCATTTTTTTCTAACAATGGAGGAAGCCAGGGAGGAAGAAAAACAATTAGAGGAAAGACCTAAGTTGTCTCTGAAATCCATTGGCTATCGCTAAGCCTCGCTTTGGTACCACCGCCTTACACACCGGCTCATAAAGACTTCAAACTGGGCTGAAGGCGAAGGGCATGTGCCAGTCCCAGGAACAAGCATACACATGTAGCCTCCAACACGGAATAAGGACGAGAACACCGTGCTAGGGCCAGGACTCCAGGGGCTTTCCCCATCTCTTCCCGACCAGTTTGCAGCCAGCCTGGCCTCACTAGGTTCATCTCTCCCAGAAAAACTAACTACTTTTGTAACTTGACAGCTTTCCAGAAGGAAAGGGGGTGACTGGTCAGCGACAGGACACTGGTGCTTAGAGCAGCTGCATCCTGTCCCTGAATCTGCCCTGGTGGCAGAAGAACCTCGGAGACCATCTTGGTGAGAGTCTACCACTGCCCTCAGGACATAGCCCTGCAGGGTCCTGGCTGCACAGGGCTTTTCTCGCAGTGAGGGCTGGCCCAGCGAGTGAGGACGTGGGATGCCTATAAATGTACTGGCTCCTAAGGGGAGAGCCTCCCACCCACTGGTTCCAGAACCCACATCTCCCCATCAGCCAGGGAGAGCTCTGGGCCCCTCAGGGACATTGTCTATGCAGCAACACGATTGCAACTGGGAACCATGAAGACACCCCTAAGGCAGCACCACACAAAGTCCAGTCCCGTTTAACTCCTGTCTGTCCAGCCAAGGTGGGGAGCAAAACAGAATGAGAATCAAAATAGAACCAACGCAGAGAAGATATTTAGGGCAAAGGCCCAGTACATTTAAAATTAGAGAACGCCAGAGTTGAAGGAAGCCTTTGAGCTATGGATACCTGGTGACTCACTGACAAAGAGTCAGAGATCAGGGGGGCAGTGGTGTCTGCCTGGACTTAGCAGCTAACTCCTGATAAAGTCCATGAGGTCCAGTCCCTCTCGGGCATGATGCCTGTTCCACCACAGAGCAAAGACCCCCTATGGGGCCTGAGGGAGTACATTATAGGAGACCCAAGGAACACCTCGGGGAGGCATAGGAAGCAACACAGGACATCCTAAAAAGTACCTTGAGGAGTCTAAAGACTACTAGGGACCAACTCATGGGAATCCCAGAAAGTACCTGAGGGGATCCAGTTTTGAGCCGAACCAAGTCATAGGCCCAACTCTGGCCCAAACAGCCCTCCCTATTCCCCCAGTTTCCGGTGGGATCCCCACCCAGCCTCCCTTATCACTCAGGCAGTCACTTTCATTCATTCAGCAAATGCTGTGCGTTCACACGGTGTATCAAATACCACACCAGGTAGTGAAGATGTGATGCTACTTCACAGGCAAGGCCCTGACTCCTCGGAGACAGCTCTGAACTGATCAAGGAAGAGACACCTGTCATCGCCAACTGTCAGATTAAAGAAAGTTATTAAAGATGAGAAGGTCTCGGACAGGCAGGGAAAGCATGTCAAGGAAGAGGGGGAAGAGCCACAGAGAAGGCTCCAGAGCCCAGCATAATTGAACACACGCATTTCCACAGCAGGCCAGTTAGGCAGATGGGTCTCCCCACCTGCAGCCTCACCCCCAGCCTAGAGGGGTCTTCACACCTACACCCTCCAGCAGAATCTGCTACATGACATCTAGGGGGAACAGAGGCCTTGCGTTTCTGATCAGTTCTCAGGGACCTCACTCCATGGGCCCTGCCCAAAAGCCATCTGAGGACCTAAATGGGAAGAGGGTGGCCATGACATGGTGATGGAAAAAGAGATATTGTGGGGAAGGGAGGAGGCCCTCGGGCAGTGAGGTGCCATATGAAGGCCTTAATAGAGTACCCAGGGCTAGCTGTGTGGGCATGCCTGCAATACCAGCACCCAGGAGACTAGACCATATTCCCCATGCTATAGATGGGTTGCATGAGCAGCTCCCCACCCCAGTGAAAAACCATCTCCTGAAGTAGTCTCTTTTCCATCCCTAACTGCCCACTCCTCTTCCGGTGCAGAATCCCTTCTGGACTTCAGTTACCCTGTCCACTGCCACGCCCCTGGAGCTCTCTCCCTTAGACAAGAGGTGCCACGCGATAGTGCTGTCAACCCTCAGCAAGTCAGAAATGAAATTCAGAGTACATGCCTCCTGTTGGCTCAGAGCCACTTTTAAGAGCGAGGAAAGGAAGACCAGTTTCAAAGCCTATCAGAACTGGCAGCCTGTTGTTAGCTGTAGGTGGGAGACACCTTCCATGAGTCTCAGTGTCCCCATCTGTAAAATGGGAGTGACTTCACAGGTCAGGGAGGAAGCAGAGTTTAGGACAGTATCCAGTGAGCAGTGAACTGAAGTGAGATGCTTCCCGTCTCTCACCTATGGACTTGGCAAACAAACTAAACTAAAGTAAGGATGTTTCTAGTACACTCAGAGATGGAGAGTATCACACGGCTACTCATGAACTTCCTACCCAGTCACGATGGTGTCCCCATGTTCCGTCAGCCTGTAGCCAGGAAGAAGAGAGGAAACACACCAGGCACGGCCCCTCTTCTCTGTGGGAGGAAATGGCTGTGGATATCCTGTCTCTAGGAAGGCTATTTAGAGACAGCCAAAGTACATCCAGCTTGGCTGGTGCAGGCTTTGTCTTTCCCGGGGCAGACCTCAGGGTAGAATGAAATGTCACCTCATACGGATCAGCTTCTAACAGACACTGACCCCTCACAGGGCGGGAGAAGCTCGGTTCACAGCTATTAAACCCAACTACGCATGTGTCAGAACTCCCAAAGCCTTGCCTATCTCTCTCCATGAAGCCCAGCCAACTGAGGCGGGAATGAGCCTACATCTGTCCCTCCCTCTCTGAAGTCTTCCTCAGGAGAGCTCCCAAAGAGAGAGCTGGGTGCTAATTGCTTGGGTGATAATGTCCTTGCCTCTCTTGGGAGACACACTAGCCAAACCCCTCACGCCTTACTGTCTATCTGGCCTGTTCCTGCTTCCCTTTCTTCCCTTCTTTGCGGGCTGTGTTGAGAGATGCACACCACCATCACAAACAGGAAATTCTAGAAGGTCCGGGAAGGAAGCAGCCCTGAGGCAGGCGGCATCCAGGATTATCTGAATCCTCCCAACAGACCACCTGCCTTCTCCCACCCTCCAGAGCCTGCTGCGTTTTAGCGTGAGAGAGCAGACTTCTGGAGACAGGCTGGAGCCCCAAAGAAAACTGGGTTCAAAGCCTAGACTCAGGTCTCAGATTCCCCATCTAATGCGTAGCTGGCTACAAAAGACAACAAGACAGAGCCTCAATATCCCTGTCTGTAAAAGCAAGCCACAGCAACAGGAGGGTCTGTGTCGAAGAACACCCCCAGGCTGGTGGGCAGCCAACATGGGGCAGAGTCCATCACTTCCCAATCAGGTTGGAGCACTTCCACTCTTTGGGGGGCTCCCGTGGTACCAGGGGGCAGTACCATACGTTTATGAATGCGGAAACACGTGAAACAACTCTCAGTCTTGAGTTCCCATAAAAGCCTGGCCATTTTATAATGAAGCAGCGGAACTTCAGAGAGGCCATGACAGTTGTGCAGAGTCACACAGCCAGAGTGAACCCACGCCACCATCTGCCTCCAAAGCTTGCCTAGCTGAAAACGTGGCTACCTCTGCTGATCTTCCTTGCCGAACGACAATGTCTGCAGGAAGACACCCCAGGGCAAGAAAAGATGGTCTGAGAAGCCAGGCAGAGATACTGAAGTCTTTCCTCTGACCCTCACTGTCCTGGGGTAGGGGGTCTCACCTACAGCTATCTATGCTTACCTGATGTGTGACATGGCTTTACATGGGGGCAGGTAGCTACCTAAGACAAGAGCCCCACTGTGGAAGCACTTAGACCCGGGAGCCTACAATGGAGATGCAACCCCAGCTAAGTCACTGGGTTCACAGCCAGCAAGAGTTTTTTGTGTTGTTTGTGTAAGACTGGAACTTTAGGTGTATTACTTAGGAGGAGGTGGAGAACAACAGAGGAGCCGAGAGAACATCTTCAGTGAAGACCTTCTCGGAACGTTCAGACTCACAAGCGGGTAATTTGGAACCCGACAGAATGGCCCATGCCGCAGTGATGCTCGAGACAACCTGAGGGACTAGAGTCTTCCTGTCTCTAATTACAGAGTGCTCTTTGGAGCCTCACTAAATGGCAGGCCTCTTAAGTGCACCCTGGATCCCTAGTAGAGGGAGGAGATGCATGATGCCAAGTGTCTGGGTGACAGGCAAGGGAGGACACACACAACAGGCTGCAAAGATCCAGCTGCTCTTGCGGCTCTCCCCAGGCAGGAGTATCTGCTTCCACATTAGCCACCGCTCAGAGGCAGCTCGGTATCATCTGCACATTAGGATGCTCTGTCCCCCATCTCTACGCTAAAACCCTGTTCACACAATGACCACTGCACAGAAGAGCATCCCAGTGGCCCCGCTTTGTACGGGCTTGACTTGGCGTATACGCACGGGCATGGCGTTGTTCAGGGTGTTGTTGTAGACACAGGCGCGCAGCGAATAATCCAGCATGCAATTTTCAAACAGCTGCAGAGCCTCCGTCACCTTCTCGTGAAAGTCATCTGCAGATTTATTTGAACTTGCAAAGTAGAGATAGTCTGAGTACAGCCTGTGAAGAAAATAAATGATACTCTCACCACCCGAAAACGTGAAGCCACACCACGTGGGCGACGATGAAAAATCATCTCGCCATTACTTTAGCTAGCTAGATTTATTAAAACACAACAATTTCTCTTCCCTTTCTTTCAGATGAGCCCCCTCCCTCCCTTCTCTTCTTGCTCCCACCCATAACACACCGCCTACCCTTCCCACTCAGACATGTCTACCCTAGCCCCAAACACCAGCCAGTGGTGGCTTTTGTTACTAGCTTGTATTTGTTTGTTATCTTTCTTTCATTAATTTTATTTTGTTTATTATTGGGGCATGGGAGGTCATGCAGATGCCACAGTGCCTGTCATGTGCCGATTAAAGGGCACCTCTGTGCAGCCAGTTCTAGCCTTGAACCTTTGTACGGGTTCCAGACATGAAACTCAGGACCACCAGGTTTGTCGCTAGGTCACCTCGCCTACATCTGCTTTTTAAAGAAGACACGTTTGTTTGTTTATTTATTGGGAGTCGGGGTGGCGCGCATGCCACAGCACGCCAGCATGCAGTTAGCGGTCCTGTCCTTCCACCATGTGAGTCCAGGGACTGAACTCAGGCTCTCGGCCTTGGCAGAAGGCGCCTTTCCCCACTGAGTCACTCACTACCCCACCTTGCTATTTAAAATTCCTGCTAGTTCCCTCAGACGGCAGTTATTTCCACAACCAGGTTTCAAAAACCGTTCAAAAAGCAAAGAGAAGCCATGAAAATGTTTTGCACTGTCTCATTCCCTTCTCTTGAAGGGACCTAAGCCAGGTTACATGCCTTCCAGGCAGGATTACAATCCCCTGTGAAATTCCTGAGTTTTCCCATAGATATTCTGAATATCTAAAGATACATTAAAAATCAGGAATGGTAGCTTAATACCTGTAATCAAAAAGCTTGAGGCAGGTGAATGTCTGAATTTGAGGCCCATGGGGGACAGATATAAAGTCATTAGGCCAGTTTTGACTACTGTGTAAAAACCCTGTCTCAAAACAGACTAACGGCACCCACAAATAAGCATGGAAACACCTGCAGACCGGTGTGTTGTGCAGACACCACACATGGCATTTGCATGTAACCACATTTTCCACATTTTCCGTCTCCCTTAACCTCACTTGTCGGTGGTCCATTTTTCTGTGTGCAATGTCTCATTTGAGCAAGAATTCTGCTGTTAAAAGAATGGCACACGCCTTTAATCCCAGCACTCGGGAGGTAAAGGCAGGCAGATCTCTGAGTCTACCCTGGTCTACAAAGCAAGTTCCAGGACAGCCAGGGCTACACAGAGAAACTCAGTCTCAAAAAATAAAACAAAACAGAAGAAAAAGAAAGGGGGTAGGAGGGAGAGAGGGAAGAAGGGAGAGAGAGAAAGACAGACACACAGAGAGAGAGTTAGTTAATTTATTAAGGTATGTGCTAAGGCACAGGCCTGTAATCCCGGCACTCAGAAGGCTGAGGAAGAAAGATCTTGAGTTCAAGGACAACATATTGGACAATATAAGGAATAACACATTAAGTTCAAGTCCAGTTGTGACTCAAAATCTAGACCCCTGGAAGAGGGAGGAGAGGAGAGGGAAGAGGAGGGAAAGGAAAGAAACAGGAGGGGAGGGACAGAAAATTTATGGGAGGCCACTAGCAAACTAAACAACTAAAGAAATCTGTTGATGTTTGGGTTGTAGACATGGCTAAACTGACTAGGCTGCAACCCACCCCCACTCCTAAATCGTGACCACCCTCTGACTTGGCAGGGATCCTCCTAGCCCAGCAGATGATCCCAGCCTGCTGAGGGAGGAATCCTGGTGCAGCGGCTTAGCCAGATTCCCCCACCCTTAAGTTTCCCTTTAGTGATTTCCACTCCCAGTCCCTGATTCTTGCATATAAAAATCCTGCTTCTGCTGTACTCCAACCTGAGCTCAGTCGCTCCCCTCCACAGCAGAGTCCCAGCGCAGCAGCCCCACACCTCCAGCCACAGCCGGAAATGAAATCGGCTTGAATGTTTCAGCAGATGCTAGGATAATTTCTTCCCTTTGAGAACTCCTGGGACGTGTTTCCTAACTATTTCACCTCCGTTGCTGCTCGCAAAGAAAGTAAGAATTCCCCGCTGTCAGCTTTGTTTTTCCAGATGTTTCCCTCTCTGCTCCTCCTGCAAACACCTGCCCGTGCTCCCACAGCTCTGTAAGACATCCTTCATGAACACGCAAACCCTAACTGCACCCCCTACCAAGGGCGATGCTGGCTGGGCAGGTGCCAAGATCCTGGGGCTCTATGGCATGCTGCCCTCTCCTCCTAGCGCTATACTCTCAACCTTCTGCATCCCCAGTCTGTTATGGCTCCTTCCAGTGAGTCTCCTTATCATTATGTGTCTAGGGATGGGATTTCGGCTCTGAACCTCACCCCTATGCTCCCACCTCCACCAAGCTACATGCATCCTGCAGAGGTCACGGCTTGCTTCCAGGCCTCCTGCTGGGCACTCTCTCCACTCCTGCCTCTGACAACACTGTAACATTCCATGTGTTGACCCCCCACCTGGCGCAATGTCTTTGAGGTCTCTCCCTTGGTAGTATTCTTTCTCAGCCAGGTCCACAGAGGATGTTTTGGGGTGTTTGGGGTTGCTCGGAGGTTGCCTAAAAGCGGCAGCACACAGGTGGGACCGGAGTGTTTTGTTTATTTCAGCTTGGCCAGCCGAACATTTCAAAAGAACTTGCCTAGGGCCAACAAGATGGCTCGGTAGGTAAAGATATCAGACACCTAGCCTACGATTCTGAGTTCAATACCTGGGACCCATGTAGTATGTAAGAGATCCTTGTGAACACAGATAAAGAAGCTTGTCTCTTCAAAGAAAGATGTTTACCCGTCTTCTATCCAGAAGGCTGGGAAACGATGCAGTTTACAACCTGGTGATTCTTTGCTATCTATAAGACCAGGCTTCACCCAAATCCCACAGAATATTGTGTTTTCCCACCAAATCTTGAACTTTGCTTCTCGGTTCATAAAATGCATCCTTGTGAGAAGTGTCACTTGTATGTTACAACAACCTAAGTGACTTCTATGTTATCTTAGGGCCAGGCCAATCCTGACTCCCCCAGACAAGATGTTTACCTCAGCCATTCTCCCTAGAGCCTTAGCTTGAGCATTGTTTCTATATCAGTGGAACTCATCTTTATGGAAGACGCCACATATACTTTGCAAAGTTTCAATATAAACGTATCTTAAGTTCTTTTGTACAAAGGATAGTGAGTTAATTGTCATCAGGAAACTTTTCTCCAAAATGGTGCTGTGCTTAAATATGGCTAAAAACCTACCATCTGGTGTCAGACTTAGGAAGTTTGAAATCAGTGATGGCTAACGAAAGTTAAACTGAGTCGAGTTTCATTCTTGCCTTGAACTCAAGATTGTTCCACTGATGCCCATAGAGGTTGCAAGGACCCCCAGAGGACCCACATGGTAGGAGAGAACCAGCTCTTGAGAGTTATCCTATGACCTTCACAAGCATGCCTTGGCATATGTGTGCATGCACACACACACACACACACACAAAAAAAAAAAAAAACCACATTGTAAATTTTAAAAAAAGTACTACTTTCAAACTGACTTTCCTCATGACATCCCATACTTTCACAAGGCATGAGCAGAATGATCCCCAAGATTCATATGTTGTGGTATTTTGAATGAAGCTGTCCCCATAAGCTCATAGCAAGTGGCGCTATTAGGAAGGTGTGGCTTCGTTGGAGGAGGTATGTCACTATGAGGGTGGACTTTGAGGTCTCACATATGCTCAAGTCGTGTCCAATGCCACAGCCAACTTCCTGTTACCTGCAAGATGTAGAACTCTCAGCTACTTCTCTCCAGCACCATGTCTGCCTGCATGCTGCCATGCTCCCCACTATGATGATGATAATGGACTGAACTTCTAAGTATATGTTTTCCTTTCTAAGAATTGCCTTGGTCATGGTGTCTCTTCTCAGCAATAGAAACCGTAACTAAGACATCCATTTACCCAAGTTAATCCGTGTGGTGCCGCTGGGATCAGTTGTACCACGATACCTTCCTTTTTCACCATCAGAACTCCAGAGCATTTGGTTATAGCCAGGAATCAGATTTGCATGGACCTCAGTACTCAGGTCAGAACCCTTCCTGAGACACGTGTATCCTGGCATCTCTGTCAATAAACAGTCTGACTCAACCAAGAAACTGCCAGAGAAAAATGACAACTACCTCAACTCTTGCCCAGCCCTGCATGTGATACACCCAAACCTGACCCTTACCTAGGATGCCCACAGAACTAGCCACATAAACTCCCTCAGAAGAACCCAGTTATTGGCTCAAGGCTCCTTCCTGACATTTCCCCCTGTGGTAATAGCAATTCTTAGACACATTTGATTCATAAATAAAATGAGTAATTGAAGACTGACGCAATTATTGGTACCAAGTAAAAATGCCTGCCAATTCCGTGAAGTTCTTCAGCGATGGGGCAGTAATCCGTGAGGGAACATTAGGATGTGTTCAGTGTTCCATCCAGGAACTTGCACCCCACCCAGGTGAAGCTATGGATTTGCATGTTCAGGGTATCCAGAGACAAACTCACATATACCAACTACCTTTCAACCTTTTAAATTAGTGGAGGTCATTTTCATGGCAAGGTGAGAGAATTCTGGAATTCTGGGGCAAAGACACACTCCAGTAGCCAATCACAGAATACTGACATCTCTAAAAGCCACCAGAAGCTGCAAGCCAGGGCTAGGCAGAGGACAGATTCAGACACCATGGAGGGTACCAACCCTGTGTGACATCCTGATCTCTGACTTCCAACCTCCACACTGAAACAAAAAAAATGTCTGTTGGTCAAAGCCACTGAGTATGGGATGGTTTATTGGAACAGCCCTAGAAAAATGGTGGAGTCTTTAACCTAAGAAAGATGGAGGGCTTATTTATTCAATGCCACTCTCCACCAGAGACCCGGAACGTCGGCCCCAAATGTACAGAAAGAACTGGCCATGAGGCCATAATTTCCTGAAGGAAACAAGAAGGTAGCAGCTCATAGCAAGAAAGGAACTCAGTCCTCTGAGGAAGGAGAACAAAGCACCAACAAGGCTAATGACCTTGGATGAAGGCACCTGGATGATTAAAGCCCCTCAGAAAACGCTGTCAATGACAGCCAACAGGTCGAGACTATGTATCTAGAGAACCTAAAAGAGCCAGAGCAGGCAGGGGCCTGTAGGGACATCAAACGGAAAGACAGCGGTCCAAACACTCACAGCTCAGGCTTTAACCTCAGTAGCACTGTGATGACGTGAGGAGAAGGAGCAACACAGTGTGAGCTGCATGAATCATCACAGGACCGGAGGGACACCAGTGCCACCTGAGGGTGTATTGACAAAGATAGCAACGAAAGTCTGGGGAGGGTACAGGAAAGTTGCAGACGATTCCAGACCTAAAGGGACACCCATCCTTGGTTCTGGGTGCCAGATGGTGGTGGGGAAGAGAGGTATCCACAGGGAAACAAAGATTCAGTAGGAACGACTGCTCTTCTGAACCCCTAAAGGACAGACCAGTGAGGGGAAAGTCCGGCTTCATAAAAGGGAAATTTTCTCTGGTGAGGGCAGTGGCTCCAGCAGCCCAGAGTGGAGGGGGTGGAAGACCTGCAGTAGCATGCGGGGGGGGGGGGGGTCAAAAGCCCCTGGCACCCTGTGTCAGCGCTGCCCAGCCCCCTCCTGTGATCTACCTCATCTTCTCGGGCCCAAACCACTCTGAACAGATGGGTGTTACATTTGGCCAAGACTGTTTCCAACGGCAATTCCAAATATAAGCCCAAGAACATTCCAGGCCTTCTGTGCTGGGGTTATTTTAGAAGCCTGCTGGTGCAGCTTTGTAACTGTGGGCCTGCGTGAGGGCCAGACATGCCTTGTCAGTGTACCCCACTTCTGTAGAGCATAGAGGAGGGTCCTGAAACCCTGGGAGAGGCGCTAGAAGGGTGTGTTCGTGGGTAAAAGAGGGCTCCTCTTAAAATTACCACATATTCCCACAGAGACAGACAATGCCTCGCCATATAATACTTGGGTGGGGGCCTCAATGCCACGGCTGCTCAATTAAGGGGTTCTGCTCTGAGTTAGCACAAACCAGAGGTCGGCATACTGATAACAGTTAAAATGGGATCTGGGGCTAGGGTGTGGCTCAGTGACTGAGCACTTGGTTGGCTTCCATGTACGAGACTCTCTGTTCTCCCCGCCTCCACAGTTTGTGGGGGTGGGGGGATAAAGCAACTGCTGGTCCCTCGGCTTTGCAAAGGCCAAGTCAAGTTACCCTCTGCAATCCCCCCATTTCCAGCCTGAGGCTGTTTATGAGGGACTTGCAGAGGCTCCATGGTAGGCACAGTGTGCATGTTTTTATTCTGTACCCCACAACCACCCCATGAGATCCATACCCCATCACAGAGGAGATTGGCGTTAAGACAGATTCCAGGTCACACAGCCCAGAAACAAATCAAGGTCTGCCTGGCCCCAAAACCCATAAGCCCCACAGTCCCTCCCAACTTCAGGCAGGAGACAAGACAGTGGCTCTCCAAGGTGGATACCAGCCATTTGAGTCAATGGTTTGAGGATATTATCTGATGTCTCTATCACTTTAGGTGCGCGGCGATTTGGAAGCAAGAGTCAATTTTGTTCTGGAGCGGCTTAATAAGTCACAAGAGACTGGTTTAAAAAAAATTATAACGGGTGACAGTGCAGCCAACAAACATGGGGATGACACCAAAAAATGGCACTGCCATCGTCAGAAAAAGCCAGTGTGTTATGGTGCGTCACCACGCTCATCTACAAAAGCGATAGCAGCGATAAACGGGCGTTCTGGAGCCCACTGCACACCGCACACACTATAGTCACTTGTCACTCGGACAAGCTAATGGGGCTCGCATCGCTCAGTAGCTGTCAGCAGTGTTTGTTACTAAGACCTTCAACAGGTCCCTTCATCACCCTTCCTTCCACACGGGGACTCTGCAAATCCAAGCTCCAGGTCACTAGTTTGGTGAAACCTCTCTCCACAGTGGGTTTCTCCTCTCGTAGCACTTTATTTCTTCCTTGTAGCCCTTCCATAGCCGTAGATAAGCACACCCCATAGGATTCAATCAATGACAGTGTAGCTATGTACAAGGTTGTACGACCATCACCATGGTCTAGTACCAGAGCATGCTCCTTACCCAGCGTGCGACAACTACAGGCAGGGCCATGTCAGAAGTCACATGATCCAGCTCAGAGGCATGCATGCACTAAGTCATAGCCTTCTAGGTCAGGCTAAGTACAACCGTTGGTGGCTTCACCTGGGACTGCCCCTTCCAGGGACTGCTCCGTGCTCCTTCCTCCTAGCGACTGCTCCGTGCTCCTTCCTCCCAGCGACTGCTCCGTGCTCCAGACTTCTCAGAGATATGTTCTGAGAAAGGGTCCAAGGCCAACACTAGTGTAGTGTCCATTAGCTGTGCTGATCCCTTTTGAGCTGGCCCTCCCCAAAACCACCGTCCCCTTTCTGACCTCCACGAACCACCCCCTCCACCTGACAGCATTTCTGTCATTGGCTGCATTTCCTTATCCAGGAGCCCCTGAAGAGTGGGCACACTTTTACCTTTCAAATAACTTTACACTCCCATCTCCTGGTGCTGTAGCCACACAAGGGTCGTAATAAATGGAACACTGAGATGGTCACCAGAGCAGCTGGCCTCATTATTCTCTATTTGCCAGCATCCACATTCTAATCACGGATCAATAACTTCTCAGACTCCGATATGACACATCAATAATCATTATAGATATTTTTTTCCTACATGAAAAAAAAATTTTGTGTAGCTTTAAAGAAGGTCTCTGTCTTCCTGAATTACAGACTGCAAAGACATTATCATGAGCTACGTTGAGGCAGGATTTGGCCAGGCTAAGTTACTTGGAGAAACATCTAGGGTCACTTTAGGCCAGACAGGTGACATAGAGAGGAAGCACACATTATCTAAGTAAGGACATCTAGATCAGAGATGTCACACTTCTAAGTGACACAAGAGTCCTTGTCGGCTGGGACACTAAACAGGGCTCTCCCCTCCTTGTGGCGCCCAAGGTTCCTTGAGCACAGGTGGGTTCTATGTCTAACCTCTGCCTCTTCCAGTGTTCACAGAATGGGGACAAATCCTCTGGTGACATTACACGTCCTCCTGGCATCCCTGAGACACAGGGCTTACACAACACCTCTTGCAACTCACACATGATCCTGAAGGCAGAAAGAGATCCTGAACAGGGGAGAAAATCAGGAGGCTCCAAGCCAGCCTAGGTCATTGCAAAGGGGTGGCTGCCACACACTAGGACTGGCTAATTGGTGACATACATTGACTCTCCTACATCATAGCTCCAGAATCCTTATGTGTGACAAGTCTGGGTAGTCCTCCAGGCTACCCAGAGCCCACTCCCAGACCCCAACCCATTAGGACATCCCTCTATTCTCAGAAAGTAGACAAAAAAACACGTTTCTTGCCCCAGGGTATCTCCTCCACTGTCCCCACTGAATTGCTCTTTGCAAACAGCCTCTTTCGGAATACACAGGACGGCCAATGAGCTGGCAAATGTACTCTCAAGACAGACAGTTTGCAAGCTGAGGGACTCAAGTCCCTCACCTGGTGGCCACCCCAGATAGTCTTCACATAGCACCCCGACAAAGGCACCCACTGTTCTGTGATGTGACTGCTACAAGTGACTCCCCCTTGCTCAACAGTCTAAAGCCAATGCTCCCAGGCCTGGAGAGGCCCAGCCGAGAGGAGGGCTTTAGCAGCAAGTGATCCCTACCTCAGACAAAGATCTGCAGCCACTAGGATGCTTCCCTGAGCCAGCTCCCTTCCAGTGGAGCTAGCTCCTTCCCTAGTTCAGACTTTGCTCCTTAGATGCTGAGGTAAGTGAGCAAGGCCAGTCTGGGCTCAGTCCTCCATCTCATCTTTACTGTCCACACCACTTTGCAAAACCAGAAATCTCTCCTCTTTTTTCAGAACTTTTTCAGAGATAGCAGAACTACCCCTGTTTGGCTGAGATACCCACCTCACCCAGGGGAAAGCCCCAAAGGATTCACATCCAGTAACTAATGGATGGGAAATACCCCAACCGGGAACCATGTTAAAGGACGATTACAGCCCCAAGGAACCATTGTGCAATCTAATGCCTCTGTGGGATGCATCAGAGATCCCCCCTTCCTCTGCGGGTCTTATCTTCACATTCCTCTCAGGGTGGTTTGCAGAATCCTGCTGCACACGAAAGCAGCCTTCAGTGTCCATACTAGCATTGATCCACCACAGCAGAGGAACCCTTGGCTCCGTGAGACCCAGATGTGATGGTTACTTACTCATCACGAAGAAGTAAGAAATATAAGGTGAGAAATCCATCACCGCACCTGCGCCTGTGCCACAACCACCCTCTCACTTGCTGACAAAGCCCAATGAGGCAATGTCTGAGCAGGGCACGACACAGAACTCAGGTGAGCAGGTGCACTGATTTCACCCAAGTCTGTGCTCACACCTCCACTAGCCATGGGCTTCAGGAAGCATCATATGTACACGGCACCTTCAGCGCATAGACGGTACTCGATAGTATTTGATGGATGAACGTTAAGTATGCACGTTTAATTAAATAACAGCCCACTTCCCGCATTTCACTGATGAGGAGCTAAGGCACAGACAGCTTAAGTTTCTTGCCCCAGGTAGTAAAACCTTCAGGTGGCAGAGCTGGGATTCTGAAGCGAGCTGTTTGGGGACCCAGGGATGGTCTTTCGGGGGCACCATCCACTTACACATCTGCACACACACTCAGTGGTAGAAGCTGCTCCCCATCTACATGCCTCCACACATTCTGCAGACTATGGGGACTCCACCAAGCCTATGTCTCCATCCAAATGCTTGGCCCCACTCTTCGTGTGCTCCCCAGGAGTGTGGGCAACTACATACAAATGGGCAACTTTATCTAATACCTCCTTCCTTCCTAGTTTATATGTAGATTAATTTTTTAACCAGCCCAGGGGGTTGCTATAAAGTCAGTTTATATAAGCAGATGAAGAACCCAGTTCCCCAGATTTCAAGGCCCAAGGGATTAGGGTCAAGATGGAGGACTACCTAACCGAGTGGAGCTCTTCTTCCCTGTAAGCCCATCTCAATGAACTGTGGGAGCAACCATTCCTCAATGGTCATTTCTGGACATCGTGCTTTGACTAGATGGAATTTAAAAGCAAAACTGGAGACACTATGAAAGCCTTAGCAAATGGTGCAGGGCCCCTCTCCTCTTGTCCTTTGAACAGAAGAGGAATGTGACAGGCCTGTCAAGGGAGCCAGCACCTTCCTCGCGAGTCATTCCTCACATAGAATGGGAGAGCTGGAGCGGCCCTGAGTAAGGAAACAAACTCTATTGGTCATCTCACAAGCAATTAAAAAAAAAAGGGACTGGACCATTTCAGAGAAGGATTAAATGAAGAAAATTTCTGCTTGTCTGTCAGTGGCTTGTTTTTAATTAAGTGGACAATTTAGCCCAAGAATTCATTAGTTCTCAATTATTTCAGTCTCTTACAGAGGGAGACTAAAAACACGAATTGGTGGCTGGTCTCTTTGCCATTCAAACCACCCCCACAGACTTCTTTGCATTATTCCTCTATCTTCCCCCAGGGTGGGGGTTGGACTTAATGCTTCTGTCTTTTTCTGGGAACCTAAAAGTCATTAGGGTGAGCCTCCTCCAATCCCAGCACGTTCAACCCCTGTGCCTTTAATCTATGAACAGAAATAAAGGCTGTGACTCAGAAACTCCAAAGGACCCTCCTCCCCTCCAGTGAATTCGTAGAATTTAATGAACAATTTGGACCAATCCAACTCGCAGGGAGCAGCCCAAAGCATCTCCCACGTGCAGAAGTCAAGGCCAAAGAATAGCTAAAGTGGGCCAAAGGCCCAGGAGCCAGTTCAGCTAATGAGGACTTGGGCTCTAGCATTTGTTTCTTCAAGAGTAACCTAAACATACAATATTTATCATTCTTTCTGGTTGAGTCAGGGAAGAAGCTGAGCTGGCCACTTCAGATAGACCATCAGCTACGGGTTTCGAAAAGGCGAAATTCCCACTGTTGCGTATTTTTTTGGTCATGTTTCAGAAGCAGCAAACAGCTGCTGCTCTCGCTAACTCAGCACATGACAGCCTCCTGAAGACGCTGGAGCTGGCATCGAGCTGCAGTTACTCTTTTCTAGGCTACAGGGCAGGCACCAAGTTCCCAAGCACCGGTGAGAGACAAACACCCATAAGAGTGGCCAGACCAGGGGATCTGTCTGTGACACACAAAACATGGCAACAGTATCTGGATGGCAGGCCAGCCAGCTGCGGCACAAGGGATCTGTTAGCCAGCTTCTCCCTTGCTGCTTTGATGACACTATCAGCCATGCTGAAAAGCCTAGTGGCCAGAGATTGAGAGCCACCTCCAGTCAAGTCAGAGAAGAACAGAGGTCTGTGATCCAGCAGCCCTGCAGAAACCCAGCTCGGCCACAACCACGTGAGTGTGAGAGTGACTCAGTCTCCCTCCCAAGCCATCGGGTGGGACCCCAACACTAATAGACACCTTAACTCTGAAGCAGAAAACCCAATGACAAGGCATTGAGGCCCCCGATCCCCAGCAACTCTGAAATAGCAAGTGGGCAGAAACTATGACATATTGAAGCAGTTTGTCACACTGCTAGCTACCTAATGCTGCAGGCCACCTACCTAACACATGCCACTGCTACGGCACCCCTTCCCTGATCCCAGTATTATCACATTGGTTACAACACGGTCAATACCTGCAGCCCTGGACCACTATCACAGCTTGCCATTCAACAACTAGGCACCGAGTACAGCACTTAGCATGCAGTAAAGGGCTCAATAGGTGCTTCCCTTGATGGAATATTTGTGTTAAGCTGAGGGCGAGGGAGGCTGAAAGCTTTTGCCTTTGGTTTCTGGCAGAGGTTATGTGCACCTTAAAAACAAGCAAGAAGGAAACACAGTGGGCCAGTTGAACCTCCTGCAAAGTGGTGGCACACAGCCGGGCCAGGAAGGCAGATACAGCAGATTCTACTTTCAGCCATGAGTCTGAGCTTGGGCTCAGTTTCTGAGTGCTCCTGTCCTCAGAAGTGGATGCACAGTTTTAGGAAAGGACACTGTGGGGGAAGATGTGGCATTTCAATTGTAATTTAATAAATAAAGACTGCCTGAAGATCTGAGAGTTACACAGTTCCACTGGTCAGCCTTACAGTCCGGTTATGGTAACACACACCTTTAATCCCAGTAGCCACACTATTTACCATAGAAATGGGGCGGTTCATGCCTTTAATCACACGGTGGTGCACACCTTTAATCCTAGTCCTAGCGATGATTATTAAAATGGGAGGAAACAGCTCTCAATACACAGTCTCATTCTGAGATTCTGGGAGGCAGGATCGCCATTTCAGACTGAGGTCGAGGTAAGAGCCAGGGGCTGGCTATTACCAGCTTTCTGTATCTTCAGATTGAACCCCAATTTCTGACCCTGAGTTTTTAATTAATGGTGCTTCATTTGGTGCCCAACTTTTTGTGGCACAAGTTTACAAAAAAGCAATTTGCCTGAGGCTTTTTAGGTACCAACCCAGGCCAGGGCTGGTACTGGAATTCCAGCTCTAGGAATCAGAACCCAAACCTAGCTACCTGGGTTTGGGAGAAAAACTAACGCTCCCAGCTCCCATCTGCCCCAGCTTAGCTTCCATGTAAAGATGGAAAACAGAGCATCTGGATGCTGTATATTATAGTATGTTGTCTTTGAATTCTTTGATTGCTGAGGAAGGAACAACTGCTCAAAGATATTTGATTATTAATGTTGCTGGATTAATGCAACCCATATATTTTGGAAATGCCTTGATCTCAAAATTTAAGTCAAAAGATATGTTACTTTGGAGAACAGGTTTTGCTTTTATTTACACAGGAAATGAGAGGCTGTGGATTCGTTCTGGATTAAGAAAATAAGGTTTGATCAAGGAAGACCCCTGAAAAATCTGTAGTGGGAACAGATGGCCCAGATGATCCAACATGTCAGAGCAACCTTTGTTACAGTTTCCTCTGAGTTCAACATCCAGAACAGCTTCAAGACTGCTAGCTGAGATGATCCAGCCTCACAGAATACTCAGTAGACTGAGACAATGGCACTGGGTGGTATTCCAAGCACAGGAAACCTCAAAGCCCACCCCCACAGTGACACACTTCCTCCAACAAGACCATGAGTAGTTTAAATATAATTCGCCCACATAATCTCATAGGGAGTGGCACTATTAGAAGCTATGACTTTGTTGGAGTGGCTGCCTTGGAAACCCCATGAAATGGCTACCCCATATTGTGGACCTAGAAAACTACTGTGTCCCAGGCTGCTCCAGAGAGATTGTCCTCTGTCCAATAATCTAAAGAAAGAGCCGGGAACCTTCTAGAGCCTCGTGAGATTTTGGAAATCCAGCTCAGCCAGTGGGAGGGGCAAGCATGTGCTCTCAGACAGCCATGATGGAGGCTAGACAGCATGCTGCACACACAGATGCACACACATGGCACGCGTGTGCATGACAGAAGCTTCCAAAAGTACACAGAAAAACCTAACAGTTATCTACGTGGGAGATCATACATGGCCCGTTTCCTTTATAGTTTCTGATGCACTCCCTTAACGCGTCTACAATAAACAGTTATTGTTATAGTCAGGACGAGAAAGCCGTAGCATCTGAGGAAGAAATCAGATAGGCATTTCCTAGGACTACCGTAACAAAGCGCCACCCAGGACAGGAACTTCTTCGAAGATCTGTCATTCAGGAAGCTAGATTTGTGAAATGTAGGTGTTAGCATGGCTAGCTTCTTCTGAGGTTCCAAGCCTCTCCCCCAGCTTTTAGGAAGTGCAGCAATCCTTGGTATCCCTTGGCTTGTCACCACATCCTTCAATCTCTTCACAAAGTAAATTCCCTAATCCATCTGCAAAGGCCCAATTTCCAGATAAAGCTACAGGATTTAGGATTTCAGCAGATTTTATCTGGGGCAGGGATCATAACTCAACCCATAGGAAAACACAGAAACGAAGAAACAAAGGCTGCAGGCCTTGTCTTTAAATACCAGGTAGCTATCATAGTTTGAAACGGTTAGATTGGGTTGTGTGGCTTACAGGAGAATAAACGAGAGGAAGATATAGACAAAAGACAGTTGATCTCCAGACAGGAAGTTGAGCTGTTCTGACCTAGACTTGAGTGGCAGCCCCTTGTTCCTGAAAACATGGCATTTGGATGGCACAGCAAGTTAAGTGATGTAAAGAGGTCCTGACGGTCTACAGCATATACAGCATTGCCACCCTGGTACTGTCTGATCAGCTGTACCAGCTCTGTTCCATCCAGACCTGGGCAAGCCCTGACCTTATCAGAGGCAGAGCAATCTGTCAGTCATTTCCCCCTTCCTTGGTTTCCAGAGAAACTGGAGGCAGAGGATACATGTTCAGAGCTGCACAGGGAAAGGACCCAACAACCAAAGCCATTAGGATTCTGGGAGTCAGAGCACAGAGAACCCCAACACACCTGACACAAAGGGTATCCCCAGCCCTAACAGCACCTGTATCCTCTGTCACTCGCTCAGACCCACCAGAGGCTAGCACCCACAGACCGCAGTCAAAACTGCTGAGAAAATAGGCCACGATTTGTTTAAATACAGAGAGGATTGCCCTAAGAATAACATTTATGTAAGAAACAGCAGTAATGTAGCAAGTTAAGCTTGTTTATTATTTTTCTTAAACAGGCAAATCTTCTCTGTGAAAAGATGGAAACACTGTGCTCCAAAAAGCCCTTTCTTTTCACCCAAAATGCAAAGCGTGGTGCACCCCCCCCACACACACACACACATACACACACTCACCTCTCCACAGGGTCCCTGAGCATGACAATGAGCTTGGCTTCGGGCTGAAAAGCGTGAATGAAGTCTTGGGTCAGGAATGGTGGCTCACCGTCTGTGCTGTTGTCATAGAAGAAGGTCCAGGCATTGTTATCCCACATTGTAGAGGCGCTGGCCTCTCCTGCAAACAGACAGAGAGCAGATGCTGGGCCAGAGAGTATGGGCTCCCACTGTGAGCCAGAAGCCAAGCCTGGCTTCTGTGCCTTCCTCTTGAATAGCCATGACCGGCAAGCTTATAGGCCATTGTTGGCAGATGGGGACTCCGGGGATCTAATGAGAGGACAACGAGCACCTACTTACCTCTGCCATTGCCGCCGACACCCCCACCCCCACCCCCAGCTTCTTCCTTCAGGAAGAGCAGAAATACAACCTTTACTAACACTTAGGACTTGAATTTCACAACATTTGGCTTTGCTGGCAGCTCATAGCTCTGTGGCATTTTTAAGGGCCCACTGAGAATCTATTAGACAGTTTCCTTCAGAATGTGTCAGAAGAGAAAAGAGTCATCTGCCGAAGCCGACCCTCAGTGGGAAGTCGGACGCGGTTCACATCTATCTTTTCCTGGATCCATAACAGCTAGTCACAGGGCACAATCTGGGGCCAAATGGGAGGAAGGCTTCGCCAGAAGCCCAGGGGGTCTCAGCCTCGGCCCCCCACTTGCCTGCATGGCCAGCTGTCTATGCCCACAACTCAGCCCCTGCTCTTTATCCAGTTAGTACTCTGCAGGATGGTTTAACAGAATTTAATCAGGGTCCTGACAGGAGGATGGAAACAGTCAACACAGCTTTGGGGAGAGAGGTGAAGCTAAGACACGGGCACTTAAACAACAGAGACTCTTGAATAATTGAACTAATTATCATTGTTACTGTGTATGAGTGTGTGAATGCGTGTGTGTGTGTGTGTGTGTGTGTGTGTGTGGTCTGACGTCTGTACTCTTAAGTGAACATGTATGTATGTGTACCTGCTTATGAAGACCAGAAGTCAACAAGGAATGCCTCCCTCTATTGCTCTATCTTTTTAAATCTGGGTCTGTCAATTGGCTTGCCAATTGCCTAGACAGACTGGCCAGTAAGCCCTAGGGGTGCTCCTGCCTCCACCTTCCCAGCATTGGAATTACAGGAACACACAGTCACGTCCAACTTTCTCCAGGCATGCTGGAATCCAGACTTAGTTCCTCATGCTTCTGCAACAGGTGCCTTGCAGATAAGCCATGTTCCCAGTCACATTTATCTTGTCATGTTTTGTGACTGTGTGCAGAGATGTCGAAGGACAGGGACTCCAGGGATCTAGTGAGAGGACAACGGGCACCCACCCTTCCATAGCCACCACTACCCCACTACCCCCAGCCTATTCTTCAGGATGAACAAGCCAGTCAGCTCTATACTTGATTCCTGGACATGGACCATGTGCCACATCTCAATGTCACTCATTTAGAGACAGTCAGAGTTAAGGGCTCTTCCTGGTCAGTGATAAGCACATTATAATAAGATAGCAGGCCCTGTGAGCACACTGTGGACATGTGTGAAGACAGCAGGCCCTGTGAGCACACTGTGGACATGTGTGAAGACAGCAGGCCCTGTGAGCACACTGTGGACATGTGTGAAGACAGCAGGCCCTGTGAGCACACTGTGGACATGTGTGAAGACAGCAGGCCCTGTGAGCACACTGTGGACATGTGTGAAGACAGCAGGCCCTGTGAGCACACTGTGGACATGTATGAAGACAGCAGGCCCAATTCTGCTGCTTGGTCTGTGATGGCGTCAGGAGAACACTTCTACCCCAGCCTTCTTTCCTTTCTTAGTTTATTTTCTAACAACATAACTAAGAGAGAAAAAACAAGTCAAACCTCTGGCAAGCGTACTCACCATGAAGAAGAGAATATGAAATGCAGGTGGAGAACATAACCTGAACCTGGCACTAATTCTGCCCGATCTCAAAAGGGAGCTGGTTCTAAAACAGTGCAGGCATTGGTCCATCTTCCCACCTGTCTGTCCACCCGGCCTTCATCCACCCAGAAAGCATCCGTTTGACATCAGATTCATGCCCCACAATGTCTTGGCATAGGAGACTGATGAGGCTAATGAGGGAAGCAAGACTGGCATAGAGTTTCCTCTAAGAGGTGACCTAAAGGTCAAGAAGCCATCAGTCACTAAGGGAGTGGACAGGGACAAGCCACCCTGCAGGCAGAGCAGGGCCTTTCAGCATCCCCAGCCCCACAGAACCTGACTGCCTCAGTCCTGAGTTCCTGAGTGTCTCTTCTGCCAGAGGCTGCTGAGAAAGGCCTCCTCTGACCCACAGCCCCTCTCCCAAGCTGAGGTGATCCTTTGACCTCTGCCAAGGCCTTCATTGGTGGGGGGGGGGGAGGATGAGTTGAAAAGGGCTGAGTCACATTCCAGGGTTAGGAGAAGCAGGATCCTAAGCTGGTCTGGCAAACCCCATCTTACAGACCTGTAGGCTGGGATGAAAACAAAGCCCCGAAGTGGCATAGAGCTGGCTGGTGACAGGGAGAGCCAGATGCCAGCTTGTCATCTGCTTCTCCACACTGCCTGTCACACCAAGAGGCTATCCTAAGACATAGCACCAACCCTGGCTTGGAGTAAAATATCAATGTAGTATTTTTATTTCTTGTTCTTTTTGAAATAGAGCAGTGACTATAAATAGGACCCAAACGAAGGCTTTCCTTTCTCATTCATTTTCTAAGTCTGTTTCTTGGCTTTGGTAGGAATATTTTTAGCTCTTTCATAGAACCTGAGATTTCCTCAGAGGCATATGGTATGGGAGTCTCAGCAAAATATTAATTAGACTTATTAAATAGGGTGTTTGCACCCGAGTTGAAAATTTAAAAAAAAAATAACTAACAGCCAATTCATACTGTAGGTATGAGCGTAAAGTATGGATCCAGAGATTTTACTTATGAATTTAAAAGAAATCAATCCATCCATCAGCCCAGGCTTTGGCAGATGCCAGAATCTCCTCACAGATGCAGGAACAGGGTCCTCATGCAAGTAGCTGGTCACAGTCCATCCTGCACACCCAGAGATTCATTTGGTTTAGAGAATCAAAATGTAATAGATCCAGGAACACAAAATAGATCATTGCCTCGGGGAACCAATTTAAGTGAAATGTATGATTCAATTTCTCCGTTTCAGAAGGCGTTGGAGATAAACGCCTCATCCCAAGCTAAATCTGATGAAAAGAGTTCTGTCGGATGAAAGGAGTCTAGCATCTAAAGCACAGAGTTGGGGCTGGAGGTGGCGACGCCCTGCTGTGTGCTGTCATTTGGGCTTCAGGTACTCTCACCATTTGAAAGAACGCAAAGGCTAAAGGGAGGAAGCCGTGAGGAGACAACTATGCTCATTTGATTATCTGCAATAATCATTGCATTAAGTGTACGTACCAAAATGTGCACATCTACATATAAACATTTTTTTTTATTTCAACAAAACATTCTTGCAAATTTTTTAGATCAAGGAATCTCGGTTTGTTTCATCTTCCATTGCTTTATTTGTTTGGCTTTGCTTGGTTTTGCTTTGTTGAGACAAGCTCTTGCGAAAGAGCCAAGGCAAGCCTCAAACTCAAGATTCTCCTGCCTCCACGTCCTGAGCACGTGCCACTCCAACAGCTTCATTGTGAGTGCTCAAAGGCTCTTGGGTTGCATAGCAACTCAATCCAGAGGATTGCAGAGCTCTGCTAAGACCAAGAGGAGATGTGGTGTCCTTCCCATTGTCCTCGCATTCAGTCAGGGACTCGCCAGAAGGCTAACCCCAGCCAGGGCATTGTGGGAAGAAGTAAAGCACTCCTGCTCAATTTAAGGAGCAACAAAGAAACTTCCTTAAAGTCGTTTCAGCCATCCATGAGTATGCACAGAATAAGCGAGCTGATTAAATGCTTCTGCTTTTACAGATGGTGTGACTGTTTTACCTGGTTTGGGAAAGGGATTCACCTGTAAACGCTCTGCAGGTGAGTCAGAGCTGGGCCCAGAACATGGACCAGGACCCCAAGGAGGCTGCTTCTGCCAGCTTCCCTGAAGCTGCACAGAAGCTATACCTACCAATGATGATTTTGTTCATCTTGCTCTGGTCCTCTGCAGAGGCAGCCTGCAGCCCTTGATGGATCTGGTGTGCAGCCAAGTCAAAGAGGTCCAGGTAATCTTCCACAGGGTAGCGGTCTCGTAGTCCGTCCCTCAGGCGGACAATTCCTACAGGAACCGAGAAGTGAGTTACTGGCCGAGTGGTGGTGGCTCATGCCTTTAATCCCAGGACTAGGGAGGCGAAGGCAGGCGGATCTCTGTGAGTTTGAAACCAGCCTGGTCTACAAAGAGTGCTCCAAGATAGCTAGGGCTACACAGAGAAACCCTGTCTCAAAAAGGCAAAACAAAACAATAATTAAAAAAAAAAATCTGAGTTACCGAAGATAACATTGTCACTGATAGGGTGGTGGCACCCTGGAGCATGACCAGAAAGGGAGGAAAAGGCCAAGGGTACCTACCTTTAGCAGCAAAAGGCTTGAAGCAGATAAGTTTCCAGAGGAGGCACAAGGGTGTGGGATGGAGAGCTCTGTCAACTGCCTGCCTGCTTCAGTACACACACACGCCTCACAAGGTGAAAGGTACCACTTAAAAGAGGCCACGCCTACTCAAGAGGTAGAAAGGGGGACTTGCGGAGGGCTAGAGTTGAGAAATGACTCGTGTTTTTACCAAAAGAGACTAAAGCAGCCATGCAACAGTGGCACCTAGGATTTGAGTGGCATGCCAAACACGAAGAAGG
The DNA here is from genome assembly GCF_903992535.2 of Arvicola amphibius. NCBI lineage: Eukaryota > Metazoa > Chordata > Mammalia > Rodentia > Cricetidae > Arvicola > Arvicola amphibius. The sequence goes on from NC_052047.1 coordinate 134,387,513, forward strand.
ACAAAAGGGAGGTACCAAGGAAGCAGCCTCCTGTGGCCTGCATAGTGCCTCTTTCTTCAGTGCCCCCATGGTATCAGATGCTCTAATACGGATGCATTCCATCAAGCACCCTGCTACTTGCCCAAACAGTAGGGTGAACTGATAGTACCCTGGATGGACACGGGTTATGGCACCAACTACACATATCTGAAATCTGTTCCCTGTCTTTAACTAGCCTGTAAACATTTAAAAACATGCACTGCCCAGCACCACAGCTACCAAAGTTACTGGGAAGTAGAAAGAAAACAGTTCTGGCCAAAATAGCAAAAGATTCAAGGTGAGACTGAATATCAGAAGCTGAGGCACGCTCTGTTCTTCCCTCCTTCCTGCTGGGGCAGAGGGGGAGCTGGTTCTCTTTAGGGGGAACACGGGCTGTGGTGGGAGAGTATGTGTTCACACAAATACATCAAATGCCTTAGGAAGAGGGACCTTGGTCACTCAGCAGCTACTGCTAAACCACTCCTGAAGGAATAACAAAAGGAGAAAGTCAAACATTTGTCAGGAAAAGTTAGTCTAAGGAAAACATCTAAGATTCTCTTCTAGTGACCTGGGTCCTTTATGTGGAAACTACCCTCGTGGCCCGCCCAGACTTTGGCAGACAACAGGCCGTGTATCACCCATTAGCTTGAGTGACCAAATGTCTCCTGGCAGAAGGAAAAGGTTATGGACAGGAAACTGTGACCAAGGGCCACAGGGTGCCTGGGGCTGGGTGGAGCAGAAACCAGCCTACAAGGAGGGGCAGAGCAGGCGGGGTCTACTGTCAACCTTGGTGACGGGGGGGGGGGGGGGGGGGGGGAAGGGGGGATATGTGTTCCCACTACATTTCAAACACATGAGGTAGAGAGGGTAGGTCCCACAGTTGAGGCCAGAAGCTGTGTCTCCTCCAGGTGTGTTGGCTTCAGTAAAGCAGCCCAGAGCTGGGTGCCAGACACCCCAGTTCCTGGCATGCATTGATCCCTGCTAAGTTTGTATGGTAAAGTTCTCTGGGACAACTAAAACCCTCAGGAACACACACACACACACACACACACATACACACACACTCACCACCACCACCACCACCAACAACAACAACAACAACAGCAACAACAGCAACAAATTCCCATTCTGCACCAGCCCCTTGCCCTGCACACACCTAGCACTCAGCCAGTGCTCACTAGGTGTTCCTTTGCCTGTGAAATAAGGGCTACGGTTTGAGTGTATCCCCCAGAGGTTCATGTGCTGGGAGCGTGGTAAGGCTGGCACCCAGGGTGGGATGCTGAGGGTCATGGAACCCTTTACAAAGCAGAGCGCGGTAGAAGGTGATTTGCTTCTGGAAGCTTCTGCCTGGAAAGTTTAATGCTGCTCTCTCGGAGTGACTTTGTTCCTGAGAGAGGTTTACTATAAAGCCGGGCCCCACCATGAACTTGGCCTCTGTTACCTATGGCTCGTCACATTTTCCTTTCTCCACCACCCTGTAAAGCAGCCAGCGGCCTCCCAACAGGACATCAATGACATGCTTTTGGGAACCCTTAGAACCATGAACCAAATGCATTTCTTTCCTTCTAAGTTACCCAAACGCTGGTGTTTGGTGGTTACGCCGCAAAACAGATTAACGCGACTGCCTACCGACAAGGACCACGTCTCTGAATCTTGGTACATCTTCTCTTCAGAACCTCATACCCATCCCTCACCAGTCACGACATGCATCCATGGCATGACTAAGAGAAAGTGAGATCCAGCACTCACCAAAGCGCTTCCGGGTCCACCAGTGGGGCTCCTTGATGGCTGAGAATCTCACTTCCGGATGCAGCCGGAGGCGATCATAAAGGTCAGTAGTTCCACACTTGGGCTGTCCGATGATATAGAAGTGTGGCAGGCAGCGCAGGCGGAAGTGCTTGCCATGTGCATGCGACAAGTGGCCCCAGAAGACTTTCCGGAGGGCGTCGAAGGTAGAGCGGAACCGCTTGGAATAGAGCACGTAGGAGTTGGTCAGGTAGGGGTCAGTGGTGTTCCTCCCAGAGAATTCCTCGTACCAACAGGGACTCTTGCTGTTCGGAAGGAATTTATTGGGGATTACAGAGAACATCTGCAATCAAAGGAAAAAAGGAGACAGATACAATGAAGGACAGCAATTAGCAAGAACATGTTCCAAACTAGGAGACATAGTGACACACACCTTTAAGGCCAGCACTTGGGAGACAGAGGCAGGTGGATCTTTGTGAGTTCAAGGCCAACCTGGCCTACAGAGTGAGTTCCAGGACAGCTAGGGCTACACAGAGAGACCCTGTCTGGAAAACAAATCTAAAGGATGGGGCCGGGGAAGTGGCTCAGCAGTTAGTGTATACTGCTCTGTCAGATCAGAGTTTAGTTTCCCCCCCTCCCCACACGGGCAGCTCACAACCACCTATAACTCCAGCTCCAGGGCATTCGACTTCCACTCTGGCTTCCAGGGGCACCTGCCCTCACATGCCCACACTCCTACACAGGCACACGCATGCACGTGACAAAAAAAATTAATAATCATTTTTTAAAAATACTAAATGATGGTTAAAGTGACTTTAACCACCATGACCCCATTCCAGGCAAGAAGTACCCAAATGCAATGATGAAAAGAGATGCCCCTTAAATATCTCTGGTGTGGCCATTTGAGACAGCAAATTCCCTCCTTGGCATGCCACAGCATAATCACACAGCACTATCTAATCCCAGAGGCTGTCAAATTATCTTTGTTGTAGACACCTAGGAAATGTCTGTGCCATTCCAGCTATACGCCCCTAAGATGGTGATAGAGAAGGAAGAAGCTACCATTCTTCAAAAGCCAATCATTAATCATGACAGGAAGGCTACTCACATGCAATTCCTGCCTCTTGAGATCTTGTAAGTCTGGGAGCTGCCTGGTCGTAAACTCAATCCTGGCAGCGATGCTGTCAATAATTAGCTTAACGCTGGGATAGTCCTTCACATAGGAGATGTTATTTATAGAAGGCTGGTAGTGATGCTCTTTCATGCCACTGGGGTTCTCACTGTCCATCAAGCTGGGGTTGCTGGGGAAACTCCCATAATGGAAAGGAGACGAAATCAGAAGCTCCTGGTGAGCCCCGGAAAGGAGATAAGAGGCCATCACCAAGGTCATGATTATCAATCCAAAGACCAAGCTACATCGCTTTCCCTTCTTGAAGCGCAAAAACCCACCCCAGTTCTCATTGCCTTCAGTCCTCACTTCGAGAACAGCCAGCAAGTTCATCTGCCTACTGTCCACACGAAACAGAATTTTGTTTTCCCCTTTGCAAGCGGGGCACACTTGATGACTGTGATGGGGGCCTCCTTGGCAGGCAGCTTGCTGCTTGGGTGTGTCCTCAGGAAACAACTGTATGCAGCAATTGATGCAGTGCCTCATGGTAGAGCCCTTGGACAGCCTGCTTAGAGAGCCATGGGCCAGCCCTCAAGGAGTTTGCTGGGAAAGTTTAAGGATTTCCTGTGATGACCAAAGATGGTAAAAAAGGCACGAGCAACAGAAACGAATGCAGAAGAGAGCAGACACCAACGCACTAGAGAACGAGGCACATTCTTTGGTTCAAATACGGAGGTCAATACAAAAAAAAAAATAGCAAATCCCAGTCGTCTGTTCTGCACCAGCCATGCAACACTGAAGCAGCCGCAGGTTTGGAAGCAATTCTGCTTGTGCTTCAGGTTTTTCCCAGGGCACCAAGGAAAGTAGGAGTGGCATCCGTGGAGAGCATGGAGCCACACTGGAGATTAGAAGACATCATGGGATCCTCATTGATAGGTAGACTGGCATTCCTCCAGAATGTTTTCTCGTCGTGGGGAGCAGACTCTTATGAATGGTACGTGACCTAAACATAAAAATATAAGTTGTGTTGCATTGTATGGTAACTATGACAGTACAGGAGTTGCTTCCCAGAGAAGGGCAGATGGTTAGCTGCCTCTTCCGCCTGCCCATTTCAACCATGCTCACTTGGTCGCAAGCAAGTCACAGATCATACGAGGTAAATGGTTTAGGGTCTTTGTGCTTGGATTTAGGGTTCATTCTCTGTCACCAAATGTGACCCCAAACACCACACTTAGCATGGCTGACACACCCTTCAGGACCTCTGCCTTCACACATCCGAGCTATGACATCCCAGTATGTCAAGCTTGAGGAACTACAGTCAGATTCATGCACAGCCGGTTTCTTAGTTAGGCTTCTGCTGCTATAATGAAACACCAAGACCAAAAGCAACTTGGGGTAGAGAAGATTACTTCATCTTATCCTTCTCCATCACAGTCCATCACTGAAAGAAATCCGGGCAGGAACTCAAGGCAGGAACTTGGGGGCAAGAACTGAAGCAGAGGCCGTGGAAAAAGCACTGCTTCCTGGCTTGCTCTGTGTGGCTTGCTCAGCCTCCTTTCTTACACAACCCAGGACCAACAGACCAAGCGTGGCACCACCCGCAGTGAACTGGGCCACATAGGTCATTCATTAAGCAAGAAACTGCCCTAAAAACATGCCCACAGGCCAATCTGATGAAGGAGTTTTCTCAATTGAGGTTTCTCTTCCCACTTAACTGTAGCTTTTGACAAGTTGAGAGAGAGGAGAGAGAGAGAGAGAGAGAGAGAGAGAGAGAGAGAGAGAGAGAGATCGATCCAGGACCATCAGTGATTTCCAATTTGAGGCATGAATCAAAACACCATTTTTACCTCAATGATAAACGTGAGGCGTGTAAGGAGGGGGATGGGAACGGCGAGGAAAAGCGGGGGGGGGGGGGGGGGAGGGGGAGGCAGCCTGTCTCCTCACAGCTTCTCCGTCTCTCCCCCACAGCTTCAGAAGCAAAAGTTAATGAAAATTCAGCAACAATGAAATGATCATCTTCTTCAGTCAAGTGTATAACATAAAAAAAAAAAAAAGAAAACCATCTGACTTCAAGTTATTAAGCAATTAAATCCAATGTACAGGATTCCCCCGAGCCACGTAACACTTCGGACCCTGAAGGCATTTTTCATTTTCATCATCCGGGGAAGATGCGATTCTTAAAAATCCATTAACGTAATGCCATGGCGGTAAAGTGTATTTTTTTCCCCAAAAGACACTTCTTTGGAGATGCCATTAAAGGAGCAACAGATGAACTAATGAAAGAGCCTTACTTGATTTCTAGCCGCCATAAACGACGCCACCCCCAAAACTGGCTGTGAGACCTCTCTGAGTTCTCAGGTCTTCAGCAGTAAAATGAGAATAATAACAGTGTTTCCTTGTGTCTTATTTATTTGTTTTGGTTTCTTGAGACAGGGTTTCTCTGTACCTTTGGAGCCTATCCTGCAACTAGCTCTTATAAACCAGGCTGGTCTCAAACTCACAGAGATCCATCTGCCTCTGCTTCCCGAGTGCTGGTATTAAAGGTGTGCATCACCAACGCCTGGCCTTTGTAACTTTTTTAAGATGCGACATTAATTAATGTGTGTCAAGCATTTGTATAGGCCTGACATGTGCTCGGGGACCCAGGAAATTCACAACATGAATAACAGCATCATCATTGGCCACACTGCCATCTTTAATTGCCAGTGAGTTTTAAAAGCAAGTGATACGCAGTCCCAGATGGGAGATCTGAGCCACATTCTTTCTCCTTAATTACCTAAGGGTGGTGAGCTCACATCCCATTGTACTAGTATACACCTCAAGCAATCCTCTGTCCCCAGAGAAGTGGCATTAACCAAGCCTTCATTACAGACTCTACATATTGGCTAGAGATCTGAACAGCCACCACCCTACAGTAGAAACCTTCATGTCACTTGGATCCAAAGCCCGTGTTTTCTTGAAATATGTTGGCACCAAGTGGTGTTTCTTCCACCCACAGAATGCCCTGCATGCTGCCAGCATTGGTGCTTAAGTATTTAGAGGAGCGGAGAGCTGGACAGATTCTATACAGCTCACCACAGCAGCACTCTGTGGACCTTAATATGAAAATGAGCCTTTGTGAATCCACAGCCAGGAATATAATAAACAAAAGTTGCATTGTGTAGGCCTGGGGGACGGCTCCAAGGATAACTCACTTGCTGTGGGAGCATGACAACCTGAGTTCAGATCCTCAGGATCCACATCAAAGCCAGGCACCTCAACCCGGACTCTGTTTCGTGGGAGATGGGAGACAGAGGCAGGAGAATTGCCAGAAGTTAGGAGGCTAACTAGCCTGGTATATGTGTCCGTGAACAAGAAAGACTGCCTCAAACAACATGGGAGACAAAGAATGATATGTGAGGTCATCTGACCACATACATACCATGGCATGTGCCCCAAATTCACACACACACACACACACACACACAAACACACACACACACACACACACACACACACACACTCTCACCTCATTGGTCAAGGAATTATCACTATAACAAGGAGGTCACATTGAGATGTGCTAGTCTAAGGGACTAGAGTCAGGCAGAGCCTGGGACAGCCAGAGGAACATACTTGAGAAGCGTGGGAGGAGATGCCCTGGACCAAGCTGGGTCCCTCTCCTCCCTTAGGGCAGTTAGCAGAGCATACTTGGAGCCTCTGCTTCCAGCCTTGCTCTGTCACCCCTGACCCATTGCTTGGTACAAACAATTCCTCTAAATAAAGAAACAAAAGGGCAAGATCCCTACTTGGGAACTCCATCCCTGAAGCCAAGAAAACATTTTTTTCACTTGTCAAAGACAGGGCCAAGGCAGGGTTTAAAATGAGGCTCCAAGCAGGGACTCAGTGGGAGGATGTTCACACCCTTCTGTCTTACTGCTAGTTTAAAAGAAAGAAAACCAAACATGGACTTTGAAGCCACAGAACAAGAATGTACATCATTGGGATCCAACAGAATGGGCAGAACATTTCTAACCAAGAGCTAAGCTATCTTATTTCAAGCAAAGTAAATAAAATAAAGCTTAGGAATGGGGAAAGCTGATAAAGTTAATGAGAGTGGATGGGACAGAGGACAGGCTCCAACATGCCCAGTGTTCCTCTACCTAGCAGCCATACCTCCAGCTAGGCTTCCTACTCATTAAAGGACCAGGGAGACTACTCCCCCAAATACCATAACACAGTGTGTTCTCATTTCATTCATTCACTAATTCAGTACACACTTTCTGAAGGCCAACTGTGTGCTGGGTACATCCTAGGGTGGGGACCAGAAGTCAATATAAGATGTAGCATGTAGGTACATGTGCACAGACATGTATAGTTGGTATTTGGCCTCAGTCCCCCCTGCCCCAGCACACAGCTAATGGCGCTAGGAGCCACTAGGAGCTTCAGGATGGGGAGTGGTCCTCAAAAAGCCCAAGCCTCATTTAGAAACTTAAATTTTCAGGTAGGATGAAGTCGAACTGAAGACCGAATTCCTGGTGATAAATGATGTAATAAATCTGCCCGATGTACTAAGACCTCTGCCCAAACTCAAAACCACAGGGACCTGAGGGCTTCGGGACTGATGAGCACACAGAGGCTGGCAAAGACGGGCATCATGAGTATTCTTCCCTGTGCCTGACTGGCTGTGTTCCTGCTGGCCAGTACATACTCCTGATAAACTCCTGCTGGGGCCCTTCCTGGAGAACAAGGCATTCCTCCAGGGACTTACTGAAACCACTCGGGAAACCCTGGGAACATTTGCCGCTGTGTTCAATTCGGACAAGTGTGGGTGTTGGGAACCCCCACTCATGACTGAGATGGAAAGCCGAGCCATCTCTTGAGAATGAGCCCTCAGACTCCAGGCGTTGGGTGCGGACCTTGATGGCAAGACTCCAGGACGGTGTCACAAAATTGAAGAAGTGGTTGGAATTGTAACCCTTCTGGAGGAAGGGGACAGTAAGCATTTCTTCAAGAAAAAGATATGAAACTGTCTTATTTTTACAAGGATTGTTTTTTGTGTTTTTGTTGTTATTGTTTGTTGTGGTTTACCAAAGCCATACAGACACTCTATCGTTTGTGAACTACATCTCAATAAAGTTGAATAAGACCCATCCTGTGACTGGTGCCCCAAGTGCAGGGTGTGAACCTTCATTACCTCTGGACAAGCCATTCCCTGGGTGGACAGGAAAGGTGCAGAGAGGACCTCGACAGAGGTCTCTCTCCACCTGAGCTGGCTTTTACTCCACCTTGGGTAGGGGTGCTGCCAGGGGCATCGAGCCATAAAGGAAGTCACAGTGCACACGATAACCTCAGGCACCAATAAGAGACACAAATTTCCCAAACGGCGAAACCATGAGAAGCCGCTGTTCAGTACCACAATGCAGGGCCTAGATAATTCCTCCCAGCACAGGCTGTCGCCCACTGTAGGATACGCAAGGTGTTCAACAGCTTTCTTAGTCTCCACTGCTAGGTACTGAGATAGGACGAGAAAAAGAAGGTCCAGACACAGGCAAAGGTCCCCTTGGGGGCACAATCTCCCCCAGGGGGAGCCTGTCTTAGAGGTGCCACTGTGTGAAGCCTAAGGAACAGGAAGAAGCCCAATTTCATGGAAATGGAGAAAGCAAGGGAGGGGGGCGCTCTGGGGGGAAATCAAAGCCCCTGAGAACTAGCTGTGGATAGATCCTTGGGAACTTGTGCTGGCTTGTAGAAGGTAGCAACCACATTAGGGGAGCAGTAGGGATTGGATTCTATGTGCCTTGAAGTCTAGAATCAGGGGTGCTATTGGCCCAAGTGCATAAAGAGAGGCACACTACATATTCTTTCCCAAGGCTCTCCATGAGCTGTGTAGCTATTAAATAACACAGCTCAATGGGGGAGGGGGGATCCAATTCACGTGCCTGTACGAGAAGGAGAACAGATTGCTATCACTTCCCTTCGCTGGTGTTTCCCATACACCACAGGTGATCCCAGGGAACAGCCACTCAGAAACTTAACACTCAGGTGTTCTTCCTTCAGAAACAGGTAAGACATTCCACCTGCGCTTCGCCTGGTGCTCGGTGCCAACCGTCTCAGGTTAGACAGGGCTCTCGGTGCTTTCATTCATGTAGGAAACCAGGGTACTCAGGGATACATTACAGCTCTGCCGCCTCCAAGGCAGAGCTCCACGCTGTGCCCCGTGGATACAGACCAAAAGTGTGGGAACCCAGTGCTACCATGAGATCAGATAACTGGTCCCCAAATAGAAAGCATTCAATTACCCAGCCTTTGCTTGGATGCCCCCTATTAACCTATGTACCCCAGGCATCATTAGCAGACCATTTATAACAAAATTGTAATTGAGAGACCCAGAAATACCACTTTAGATTAAGTAATTGAATGCCCCTCAGTGAAAGATCGATAAAGGGCATCCAATTTCACCCTAGGAAAAACTTATTAAATTATTGTAGCTAGAAGCTGATAGAGCAAAAGAAAGATGTATGAAACTTCAAAGGAGACCTGGATGGGCCTCAATAAATAGCTTCATTTAGCCAAAACATTCATGTCTGCCCTCTGGGGGGAGAGGGGGAAAATAGCTAATTACATGATTTTACTTTTATGTTTTAAGGGGAAATTTTTTGAGGGGTCTTAATTAACCTTTTCCTAAAACACAAAGCCTTCTTCCGGTTAGTATGTCTAAATGCTGACATCTCTCTTTGGGCTTTGTATATGAAAATACTCTTTTTTTATCAAGGAATATTAGTCAGTAAGTGAAGGAAGGAATTTTTTTGAGTCAGCCCAAAGATATGAAGAGACTGGCAAGACCAAAAGGAAGGCTGACAGAGTTCTGTACAAACAATAAAGTCTCTCTCTCTCTCTCTCTCTCTCTCTCTCTCTCTCTCTCTCTCTCTCTCTCTCCCTCTCTTCTTCCCTCCCTTTGTGTGTGTGTGTGTGTGTTGGCAACAGATGTCATCATCAATTGCTCTCCTCATTATTTCTTGAGATAGCGTCTCTCCCTCACCCTGGAGCCCACCAATTTAGTTAGACTAGTTGGCATACAAGGCCCAGGTATCCTCCACATGCATGCTATGCGTGTAAGCACAGGCCCTTATTTTGTACAGCAAGTGCTTGACCAATTAAGCCATCTCTCAGGCTCCAGTGTCAATCTTACACCTGAAGTTTTACAGTCAATTAACAGAACGGATTCGCTCCTCGCCTTGACATCCAGCATCCTTTAGCATTGTAGAAAACACATTGTGATCTGGTGAATAAGGATTCCAAGCTCTTGTCTACCAAGGGACATCAGACAAGTGACTTACCTGGGCCTCTGCATTTTCAAATGGCAGACGGTCAGGCATAGACCACCCACAGATTTGGAGTTAAGAGCCTGAATGTTGGGGCCAAATTGCTTGGGTTTGACCTTGACAGGACATTAAACCTCTCTCCTCCCTGTTTTCTTGAATAAGAAGTGAGGCCAATCAAGGGACCTATAGACTACCACTGCCGTGAGCATCAAGTGAACTAACGTTTGCAACATACTTATGAGGGTGACCCATCATAAACAACAGACGTTAGTGAATATCGCATACACATAATGCTGGCCCACAGTAGCATTGATTCTAATTATTATTCATAAATATTACTTAGGACAGATTGTATTACTTGGCCCTATTCATTATTCCTCCCTGTAGTCACACTCATGCCACGTGACTGACTTTGCACTTTACAGTAAAGGAGCAGACTATTTCCTTACCCTTCAACTTGAGCCAGGTGGCCTACTTTAGTCAACAGAATGAGGTAGAAGAGACCACATGCCAGTCTTAAGCCCTGCTGAAAAGGCACAGGGTGTGCCTATTCAACCCACTGGCATCTTTGCTGTCGTCACAAGAAGAACATGGTTGAGTCAATAGAAGGATGGCAAACACATGAAACAGAGCCCAGGACAACACAGAAGAGTTGGAACCCAACTGACCCAGCCACCCATCCAGAAACCATGTTCTAAGTTTCTCATTACGTAGTAAAAGCTAACCAACATGGTGCTACAGGTTATGAGCCGTCAGGGCTACGAAGATCAGCAGCAACAACTGTGTGTTATGAGCTGCACAGAGCCGGCGTCTGATTAAAGCTTAGGAGAACACAATACAGCCAAAGCAGCCCACCAGGGATGCAGCTAATCATGGAGTCGACCCTTGCTCTGAAAGCCTTTTTCCCCCCAGCACCAGAAGGAGGTAATGCCACAACAATGCTGAAAACCAGAAGGAAGCTCTTCCCATGTTAGGCCACAACTGCCCCCACACACCTAACTAGCTTCCGGCAAATCTGTGTATTTTGTTTCAGTTACCTGGACAACTGACCCCACTCCCCAACAGGATGTACAGCCCTTCCATCGAGCCTCTTTGAGGTTATTGCCATTTATCACTGTGTCCTCTCCCCCTAGCAAGCCCTTGCCGTAATCTGACCCTGATAGGTTCCTTGCCAAATTTCATCTTTCCTGGTGCCTGGAGTCTCTTATCAGTGCTTCGTCTGCAAGTATTCCCTGACCACGGTCATCAGGCTCTTCCTGCCTGGCCCCAAGTGTGTATCACACTTAGCACGGGAGTTTTTGCTTAATCTACAGCTGGCACACAGCAAACTTCCGTAAGTAAAAATACCGTCTTTGCATCACTGGATAAAGCCTCAAGCCCTCACTCCAGGGCTACCTGCTTTCTGCTTTCAACACCCTTATAATTCTATGCCTACATGTCCAACTTCACCATCCGCATCCAATGTGCGGTCACAAATTCCAAGAAGAGGCAGATGGCAGAGCCCAATTTCCACAATCGTGCCTGCCCCTAAATGTTTGGAGAAAACTAGGAAGAGTGCTGTAACAGAGAGAAGCCCACAGGGGACACCTAGAACTTCTCCTGAAGGGTCATTTGCAATGGGAAATCTCTACTATATCCTGAAGACAAGAGTGGGCATACTCAGAGTGTAGATAAACCCATGCACTCCAGAGTTATCGGCCAGGCAGTACAAGCCTATAGGCACCTGCTCATCCAGCCTTGTCTTCTGTCAAGGGAACAGGTGCAGCATGGTTTTTTGCTTCCCAAGAACACGTAGCTCATAAGAGACAGACACAGTAAGAGAGTCGAGGGACTGGCACCCCACCTTCACTGTATGAACCTCCACAGAGGGCCACCCTGATTTCAGGCTATTATCTAGCTTAGCCTCAAGTGGTCAGCAGCTCAGCCAGGCCCATCGCTCCTCTCTTTCCTGGTCCCTTCAAGAGTCTGCCTAAAGATCAGCTTCTCTGTCTCACAGGGGCTCTGCATAGAGAGGGGAGGAAGGCACTACCCAAAGAGAAGGAGATGAAGTAGGACATTGTCAAACTTTCTCTGGATGCCTTGTTGGCTCAGAGTCTGGTGCCACGTGTCACATGTCCTGCACAGAGAAGCCTGGAGCCACAGGAAGTCAAGAAGCCTGGACCAGGTGCTGGCTGAAGGAGGAGGAAGAGGCAGGGCTGGGTGCACCGGCACATCTGAGACCACAGAAACACAAAAATGACCTTGCAAAGCAGACAGGTCCAGGAACCCACCTATACAAGTCCCTTCTCACTCCTGCAGGTAACAGGCCAGGATCCGTGAGACGGGCCATGATGTAGGAATGCTCTCGAGGCTGAGTACCCAGTAGGACTTCCTTGTGTGTTTCGAAGGAGGGCTGTGTTTCGAAACTTGAAAGTCTAAAGTAAGTACCCTCCCAGAATGGCAGGGAGCTGCTGGGTAGCGAGGGTTCTGAGCAAAACTCCCTCCATCTCTCAAACCGGACTCAAATACTGGGAGTCATCATTATGAACTGTGGCCTCTCTCTGGCCCTTATCTTTCCCATATGAGAGCCATGGACTGGGGACTTCCCCTTTGAGCTTTAACACTTTCAGAAATTAATTTCTCTTTAACAAATACCTGCCATCATCACTTCTGCCTTTTGCGACTGCTCAGTCACTAGTTTACAGTAAATGTTAAAAGCCAGCACAGCTCTCGCTTTATCAATTTCCACAGAACCATTCTTAAAGCTTCACCACGCGTTTTCTCCCAAGAGCAGACCACCCTTCCCACCCCAGTCCCGTTTGTTCATCACGAGGTATCAACTACTTGCACCATGCTCAAAGCCTGAATTTGCTGGGGCTATGAATGTGGGGGCCACACAGTCCAGAGCTCAGGAGTATCCAGCTAACACTAGAGCAGACTCCAGGGACTCCAGAAACATGATCACCTGCCTGCTAGAACGGTTCAGCCCCATTATGGGAATAGCCCTACCCCCCACCTCGTGCCTGGCAAACTGCAAAAGACACACCTTGGCTTAGGGGCTGGAGACACACTAACAACAGTGACAATGCCTAGAGCCACAGTCCCTGACAGCAGGGACAGGTGGGTGGGTGGGTCCGTCCATCTGTTCCAGCTCCGACCAAGCCAAAGGCAGCCAGATGCCCCGTCTCGTCAATAGTCGTGACATATCAGGTTTGCTTCACAAAGGCGTAGTGGGCAAGGGGCTTCCAATATGCTCACACGGCAGGTGCCACCGGGTGATCTCCACATGCAGAAAGAACTCTAAAGGTCTGTGTGACATTACAGGCAATTTTCTGTTTCTGAGCCCAGCGTGTCTGGAGGTCGACAATTTTCGAGCACTCATTCTATTATTTCGAGTGGTAATTCAAATCATCGGGGCACTAGATCTTCCACTCAAGTCGGGCTAGTAAACTGTCTGCGGCATTCCACTCAGACGCAACCTAAAGAACCCGAGCTTCGTGCTTTGCTTTGGAGCCTGCCCACCAAAATAGCTCTGGGGAACATAGGGACTGTGTGGCCTTTGGACACAACTCCCAGGGGAGCATGTAGACTCAGTGTTCCCAAGGAGCCCAGAAACAGTGAAAGAAAGAAACAAATACTGGTACAGGGTCAGTCATGTGTGGAAGGGCACATATAACCATTCTTTTTTTTGGCGGGAGAGGGGGTGGTTGAGACAGGTTTTCTCTGTAGCTTTGGAGCCTGGCCTGGAACTAGCTCTTGTAGACCAGGCTGACCTCGAACTCACAGAGATCCACCTGCCTCTGCCTCCCGAGTGCTGGGGTTAAAGGCGTGTGCCTCCACCACCCGGCTCCAACCATTCTTAACTCTCCAAGGCCAGCACGCAGATCCTCAAAGTCCGCGTGGAAAACTGAGGCACAGCAGGGTTAAACACATACCCAGAGCCACACAGTTAGCCAGTGGCTATGTTCCCTAGAGCTATTTTGGTGAGCAGGCCCTGTAGCAATGCGTGAAGCTTGGTTACCCTAGGTTGTCCCCTGAATGGAGTAACAGACTGTGATTAGAAAACCACAGGTCTCTTTGACTGGAAAGTCTGAGACCTTTGACCTTTACCACTCGATGACGCTGCCACCAACAGAGGCTGGCAGGGTGGCATGTCAGCCAACACCTGATTGGCCAGTCTGGATTTGAGACCACTAAGGCAAGGCAGCCAGGCTAGACTGTGAGCTGCACAGAAGCACAGGGCTAGCGATGCTCACCTCTGAAGAGCACGGGCCTCCCACTGGATGGGTACTCAGTAAATACTCCCACCTTAGTCACAGGAGAAAACTCCAGGATGCTCCACTGAGTTCCTAGAAATGCTCCAGAACAGGGCTTCTGCAGCTTGGTGACAAGAGCAACCCCAGTGGACACCGACCTGTGTCAATATACCAACCTCGGGTTGATGTGGATGTTTAGGTTTCGGTGTTCTGATACTATTAGAGGCAAGAGGTGAAACCGCTATCCCCACTGTCCAGGTGGCTCGACTATGACTTTCATGCCATATACTTCCTGCTTGGTGTGACTTGCAGAGATAGGAGAGAACATGGGCCTGAAGACGAGGCGGCTAAGGACCCAAGAATCTGCACCTGGGCACCAACCACAACATTGCAGTAGTCATGTGACTGCAGACAAACTCCCTCATCACGGGGACCGGCATCCTCTTCTAAAAAACAAAATGGAAGGCGTCACGTTGCCGAACAGGCCCAATATTCTCAAGAATTCAGGTGTTTGAGAGCCAGTTATTATTCTTCTTGGCTCGCTGTGAGGTTCCCAGCACGTGCAGCCCCAAACTGTAACTACTGGGGAGAGTGACACACTTGCAGACAAGGGTGATTTGGGCTCTCGTGTGGCTGGAGTACAAAGTAGTTAAGCAGTGGCTTGTAGTCACCCTCCAACCATTTCCCCCAACACAATGGGGGGAATGAATGTGCCCAGGGAGGGAGAGGGAGAGAAGGAGGGGGAGAGACAGAGAGAGAGAGAGAGAGAGAGAGAGAGAGAGAGAGAGAGAGAGAGAGAGAGAGAGAGAGAGAGCCCACAAAGGAAATAGATGACTCTGTCCACCTTTCCATCCCTAGATCCTCCTTGTCCACTCTGCCAGACTCTGGGAAGAGGAGAGAAGACCCTGAGTAGCAGGAAGGACTAGCCCAGATGTCCTTCACAGGTCTCTCATAGAACAGAACTCACACACTGAGCACAGAATGCGAATAATGATCTCGCAAATGTACAGCCGAGCTCTGAAATGAATAAATTAGAGGCGGCACAATTGAAAGGGGAGCAGCTGTGAGCTCCCCACCAGATGGCCTCCCTGATCTGAATACTTTTAAATATTGTTTTATTTTCAACAATAAGCAAAAGAAGAGTCTGGTTAACCCTTGAGTGGGGAGAACCTCCTGAAATACTTCAGTGGGACCCCTTTCTTCTTGACAGAAAGAGCATGCAACCCATCTGACAGTGTCTTCCAGATGGTTTTCCAAGGTGAAGCTGGACGTAGCATGCATGACCAATCCCCAGCAGACCAGCCCTTACCAGGTGTGGACAGAGGCAAGCAAGTGTGGCCACTGGAGACCTCTAAAATACGAGGGGCTGCACGCACCTGAGGGTACGAGGCACCTGCATCACAAGTGCAAGAGTCCATGTTTAGAATATTTAAATTTTATCATCATTTTAAAACTAAGTGGTAGCCAAGTACATGGTAAAATGAGAGGTCATGCTACTGTTGGAGTTCACTGTTGGAGTACCGTGGAGGGCCGCCTGGTAGGTGCTGTCTAGTCCTATGCCAAGGACCCACCGAAATCCTCATCTACTGACCACTCACAACGGTCCAGGTAGAGTGTGGCCACTCTGTAGTACCGAAGGAAGGGAATCAGAGGCCTTGGGCAGAGCCTACTCTAAAAATGTCACGGCAGGAGGCAGATCTAGACACAGCAGAAGCCCCAGCTGGCCCTCTCTCCGTTGAGCATGGAGATGCATATATCCCCTATCAATCGGTTTCCAGGAGTGACTGAGGGTGGAGCTTGGGGCACTTGGCCTCACACTTGCACAGCTCCATCTGGCTTTGATGTTCACTTAGATCAAGTTTTCCTCTTGCAGCTACCATAGCAGTAAAGAAATAATGAACATTAAGCAACAGAGCAGGGACAAAGAGAAACAGGCTGGAACACGCCCTTGGCTTCAACTTCCCCCCTTGCACTTAAATACATGTACTCCTTGCTGTCCTCATCCGACAGGTAAACAAGGGATGGAGATGAGGCCTGAGGCTAAGGATGATCAAGGTAAAGGGTTGGGTGCAAAGAACAGCAGAAGAGGAGTTACCACCCAGATTTACTTTAACCCCTCATTTCTCAAGTATCTTTGAATTATTAACATTCCCCCACTAGCCACAGCATGAGGCTCAACCAGTGTCCTTCCTGTTGTTATTGCCATTGCCACCACCACCACCACCACCATCATCATCATCATCATCATCAGTTGAATTCCCATTTGAATGAGAATGATGCACTTGAGGACCATCCCAGGAAGGACGCTGTCTCTTGCCTTCTCTGTCACAATGATGGGACACCCAACAGCAGACCACAGAACTCCCCAGAGTGGGTGTAGATCTTTATGAATACGCACACAAGTCAAAAGCAGAAGCCCAATATGGCTCTGGAAGACGTTGTTTTGTGAGTTACTCATTCATGTGAACAGAGATGTCCTTGGATGTGGCTCCATGTGACTGCATGGGCCATGAGACGGACAGGTAGGTACACTCTGGTGTAAAGAGAAATGTGGAGGTAAGTCTTAACAAAAAAAAAAAATGAGGCTCCAAAACCGAGAAGTACTAACACAGCCCACTTCTGGACAGCATCCATCTCTTCCTGGCTGTGTGTCCCCAGGCCAAATGCTTTACAATTCTGGGCTTGTTTGCTTCCCTCCAGCATAGAGAAAATTGCAGCAGGAAATGCTGGAGGATTAATGGGATCATCCAAGCAAAATGCTTCCTTGATGCCACCAGAGTTTGAAAATCCCTGCCGTGACCACCTCCCCCATCCTCTCATGGCTTTCTCCTTTCCCTAGGTCTGCAAAGATTTCAGCCAGCAATAGGATTGGTCTGATGACAGAAGCCCCAGCCATCCCTGAATGATGCCAGAATTCTTAAGGCAGAAGACTAGCATGGTGCGAACAAGCCCATACAGAGAGCCCCCTCACCCTCAAGTGCATCAAAGTCAACACAGGAACCCCAGAACACTGGGCCCACCAGACCCAATTTCTGGAACCTCGACTCAAACCTGGAATCTACATTTCCAATGTCTGTAAAGTAGGTCAACCAAGGATTTATTTATAGACCCAAGACACTAAACACAGATATGCTGTCTATAGCAGAAGGGGAACCTCACTCCATGGTTATTAGTCAAGCAATTTAAAAGTTCCTGGTCGACCATGAATTTTGCTTTTTGTTTGTTTTTTTTTTTTGTTTTGTTTTCATTAACTTCTCCCCAAGTCTCCATAGCTGAAGCTGAGGAGGTGAACGCCGATGTTCTGACAAGGGTATGCTCTCCAAGAATCCTGGTGTCTGCCAGGTGCTGCTACAACACACTGGAACCGTGGCTGTCTGTGGCTGTCTGCAACCAGCCTGTCAAGGACATCACTAGCTGGGAGGACACTGCCGCTCACAGCTATGTGAGGCCAGGTGAGAACACGGGGAGACTGTAACAAAGCAGATGAAGCCAGCTGGCTGGCCCCAAGAGCTGCTGTGCCCTCAGCTCTATGTAAACAAGTTAATAAAAAAAAGGGGGGGGAGAAAGCACTTATTCAAAAAATAATCAGTGCATCTTGGCTCAAGCACAGACTCCCACAAAGCAAATGATGTATGATATGAGAAATCTGTAACCTCAGAATTAACTACAGAAGAGTGCAAAGTCACACACAGAGACCTGGGTATGTACACCCCCCACCCCTGTCCTGTGAAGTAGGGTTTATTCTCAGAGGTCAGACTTCCTCCTGGACTTGGAAAGCAAGAGTCAAAAGGGAAAGAACCTTGCAACTAACTTCCTACCAAGTGGCTGCTGGTCTCTGTCTGAAAAACAAACATCTGACCCAACAGTTCCCAGTCCTTGGTCAATTCAGTGGTAGTAGCGATGTCTGTCAAGGGCCTGCATGATACACTTGCAAAAGCACAGCAGGCTGAGAAGCTGACATGAGACTGGACTTGGAGTCCGGGGTGCTTGAGATGAGCAGAGCAGGCGTGTTTGGGCTGTGTGGTACTTACAGGGCAGTGGACACCCAAGGTGAGGCAGCAACCACACCAACCATGTGGCCCTGGAGAAATAGCTGCCCCCAGTCCTTCCTCCATCATCAGGGTGGTGCCCAGAGTCACTGGCTGCTCTGTTACTGCATCATGGGAAGAATTAAAGGAGAAACCAAAGTCCACCTATCCACAGCCATCTTTTGTCCTGTCTGCCTCTATGTACCAGTCTGTGCCTTCCTCAGCCTCCGGCCAGTACCTCTTTCCAAATACCACTGCTCCCACTGGCCCATCACTGCAGTCCATGCTGCAAGCCTGAACCAAAGCTTCTCCCTGACTCCCTTGCCCCTCAAGCCCCTTCTGCTGGGTATCCCTGCGGGTGTCTAATAGCACCTGCCTTAATCACTAGGTGGTGAGCTCGGCGCAGAGGGGAGAGCCTCTGTTCACTTGTAACGTGTCCCAAAGAAAGGACACCAGAAAAGGACACGGGAAACATCAGCATGCATCAAAACCCCATGCAGCCACAAGTAAACATTTCTGATAAATGCTCCAATTTTTATATCTAAAATAGAACTTTAAATTCTGCCTCTCTGGGATTAGTGTCTGTCACTGAAAATGCATTTTTTGGTATCTTGCTGGTGGATGTTGTCACTAATATGGGGATGTGTGGGAGGCTGGCCCTGGCCTGAGAGCTTCTGATGCCCACACCCCATTCTGCAGGGGACTGTGAACAAGGGGAGGGTAAAGGCCCCAGGACCTGGCACTCCTGCCAACCCCAGTGCGCCTCTCTGCCCTTCTAAATTAGCTTTCACGCTTCAGAAAACAACAGACTGATATGTCTTGGTAAATTATGATTCTGATCTCTGTGCAGAAGTTCTGTTTTCTCCATTTTCTTTTATTTTGCCCCATTTTCAGCTCTAACACCCCTGTCAGGCAAATTTTTCTGAATGTATTCAGACCACACCATTTTTTTTTTAGCCACACGCTATAAAATCCCAGGTGCTGAGCTCAGGACAAAAGAAGTGTGCGGGGTGGGGGGGGTCCCCTCCTCCTTGTGGACATTTCATTCCTTTCCCATAAAGGGAATTTGGAAGTGTTTCAAAAACATCCAGTATTCAGAGACTAAAACCCCTAATTACCCTGCTTCTCCTGTCTCTCTCCTGGGCTGTGGCTCCCTCAGCTGCTTTTCTCAATTCTACTCTTCCGAAAAGACAGGTTACATAATGGACCTGCTGGGGCCGATGGGGGCAAGTCCTGGAGTTCAGTAGATAACCTACTAGAGAGGGCTGAGGTGAGGACTCTCCTCAAGCATTTGGGGAGTTGGAGGTGTCCCTACTAGAGAGGGCTGAGGTCAGGACTCCCCTCCAGCGTTGTGGGAGTTGGAGGTGTCCCTACTAGAGAGGGCTGAGGTCAGAACTCCCCTCCAGCGTTGTGGGAGTTGGAGGTGTCCCTACTAGAGAGGGCTGATGTCAGAACTCCCCTCCAGCATGGGGAGAGTTGGAGGTGTCCCTACTAGAGAGGGCTGATGTCAGAACTCCCCTCCAGCATGGGGAGAGTTGGAGGTGTCCCTACTAGAGAGGGCTGAGGTCAGAACTCCCCTCCAGCATGGGGAGAGTTGGAGGTGTCCTTACTAGAGAGTGCTGAGGTCAAGCATGGGACGAGTTGGAGGTGCAGATGAGAGAAATGGGGGACATGGAGTAGCCCAGCAGGGCTGGGACTAGCATCCATGGCTGCTTCTGTCTTGCCTCAGGACATGATTTCTCCTGTCTCCTCACCATCCCGACTCCCCCTTTTATGAAACTGTCATAGAGCAATCCTAGTGACCTTCTCAATGTTCTCAAACCAGGATTGTTTCCACTCTCCCATACTCCCATCAATACAATCAGCAGATGACCTCACCAGACAGAGTTTGATTGACAGTTTTCCTGGGATTTTCACATCCAAACACTTGCTGCAGAGGATCGTGAATGGAACTCAAATATTGCTCCCCACACAGGCCCACAGCATTCATTTCACAATTTATAAAAGATCCGGACACACTCCCTTTCATGAAGGGGAACCCCAACTTAGGCCAAGCATCCCCATACTGGAGGGGTAGGTCTGGGCTAAGAGCCTGTTCTCTCCATGTACCCCACACTGCTCCCTCATCAACCAAATCCCAACCCTACCACGTCTTTCTAAGACAACAGGCTTTTGGTGTCCCCAGGACTGTGTAGTGCCTGCCACAGGCTCAGCCTCCTTTTTTGTCCCATGCATTAGCCTGTCTCTAGCATAATCCCCTTAGGTTCTGACCCACCCCAAAGGGGCTTTGCACCTGAAGGAGGAGAGGGCTACCTGTAGATCCCAAAGTAACTGGCTGGCCTTCTCAGAACATCAGTGAGCACAGCCTCCAGTCCCAGGTAACCAGGCACTCCCAGATGCCACACTCCACAAACACACGTCAAAGAACACGCCTGAGGTATCAGGACTGTTATACGCAGCATATTTCAAGGCTCCTTAGAACCATCTCTGGAGATCACGAAAGTAGAGGAATCGTTTTCAGACATAGCATAAGGCGCTTGCCTGTTTCTCTCTATGGATGGTTCCTGGCCTATCATTTTTGTTCACATCATTTATTGAAATCACAGGCAGATTTCAGACTTCTTCAGCCCAATTTTCTCAGTTATCAGCATCACCAAGGAAGGAAGCAGAGAAGGGCAGGCCTCTGTCCCGGGTCCTAAGATTGTGCAATCCAAGTGGTCGCCAAGGCCACTGGGCAGGGGTAACTACAGGACAATCTTGAGTAATGCTAACAGCTCCCAGGTGAGCAGCAAGATGACAGCCTGCTAAAGGCCAAGGCTTTGATTGTGTGTGTGTGTGTGTGTGTGTGTGTGTGTGTGTGTGTGAGAGAGAGAGAGAGAGAGAGAGAGAGAGAGAGAGAGAGAGAGAGAGAGAGAGAGAGAGAGAGAGAGTCAGAGTCTCAGCTTGGTTTCAAACTCCTTATGTAGTTAAGGGTGACTTTGAACATCAAACCTTCTTTCTTTCACTTCTTCATTCTGGGATTATACCACTTGACATTACCATCCTTGTTTTGGTTTTTTGAGGTTTTTTTTTTAGTTTTTTGTCCCCAATCCCACTGTGTGTGTGTGTGTGTGTGTGTGTGTGTGTGTGTGTGTCTGTGTGTGTCTGTGTGTGTGTATATACTGTGCGTACACCCATGCAGAGGCCCAAGGAGAACACTGAATGTCTTCCTCTATGGAAAACCACGGAACTGTTTGAGACAGAGCATATCACTAAACACAAAAATCATTGCTCATGAGCCTGGCTGGCCAGTTGCTCCTGGGCCCACCCTTCAGTGCTAGGGTTATAGGACAGGCACCCCCGGCTTCTGTGTGCTTTTGCAGCAAGTGGTCTTATTCGCTAAGCCAGCTCCCAGCCCCTTCATCTCCATTTTAACTTCAGGAGCTGAAATGAGGTTAGTGATGAGGACCTGTGTCCTTGTCCCTCTGCTCCCCACTGCTCAGCACACAAACCACTCCACACGGAGCCAGTGCTCTGCCAGCCCCTATATTTTCCTCTGGGCCCCCCTGCTCCTCAGGTTGAGAACTTGAGCCAGATATTCCCGGAATGGCCTGTGGAATGGCCCATATGTTCATTTTTTTTTGCTTCAGTTACTTCACTAATTGAGGCAGAGGTGCTGAGAGTTTTGACATTCAGTATCTGAGTCATTGCCTTGTTGTCTCTTTTCACTTCCTGTGCTTCGACACAGCCTTCTGTGGCCCTTTGGAAACACAACTCTATCCGGGGAGAAAAGCGGCAAACTTCAGTCTCTTTCCCAAAGTGTTCGATGCCTTAAGCTTTGAGTTATAAGTTAACCGCCTGAGAAAAACTCTTCAGCTGTCTGCTTCTCAGGCTTGAAAACAAGCCTTGGCCTGGGTTTCAAGCCGAGGACAAAACTGTCACAACCCGTGGAAAGCGCTGAGTGAGAAGCCCAGTGTCCTGCGACTGCCAGGCTACCGTGACTGTCGCGATTCCCATCGCCATTTCTACAGTCTGTATTTAGTGACATGGGGTTGTGTCTATTGTCTGGTCTGGGCCATAACACGCAGGTTATAGAGACAGGCTTCTCTCTTGTCTCTTCCAGAAACCAGATTCCTTGGAATGCTTCAGATACGAAGCAGGAAAAGGTAAAAACCATTTTCATGTCCTTTCTACGTCAGCTGTGAAAAGTATCATTACACTCTCATTTTTAAAAAAAGGTTCTTCAGGGGCTGGAGAGATGGCTCAGAGGTTAAGAGCATTGCCTGCTCTTCCAAAGGTCCTGAGTTCAATTCCCAGCAACCACATGGTGGCTCACAACCATTCGTAATGGGGTCTGGTGCCCTCTTCTAGCCTGCAGGCATACACACAGGCAGAATATTGTATACATAATAAATAAATAAATATTTTTAAAAAAAGTTCTTCAGCCCACCTTAATATCCCTGCTCTCAAATAGGGGGAAAAAATCAGGAAAAAAAAAGTTTACTTTTAAAAGGAGACCTTTTCTTGTGAATGGCTCTAAAGTGTTTGATTTTAATAAAAAAAGACAAATTAAAAATGATAAAAACAAGGCTTTTTTATTTTAGGACGTTCTGCTTTTTGGGCCCCGAGTACACAAAGAAAGTGTAGCAAGATGATCCATGCCAGAGTGTCAGAGCACGCCCTACTGGGCACGTATCCCTGGACGTGCTGCCACAGGCACAGTGGGACAGGATGAGGAAGATTCAACACCAGCCTCTGCCATGCAGAAGCACAGACGCTCCTGGGCTCTGCATAAGCCTCCAATCCCACCTCCAAGCCAGCTCAAGGGGACCATTAGTCTGTGCTTTGCACTTACTATGCAAGCTGTAAATGCCCACACTCCAACATCCCATTGAGTCCCCAACAGACAGTTCAGGCTCAACTGAATCCTGCAGTCTTAGCCCTCTTAGAAACTAGCGCCTCATAACCAGGAAGCACTAATCTTACAAAGTTCAAGTTTATCCCAGAAACTTTCCGGGCTCCCTCCCTACTGGCAGCAAGGAACAGTGGACTGGAAGCAGAGACACCATGTCAGGGTAATACAGAAGAATCCATCAGGACTAGCTCTAGGGATTTCAGAAGGGGTAAGGCCTGGCCTTAACTGTGACAACACATCAGGTCACCGAGCTTGAGAGGGTGACACAGTAGATAGAGCACCATGCTGGGCCTGTGGCCTGGAGAAGGCTGGGGACCCACGCTGACAGTTTCAGATACTAGAAACGTACATCGCTGGCTTTCCACAGAGAGGCAGGCACCGGTGCACAAACTGGAGCAGCGCACTCCTCCACGAGCTCCCTGTAGGGAACACATGCACTCAGAGGCCAATCTGAAAACGGCACGTGCCCAGGTGGGCAGCTTGTTCTCACCAGAGCAGACTCCAATCTTCTTGAGGAGGAATACAGATTTTCTATCATACAACCTGATATCTGACTTCAGTCTTTCTTGCCTGAGGGACTGAGCTGTCAGGATTTAGAAATCAGTGGGCATTTAATGCGTAATATACCAGGGTCAAGAAGTCACGCCAAATGAGTATTCCCCTAAATTTGAAGTCCAGCTATTGCTCCCTCTAATCGTAAGACTTTGGACAAGTGGCCATGCCTGCTTCCCCAAGGCACGTGGAAATGGTAACATGGCCACCATGCTTCAGGAGAAAGTAACTAGGATGGCTGGGGAAACTCTGTAAATAAAAAAACCAAAGAGCCAATGAAGTGAACAAATCTAATCCCAGAGTGACAAATAATGTCTGTTCTCGTTCACGTGATACCTAGATTTTTATATAGATTAAGTAAACTATGCCATAGATTATATGACATGGAAGTAGACTCAAAACTGTCTAGGGCAACAGAAGGGACTAAGAGTGGAGAGAGGTGAGACAAGGAAGTATGGGGTACGGGCATATGCTCAACATACAGTGTGTACCGGTATGAAAATGACCTAAGAAATATAGTTCCACATACAACATTTCACATCAAAGACTCAAAAGTAAACACCCAGCTTGGGGGGGGGGGGGGTGGAGTGGAGGGGCAGGCTGCAGGTTGCATTCTCGAGAGGTGGGAAGATACCTGGGGAGAAGTGGCAGGAAGAACAAGGCCCCAACTTTCCCAGAGTTCCCCCTTTGGACAATGGACACAATGGGCAGGACTCCCACAGCCAACCAGAGCCCAAGAGACCCACACGAGCAATCAGGGGTCCTCAAGGGTAGTCATCCCCAAACACCACACCCAGGAGACAGAGACAATGGGAAACAGGCATTTCCTCCCCACTCTGAACCCCCTGCTGGGCTTGGAAGACAGGACACTCCTCACAGCAGCTCTGAGCATGAGCCCCAGGAAAAGCTCGTTTTCAATGTGCTGTTCAAGCCCCCATCTACGAGATGTCACTATTTCCATACATCTTCATAGAGAAGTTGTTAATGAAAAAAATGCTCATTTTCAGCTTGTCCCATTCTGGGTGCTAAATTCCCATCTGACCTGAGAGTAACTGATCTGTACTTATCTCATATGTCTTTTTTTATGGAGTTATATGCCCACGCTGCTCCAAATACTCTTTTAAAATAATCTTTCAGCACTGGAGGTGAGAATCTACTTTTAAATTTAAATTAAGTGAAATTAGGAGAAGTGAAAAGAATCATAAAGATCTCATTCCTTGGGCTTTCCTGGTCCCAGGGTGGGTCATGAGAGTAGACAGACGGTGCAGGTAGACAGGCTGTTATGTCCAGCGTCACCGAAATGTTGGGACTGCTGGAGCTGTGAGCCCTGGAAGGCGAGGTCAGAGTCACACGGCTCACTCCCTCCTTGCAAGCCTGCCAACCAGAAGGCACTGGGAAGCCACTTCCCTGAGCTGCCGTAACATAAGACTGTGCAATGCTTGTCCCGGTGGATGAACCTACATGGCTGCAGTCATGAGGGTAGGCAACAGCCTAGGTGTAACAGCTCCAACTCCTTTCCCCTCCCATCTCCTGAAGACCTTGTGTGATTGTGCACGGCAGCCCCAGACTCCCCTCTCAGGAGGGCAAACTCCAGGCTAGCTTCTAAATCAAACACTTCCATCTCAAAGATTAGCCCTGAGACTTTACTCCATTGTAGGCACATAGCCCAGAACACCAAGACCAAAATGCTGGTCGTGAGCCCCTTCTCAGAGACTGACCAATCCCCAGGGCCCAAATTTCAACACAGACTACACAGTCCCAACGTAAGGACCCTCTCCTTCATCCGTCAATCCAGTAGTCATCCTCTGGGAAGTTCGAGCAGGACGCAGAGGGAGTCCTCTCTCTCACGTTCCCTTATGCAGCCTCTTACCTCATTTTTCAGGAGAGTAACACACTGCAGGGGGACCTGTTGTGATCACTTGAAGGGCTGGCAGAATCACCCTCAAGTTCATCCCCAGCCGAGCCATCCACCCCTGCATGCGTGCCCATCAGAGACACCTCCCAGGCTTACCAAAAGACACAAGCTGGAACAGCCCGGGTTCTGTCTGTAATGCTCCAACTGTAAGTCTCGCAGTGTCAGCCCACAGTGGAGTGGATGAATGCAACCCAACTACAAAAATGAACAAGCAACAACAGGGAAGAATCTCATAAAAGCAGGTGTTGAACAAAAGAGACCAAACATGAAGGAAAATATCCTGCATGATTCCTCTGTCATGAAGTCCAAGATCCAAGCCAAAAAAAAGATCAAGGCTGTGGAGGTGAGGCAAGAGGTTTCCCATGGGTGGGGTGGGGAGGTGGCTAGTGACCTTTATGGCAGGGTCAGGACTTCTAGGTTGTTACTCATTCCTGCTGGTTGTCCACGGGGGAGCTGTTTGTTACCATCCTTCAGGCTCTATACTTATGGCGTATATTTTTTGATGTAAGTTGTACTCCAGTTTTAAAAACAGTCCATAAATCATGGCTATAATCTCAGAGCACAGGAGGGAACTGCAGGATTAGGAGTTCAAGGCCAGCCTGGGCCACATGAGGCAAAAGAAAGAAAGAAAGAAAGAAAGAAAGAAAGAAAGAAAGAAAGAAAGAAAGAAAGAAAGAAAGAAAGAAAGGAAGGAAGGAAGGAAGGAAGGAAGGAAGGAAGGAAGGAAGGAAGGAAGAAAGAAAGGAAGAAAGAAGAAACAGTTCATAACATTAGTTTAATGGGTAGAGTTAAGTTTCTGTCAATGGGGTGGAGAAGATCCCATGGGCCTTTGTCTAACAGCCTAGTCCTCACACACCTTCACCAGGAAGGTGAGTGTTCTTCCATCAGATCAATACCATTTCCTTTCAGAGGTGCCAAACCGAACTTCCACTCTACATACATTTCTAAGTGGCTAACGGCATTTATAAGCACTTGGGGCTATATTTTATGATCCGGCAGGCAGTCAGATGGCTAATGACCTCCAAGTGCCAAGGTCTTAAATGGTTCCTCTCTAGTGAAGACAGCCAGCAAGTTAAGCCTTGCTCAACCACTCAGTGGCTACTGACAGACAGGGGCACACAGTCAGGGAAAAAGTCTTAGGTAGATATGTGAAATAATAAATAAACAAGTAAGTAAGTAAGTAAATAAATAAATAAATAAATCATTTTTTAGCTATAAGTAAAATGGTCCATTAATGGGGGAAAAAAATCAATCCAGTCCCCAGGAACAGGTTTCTAGCATATTCTAAAACTTAGGAAGAGAGCCACAGGTCCATCAGCCATGTTGACATTTGGGTGACCTCTTCCCTGATGGTCCCCTGATACCAATAACAAGACCATGGTCACAGAATCCCTGTAGACTTGTCTTCAGGGAATCTTCCAGGTCCTTCTATCCCCTTGCCTCTGGGTTCAGGGCTTTAGTGCCCTAGGCTCCCCTCCACATTTCCTCCCCCACAGTCTGGAGCTCTGGAACGCTACCCACCACCCTCCCTGGAGTAGGCTCATGTCACTAACATACCACTCAGCAGTCTCCCCTAGCTGCTATTGAAACCAGAAGCTCGCTTGGTTCCCTTCAAGGCTCTAAGCAACTTCATGAAGGCAGGACCCAGGTGTGCACCTCTGTAATCAGGTATCATGCCACCTACCCTGCGAGCTGAAGAAACTGACGTAGGTTGAGCTATGACAAACACGGGTCACAGTGACCAAACACCATCGTTTGCTTTTTCTTTTATCTCCACAGCTTGCTCCCATCTGAGGACACTGTCCAGGACGCTGAGTCCAAGGCACTAACAGGAATCTACTACCTGGTTCTTTCATTCATTGACAGGTGCTACTGAGTACCATTGCAGCAGGCTCCGGACACAGTGGGCAAACACAACAGAAGGGACCCTGCCCCACTCAGAAGCTGCTGAGGCTTCGCAGAGGACAGAATTTAGCTTTCCTGTTTCCCTCATTCTCCTTTTTTTTGTTTTTAATTTGCCAATTAAGATAATTTTTCTCCAATATCTTTAAACCAGACTTATCCAAGTATAACAGACTCTCGTGTCAGGTAATAAGAGTATCACGGATTTTTAATCCTATTATTCTCCTTTTTAAAGTCAAAACAGTGATTGTGGCGGTCTTAACAGGAAAAATAAACAAAACCAGCTTTCTCCTGAACACATAAGCTCTGTGTTTGTTTATTCAGTGACTATGTTAAACACAGGTTCGGTGCTCTACGGCCCATGAGGATCTATTTCCAGACAAGCAGGTATAGCCGACCTACCCCTGTTACACCGCAGCACACCTGGCTGCCCGCCACGCTTCCTCCCCGTAGCCGGGAGGCATAAAAGACAGCCAGTTTCTTTCAAGAGTCATAGCTCCATTCAGATTTACCAACTTGTGAGAATGCAGAGTGAGAGCAGAATCCTGGCCGGCTGGGGATTCACAAGCCCAGTAGCCTCGGTACAAACTGAGGACAAAAGGTGGTGACCATGGAGGCCATATGCATCACTACCCTGTGACCCAGCTCTGAAGAAGTGAGGTATATGGGTAGCCCTCCCTGTGTAACTCTGAGACCCTCAGTTCCCCCAATCAATGTTTAGGTAATTTTAATCCTTGTTCAAGATTCCTGTTTCCAACTGAAAATCCTTTAAAGTCCGAGCTGCCCTAGGCTGGGAGACACCCCTTGACACTGCTCTGTTTCTTTTAGTTTCCAAGAAGAACAGGGCACCTACCACACCTTGGACCAGCCTACCACACCTGGATCCTCGTGCTGAAAGAGAATGAAGCCTTGACAAGAGGTGGATAGGTTCCTTCCAAGCTCTGCAGCCACTTGCTCCAGAGGGGAGACACCCTCCATAGCTCCTTTCTTCTCCAAAATGCACTGTCCCCCTCGGGAGCCCCCTGACTTCACAGGGTGGCATTCTTCACAGTAACCAGGGTGACCTGTGGTGGCCTTTGAGATCATAGGTTCTCTCCAAGAACATTCCACTCAGCTACAGAGGGCAGAGCCCAAGCAGAAAATATCAGAGGGAAGAAGCCAAGAAGAAAGAGGAGATCAACTTCCCCTCTTGGGACTGAGACACAGAAGCAAAAAGCTAGAAAGAGAAGCTCAGGGTAGCCATTCGCAGCACTGGATAAACACACACAGTTTGTCAGCCTGTTTTCATCATGCAGGGCACAAGGATTCACACACTCACACACACACACACACACACACACACACTCTAGAAGAAATGCATATTCATATTTTGTCTTCTCAAGGCAGAGCTGTGAAGACTGTGAGCTTCATTAGGTATCTAGGTCCGTGCCGCTGTTCATTCTGAATAACCCAGGGTTAATTACTCCAGAGTCTTGATGCATGGAATCTGAGTGTCGCATGAAACCCCAGCTCTGATTAGAAAAATCATGATGTGTCACTTCAGTTCCTCAAGCATTCCCTAAGAGTATCCCCAGACAGACACCCGTGTCCCCAGATAGATACCCAGCCAGCCTCCTCAGAGGTCTGTACTGGTAATACAGCACACCTCTGCCGTCTGGACATGTACAGGCTGACTCTCTCTGCATGGCCTACATCGGGTACCAGCTTCAGTGGCATGCAGGTTTCCAGGGCCGGCTGGATGGACAGGAACTCAGCACTTCCACATGCTCAAAGCCAACCCATGCTCAAACCCTCTGCACACTTGATTTCACGCTCTGCTGGCCCCAGTCTAAAGTTCTTAATTTTTTAATACGGGACTCATATCACCATGTTGCACTGGAGCCTGTAAATGACATTGCCAGTCTAGAGTTTCATAGAGATTAATAATGAAAGCTGAGATGCAGCTCAGCTTGGAATGAGAATGACCCCCATAGACTTATATATTTTAAAACTTTGTCCCCAGTTGATGGCACTGTTTGAAAAGGGATGGAAGATGTGGCCTTGTTGGAGCAGGTGTGCCACTGGGGTCAGGCTTTGAGGTTTCAAAAGACGAGCGATACGCCCAGTGTGTCGCTTTCTCTACCGCCTACCTGTAGATCAAGATGTGAACTCTCAGCTCTTCCTGCCATTAGGCCCTTGCTCCACCATCATGGATTCTAACATCAAATTAAATGCTTTATTTCACAAGTTGCTTTGCTCGTGTGTTTTATAGGTGCATATCTGCAATCCCAGCACTCACGGGTAAATACAGAAAGATCAGAAATTCAAGGTCATCCTTAGCTACGTATTTAGTTTAAGGATAGCCCAAAATATATAAGACACTGTCAGAAGGAGGAGGAGGAAGAAAAGGAAGAAGGAGAAGGAAGATGGAGGAGAAGGAGGAGATGGTGAAGGAGGAGGAGGAGGAGGAGAAAGAGGAAGAGGAGGAGGAGGAAGAGAAGGAGGAGGAGGAGGAAGAGAAGGGGGAGGAGGAGGAGAATTAAAACGACAATGAGGGTCGAATGGAGAGAGAAAACATACCCAGGAATCTCTTCCTATTCTTTAGAGATAATGATGGCAATCATTCAGAAAATTGCATTCTGTCTCCCAGACTTGGGATCATCGCTGGGACCTTCCTAGGAGTGCTTGAGAATGTGGATCAGAATGATCCCTCTCTCGGGAAGAGCTAGCAGCAGCCTGTTTATCACAGTTCCCATCTCAGGACCAGCTCCCATACTGCTCTGCCTGACAATTTAGCCAACACTGGGCCCTTTAATTTATCGCACTAATGTGGTTAGACACTGGTCCCCGGAGTCAGGCCATCTCACAGGCACTGAAGAGAGGCCATGGAGGAAATTTATGAGCCAAGGCTTATCCCTCACAGCCTCTATAAATGGGAAAATCTTTACCTTCGTGGAGTGATGTGCTTAGTCCCCAACCAGAAGAGAAAATTAAGCCCTTCACCCAGCGCTCTGCACTGTTGGTTTTTACAGCTTGTCCCCCAGCCTGGGCAGCTTAGACACCATTTATAAACAGGCTTCATTTTACCCTTCCTTGGTAGAGAATACAAAAACCAATTAGGTACATGCAGATAAAGTTCGCACATTCCATTCTAGTGGCATGTCACCATTTATGGTACCCATGACAGGGAGAGAGAAGGATGCACACGCATCATTTGAGTCTTGAGTCCTGAGCATGCGTGGGGGTTCTGGGTCAGCCTGCCACTCGGGATTTTGCACCTTGAAATAAGTTTGTAGGTAGCCTAATTAAAACACATCAAAACATAAATTAATGGGAACTAAGGTGTCTATCACAGCAGATAGGACTATAGAAATCTCCCTACCTTAAAGCACCCCCAAGGGGCAGGGTAGGGATTTTGCTTGCTTCTTTGAGGATTCCCAGCTCCTACTAATAGAACCATTTCACCAGAGAAACCAACTGCACTTATATTAAGAGACATGACAGAACTCAGACAGGCCCATTTCAGAGCTGGGAGGCCAAAGATGCTCAGAGCAGTCTGGTCAAGTGTGTAGGCCTGATTCAAGTACTAAGGCCTGCCAGGCTGCAAGCAGTCTCTGATTCAGACTGCCTGGGTTCAAGTCCCCACTCTACCACTGAGTTACAGGAATTTAAACTGTGAAGTGGGGGCACTGGGCTGTTAAGCCTGTCTCCTCAAAAGCAGCTGAGAATATTAAAGGAAAGCAGCTCATATTAGGTCCCCCATGCACGCTGGTTACAGTGATCAGATATCAATAACTCCAGATCTCTGTGCTATGTTCCATTATACCAGCCTGAGCTGAACCATCCCTCGTCTCTAAGAACTTCTCAAACCCAGGTAGGAGGGTTTCTCTCAGCACATGCTTCAGGGATAGAAACCCATAGACTACCACATGGGCTGCAGAATTTGGGGAAAACATTAAAGTGGCTCTTCTAGGATTTATTGACCTGACGAAAACTAATGTCATTGACTGCCAATTGGAAAAGATCCAAAAATCATCTAAAAGATAAACGACAGGGCTGAAATTCACGAAATCCTAAAATGCTTCCAAAGTGCTGTGGATCCCTGGGCTTAATAACATCAGAAGGCACAGGATGCAGCCTGCAGCTTTGTTAATGAGACTGGGCCAGCCTCAATTTCCTGGCTTTTATGGGGTCTCAGGGTCACAGATGAGGCTATCATGGTAGGAAGCTGAGCGAAGGGGACATAGGAACACTGCAACTTCCTGCATCTCTAAAATTATTTCAAAATAAAAAGTTAAAATTACGAGGCAGCGTTAGAAGAGGGGAAAGATTAAGGGGGCCCTTGGCAGGTTTTCAGCCTGTCAAGACAGTTTCCAGACAGTTGGACTCGGGCTTGGAGAAGAGAGATGGTGGGTGAACATCTGGAAGGATTCTAAATCAAGCTGCTCTGAAAAAAAAAAAAGAAAAGAAGAACTATTTTCTCTCCATTTTTACTAAAATATAAGGACGTCTATATTTTATATACAACTTAAAAAAACTAATCATAAGCAATAGGAAGCAGATCTATATATTGCCACGTGATAAATATTTATCGGCAAAACTTTCTGGTGTGATAGCTGTAAGGACAGCCAAGCAGAACCGGGGGAGACCTAACACACAGAACGGGACAGGAATAATCTGCTGAGCACCTGTCAGTTCGTTTGCAGGGCAGAAAGGCTGGGGTTAACATGTCGTGGGTGCAGACCAACTACATGTTGTTTGTAGCAGTGCAGCCATGGACAAGGTCTAGACGGAGGACCCAGGGAACTCTAGTATGCACCATGCCGACAGCAGGGCATGAAATGGGGAGGCAGCCTGGGGGTCTACTACCTAGGAGACAGAGAGGCAACAGCAGCAGAGGGAAAACCCATGGCAGGAACCTCAAGAGAAACATCTGGAAGCAGCAATGGCCAGGAACAAAGGCTAATCAAGTTCTGTAGAAGACAGCAGGGCAAGAAAGTGTTGCACTATGGGGTAAGAGGGCCAGTGTGCACATTTCCCATGCCCACTTCCTGCCCCTGCTTGAAATTATCATTGGACTCATGTTAACAGCCTTGCTCACGTTTGGACTTTGTGCTTATTTCAGTATTGTTTCCGGGAGTATGCTTCCAGCTGTCCACCATGGTGTCCCGTCCCTTCCCCCCGTCCCCCCACTGCCAGCTCCCGTTCTCAGGTCAACCATTGCAAGAGAGACTGGGCTGCTGGTATATTTCCATCCTTTTTTCTCTCCCTGACTTCTGAATGTTGAAGCAGCTGCTGGCCAGCAAGGCTCAGATGGGCGTTCATCACCCTAATGGAGGAAACGGCAACTGGCAATTTGGAGTCAGGCTATGCGTTCTTATGAAGGGGGATAAAGGGAGAAAATCTGGCCGCTCATCTCAGCAGGTCTCCCCAGATACAAAGGCAGTCAGCAGGGTGGGGACAGAACAGGTGGGGAGGCCTGCAGCCATCCTAGCACTGTGGGTCAAGACACTTGCACCCACTCTTGCCACCTTCTTTCCACCACCCATCAGCCTGTCTATCCATCCACCCAGCTGCCCAACCCTCTCCTTCCAAGATGAGGAAGACTCATTTCCTGTTCCAAAGCGACTGAGTGGCAGCAATAAAACAAAGGCAAGCGGGTGCTGTCAGCCATTGTCACAGATGACACCCTTTGGCTGTAGGGCAGAGGGGTGGGACCACTCACGAAAAGGAAAACTAATCTAAACTTTACACACACACACACACACACACACACACACACACACACACACACACTGCTGAGCAAGAGAAGGTGAGGTGCATCTAGGCAATCTGGACATGAGACCTAAAGACAGTCGGAGGAAGTCGCAACAGACACTCAGGACAAATGAGCGTCATTGTCACGATCACTGTCCTGATTCCCTGTCCCTCATCTTCAGTGTGAAAGCGCTAGAAATGCCCCCTCAGAGAATGATTGTAATCACAGCCAAGCTCCAGAGAGTGTGTCCTAGCGAAAGAGCTGGGCACACACACACATGCGCATGTGCGTGTACACCTGAGCACACGGGTACACCTGAGCACACGTGCACCCATGCACACACAGATGCCATCAACAAGCCAGTGCAAACAAACTAATAGAAAACCACAGGAAGTCTAGGTCCTTCTAAACCCCCGGGGTGCCTAGTACAGCACCCTGACTTAGAGTCCCTACCGTCCCTCCCGATTTTACCTCTTTGCACAGTTGTGACGCTCGTGACAACAGCATGATAGAGCTATGCCGGTTAATTTGGGAGAAGGGGACGAACAACGTTTCAACTCCTCTTTCTCTCATCTGCGTCTTCCTCATGTACCTTTTCCTGAGTGACCTACGCTGGACCCTTGAGGTGTGGCCCCTAATTTGGTCTGTCCTCTCTACCCCGTAGTCCACCGCAATGTAAACAGTAGCCTCCTCATCCTCCCAGGACCACCGAGCTTCCTTTAGACAGAAAGCAGCACCCTTTAGCTCCCTCCACCCTTTAGGGACCAATGGCAGCTTCTCATTCAACCTTGTGCCACCTTGCATCCCAGTCTGCCTCTCCTCCAGCATCTCTCTAGCACAGCTCCAACAGAGAGGTCATGGTTTGAGGGTTTAAACTAAGTTCAGAATAGGAAGAAGCCAGATGGCTCTCTATTGGACAGCGGGGTCCTTCTTGTCTCCCTGACCCAATCCATAATCTTAGGTTTCCCCACCATAGTGGATTCTGTCAGCGTGGCCACATCATTAAACCCATGGCCACATCATTTCAATCATTAAATAGAAGCTTCTCCTTCTATAACTGTCTCCCACCTCTCAGAGCATTAGAAAGTTCTGCAAAACTGAGGGGCACCTCTGGGGTCTCTTCTCTGTTCTCTGTGCATCTCCATGTCTAAGTGGGCAGAACAGGCATCTGCCTTTCTGGTTTCAGAGAGGTCAGCTTTGGCCACGTGGCTGTCTTGTTTGCTGGTCTGGGTGGCAAAGGGCCAGTTTGGAGCTCCCCAATATCCTCTATAGCCACTTCCCAGGGACTAGGCAGAACTCCTCTCCGAAACAGAGCAAGCATCCCAGCCACAGAACACACACATCCACCGCGGTGGAGCTCAAGAGGGACTTGGAAACAGAGCGTGTAGAAGGCTGGCCTGGGGACACAGCCAGACCCCCAGGACTGCACACTCTAGCCCATTGCCAACCCCAGCCAGGGAGGCCTCCAGCTTGGCCCCAGTGGAGTTTTTCACATGCTTTCGTCCAGCACAATTCTTTAAAACACAACTTCTTAATGTCTCCTGGAAACACAATCACAGCCCCTTGTTTATAGACTTGGCCAGATCAGATAAAATTTCATCCTCTGAATTGGTTCCTAATTTAATTACTCCCCCCACCCCCAGATCAGCAGCGGCCTTTCTGGCTGCAGGGAAAGAGAACTAGAAAAGCCACTGGCGCCACAATTTGCAGCTCTCGTTGGTATCCGGTGGAGATGAGATTTTCCCAGGCCTGTGCTAGGTTAGGAGTGGGCTGAAGCAAGGCAGTCACCATCCGTCCACCCACCCTCACCTACTCCCCAGCCTGGTCAAGAAGGCAGCCTGGAGTTTTACAAAAACTTTGGAAGAACATAGAGAGTAACCGAATTGTAACTCGGAAACCTAGATACAATCCTGGCTCTGTGTGTGACTTCTCTGGGGCCTCAGTTTCCCCATCTATAAAGACGATCTGAACTATGTTCAGTGCTAATCCTTGGAACTCAACAAGTCAGGCTCTTCAGGAACCCCACCCCCCCACCCAGCATTACAGCAAGCAAGGTCAAGACCTCATCTATAATGCAAGACTTCTTTAGGACCGGAGGAAGAAAAATAAATAAGTCCCTGTTGTTAGGAGAAAGCAAAACTATCTTAAAACAAAACAAAATGTAGCCCCAGAAATCGAAACACATTCACGTGAAAAAAAACCTACACACAAAAGTTTACAGCTACGATGCTCATGAAAGCCAAAGCCTGGAGACACTGGAAATGACTCCCAAGGGACACTTGGGTAAATATAACTGTCGTCAGTGCACCCCACAGACTATTATCTGACCATGAGAAGAACGGACTTCCTATGTTACAACGTGGGTAACACAGAGTGAAAGATGCCGTCCACAGAACACCACATTCCTCATGATTCTGTCCTTACAGAAGCCCAGAATTGAGAAACGGGACTGACAGAGACCAAAAGTTGATTTGTGACTGTTCAGGTGGTGGGGGTGAGTGGGTGGGGGGGGTAAGCAAAGGGTGCAGGCTTTCTTGCTCAGTGGCTGAAATGTCATAACACCAGCTGTGATGTCATGCACATACCTATGGGATACACAGAAAACATGAATTATCTATTTCACACGGATGAAGTACACAGCATGTGTCTCTTGTCAACTTGGCTAGATTTAGAATCAACATGGAAGCGCACCAGTGGGGTATCTGTGAGGGTGTTTCCTGAAAGACTCAACTAGAACAGGGACACCCACCCTGACTGTGGGCAGAACCATCCCACAGGCTCAGGTGTCCGGCTGAATAAAAAGGAGAAGTAAGCTGAGCACCAACACTGGTCTCTGTCTGCCTCCTGACTTTGGCTACAACGTGCCCAGCTGCCTCGTGCTCCTTGTGAGCTCACCATGTGAGCTGTGCCCTCCAACTGTAAGCCAGAATAAACCCCTTCTTCTTAAGTTACTCTTGTCTGAAATTTTTGTCAAAACAATGAGAAAAGTAACTAACATGGCATGTAATAGCAACAACAACAACAAAAAAAAAAAACCCTGTTTTTAAAAGAAAATATTGACTGAGGTTTTTTTATAAGGCCTTCTGTATGACTTTCAAAATCCCCCGGATGAGAGTTATGTTCTGCATATATGAATATGGGAGACAGCCAGCCCCTAGGCCATCTCAAGGGGAAGCCCTGTGAATAGACAGGGCTTCCTCTTGTAAACCAAAAACCTGCTGACTGGAGAAGTGAGCAGCCCGGCGGCTTTTCCATTGATTTGTTTGCAACAGCTGAAAGCAAATTTATCTTCCACCACTCAAACAGCAAGGAGGCTTCACCTGCTTTTTAATACATCATTTTTATTCGGAGCCAAATCACACACAGGGCAAAGGATTAGTGGACTCCCAATGGTTGGCTAGGGAGCAAATGTTTTTCCCTGCTTTGGCCTGACAGATAATTCTGAAGAGGGGATCCAAAGCACTAGCTTCCTTCTCTGGCTTCAGGTATCCCACCCGCCCCTCACCCCCAGCACCTCACTAAA